>NC_141479.1:7627500-7697500 GCF_009769465.1 Tauraco erythrolophus | reverse complement strand
TTGCAAGAACTCAGATCCCCCAATGGGGAGCGCACAGCTCCCCCACCATTAAAGACCTTCTGTATCAAAAAAGCAAGGCAGCATAGCCTGGGCTTCCCAGAAGGAGCACCGCCAGCCAGGCGAGGAGTTGTCCTGGAAAGGCTTTGGTGAAAAGTCTCCACTACGGAGCAACACCTCCAGCACAGCACTGACTTACAGATCCAGCCAATTTCCAAGAGGATGGCTCTGCAGGCACAGCCCCTGACCCTGTCTCTCTTGCCACACACAAGCAACTGAGTGCAATGGGAGCTCCTCTCCCTTCCCTGCAACGCTCCCGCGTGGGGTCCAGTGCTGCCCATGGGCCACAGGACTGCAGGGCTGCACCTCTCCCAGCAACATCAGGCTGGTGGGGACAAGCCCAGACTAACTCTGCAATCGCTCTGACCATTGCAAAGTGTCCTGCTTGCTGCTGGCAGGGCTCTCATTACACCCCAACCTCCCAACGAGCAGGATGGTAAAATAGGAAGCCAATAGCAGTAAAAAAAACCAAACAACAAAACAAACAAAAACCAGCAACTACAAGGAGGAATAAGTTACCAGATTAATAACGTTTAGAAGCATCCCAAACTCCCTCAGAGACCTGTAAAGAGTCACAGATGCTTTTGTTCTTCATGCCTGTTTATTTTTATGCCAGACGTTCATACTATATTTTCTGTTGGAAGGATATGATATTAAAAAGGGAAAATACTTTCATTATAGCATACCTTTGCCCAAGATTTTGTTACTGCCCGACTGACAGAAACCAGACAAAGAAATAAAACAAAGAGGAGGAAAATGTTAAGCTTTCCATTTATTTAAAAACCTATATTGTTTTATGGTTCTGCTTTACTTTATGCTAAGGAAACCAAGTCAAGACCTGATCAGAGTATCACTTTTCAAATGCCTAAATCCCTGTAAAGGTTTAGTGTCTGGCTGTGTGCATTTTGCTCAGTATTAACATGTTCAACGGAGTACTTTGATTTTTTTTTATTTTTTTTTTATCTAGACGCCAGAAGCTGGTGAATATATGCTTCATAGCTTCAGATAAACCTTTTGTTCTTCTGGGGCTGATCAGCTGGTGCGGCAGCGAGAGGGAGAGGAGGAAGGAAATTCACAGGGGCTCCACGGTTTCAAAAAGTCAAATTACCTCTGAGCCATGGCATTGCTGATAATTTAAATGAAAAAATATATATACAGGCTGCACCACACAACATCTCTACTGTTAGGACTTTTAATGAAGCCCCAGTTGCGATGACACTGAAGCAGGGAACGCTACGGTGGGATAATTACTTGGCTCCCTCGCAGCTGAGTTTCACAGATGCATTATTAACGGCACATTCCATGCCATAACGAGCACCAAATGTAGGTGGGATTCGCAAGCCCCGGCATCCGCCATTAGCAGGTTGGCGCAAACACAAATGAGTGTTTTCACAAAAGCATGCAAAGGTTGTGAAATTCCAATGAATTCTTTCACTGGAAAAAAGAGTTCAAGCTGCCATGACCGGATATGTCACCTCCCACGGCACGCCGCGCGCCCGGCGAGGCACCATGGGAAATTACAGAATCAGAATGCATTGATTTTTCTGTAGAAAATACAAGCAGCAGCCCTGATGAAGAATTAAGGAGGAAATGTAATAACCTAATTCTCCTCCAACGTCGTCGCACACACACCCCTTCCAGCCCGGGCCCCCAGCTCCTGCATCCAGACAATTGCCAGGCAAAAGACAAGAATAAAAATTAGCTTTCGCTTAAGCAGGTGGTGAGGTACTGGGCTGGGTGCTCCAGTAGCTGCTTACACCAGAGCAGGACTTGGCCCACTTTGTCTGAATGTCATCAGCTTTAGGACACAACATTTCCAAGCAGTACTTGTTTTATGCTGCCACATGTTTTATGTTATTCTCCATGACATTCATCCCCTAAACACTCTCCCTCAGATACAAGCCCTTAACAGGTTTTCTCCATAGAATACTATTTACAGTATAAGAAACTATTAATAATTCCTCCTCAAACCATACTGTACATGGCTTGAAAAACTCTGGAGAGTACAGAATTTTCTCTCTTTCATGCCACACACATAGAAAATATGACATTAACATCTTCCTTTATTACGGGGCAGTTATTTCACTGTTTTCAGCATCAGCTTGAACTAAATGCAGTTACAAAATTAGTGGAAACCCTGCTTTTTTTTTAAAAAAAAAAAAAGCTTCTATTTCAAGGTGACTCTTTTCCTATTTTGTGTGTCACCCCAAGTGCTGCTGCATGCATACTGAACCAATGCTCTCCCAGTAATTAACACCAGCACTTAATGAAGTCCAGCTGCTGTGATGGCAAACTGAAGGGATGCCAACCTTTGCAAACTAGTACTTGGGCTACTCCAGTTACAGCTGCTTTAAAACCACAGCAGTCAACTTCTCTTTGCCTACTTCTCAGAGGTAATTCTTACCAAATAAGACAAGTGTTCAAGATTCAGCATTTAATAGCAAAGCTTATCTCTGAACTAATATTTCAAGCTGGAAATGATATAAAGGGCTGGATCAACTGAAACGAACGCCGCAAAATTAATAAAAATCCTGAGCAGCAAACGAAAAGCTAAAATGAAGATTTGTACTGTTAAATACATAAACCTTTAAAAACCCTAGAAGTGCAGTTCCAAGGGAAAATTTGAGACAGATTCTTCAGTAATATCTGTTCATCTGAACTCCTTTCCTGATCCTGAATGACAGACACTAACAGCCAATGCTTTATTAAAATAATGCACTTTGCCAGTTGTTTCATTACGTGCAGTGGTATGGTAGGAATACTAGGTAAATGTTTTTGGAGAATGTTTGAAAAGGTTTGTGTTGTAACTAATACCACATGTATTTTCCAAAGAGGAAAAAGAACTCCTTCCACAGTCTTGCTCTACATGTGCTTTCTTCCTCTGCTTCTTTATTTACCTCTCTTAATGCACTACTTTTCCACACAGAAGTACTTATAACATTGCCCAATTGAAGTGGGAAATCCATAGACAAAAAAAACCCAATTCAGAAGTGCAAAACATGCCCTTCTTTCCTCTCAGACCCATACAGGAGATATTACATCCAATGTTTCTGCATTACATACCCATGCAGGACTCCCGTTTTGGCCAAAGAGACATCTGATTTCGGCTGGAGGCAAAGCTGTGAGCTGAGCTTCCCTGGGGAGAAGAGAGGAAGCCCCCACCCACCTGCCTGCTGCCAGGCCAGGAGCTGGGGAAGCAGGGAGGGCTGAACAGGTGAGCTGGGCTCAGCCAACGAAGGGCAGAACCATGGCAAATGTACTTAGTTTTCAAAATTACTAACAGAAATAATGGCTTCTACTATGATAAACACTAAGTAGCCCTTTAAAAGGCACGAGAGAAGGGAACTGGCTAATTTACTTCAACTTAATTTACATGTAGATAACATATATCAATTTACAAATATATTCAGCACCAGGAAATCAACAGTTCTTTCAAGTAGGGGTTAATCCAAGCCTCAGGCCCTGCAATCGGTCCAATTTTTCCACCAGAGACCTAACATTGCACAGGATCGGTATTAAAAGTACGTCCTCGATTATTCTGGATGTCCATGCCCCTGAGAATATAACTTAAAAACAAAATCATTAGCTTACACAATAACACAGTCCTTGAGAAAAAAAAAAAAAAAAATTGTGTGTACAGAGCAATGCTGACTTCCAAGCACAAATTCCTTTGTTTTCCTTAATGCTAGCCTTGGCCTCCACCGATGACTCAAAAGTGAAATAATTACACAACCTGGCAGCGCTCTGCAATGTATCAATGTTTCACAGGCAGGAAGGTAGCGAAGGGCTAAAAGCTAAGAACCCAACTCTGGTTTCATTTACAGAAAATATTGCACATATTACACCATCTATTTTCTTATTGTAAGTTTGATGTTAAATTATCCAGACTTTCATAGGAAAAGTCAATGACTAATTATCAAAAAGCTGTTGTGGCCAGATTCCACAAGGGCAAACCACGGGAAAGGGACACGGTGGTTTCACATGGCACGGTACAAGGCTCAAAATCCTCTCGCGTGCATTGGCCTCTATGTCAGAGTCAACCATGGAAAAACGTCTGTTTACAACAAAAGGCATCTGGTAACCATGATTATTCTGCCTTAAAACTGCACATTTTAGATTTTTTAGCTCCCTCTTTTGTTCAGTTTTAGTTCTCATGCTTGCCGTTTTCTGCTCTGCCCTGTTCTTTTTTTTTTGTGCATGTTATAACCCAGCACGACAAAAATCTGTGTAGTCAGTCACACCACTGATTTCTAAACAGGTTGAGTTTCACCAAGTAAAGAGGTTCATAGATACATTTTAAATTCATTTTTCAAATAATTTCACAAGGCAGCTACCCTGTTTCTTCTGCGATGATAAAGCTCACAACTTGCTAGCATGGGAACTCAAGGGAATTGTCTACTTGAAAGTAGAGCCTGAACTGCTAAATATGGACTCAGATCTAGATATTGAAACCTTCCTACTTTCCAAACGTTGAGTGTTCAGATCCAGCCATGCAGTCTTTACTCAGAGTTTAGACTTCAGCTTCCTCTAACGTGTTCGTGGTGCTCAAATGCAAACAGACAGCGGGGCCTGTATCCACGAAATCACAGGTATCTTCTCTTTTGTCCTGGAGGCCTCTTTTTAAAGCTGCTGTGTGCCAGCAGTCTGATGTTAACTAAAAGATGTAGAATAACTTCTGAAGAAAAAAGATAAAATTCTTCATTATGAAATGGCAGGCAGAGGAACTAAAATTCCTTATGGGATCCTACCCTGTGTTCAAGATTTTAAAATGTAAGGCCATAGACTCCTGAAAATAAAGTTTCTTCTATATATTCATGAATAGAAGAATAGACGTTTTAAGATTATGTGTGAAAAGTAGAATCTGTAAACCTTTCAATATTGCTGAATTTATTATTTCAGTACCCTAAGATACCACTATATCTGCATAGGTGCAGATGTCCCCTGTGTGACACAGCGTACATGCTCTATGGGCACGTGAGTAACTTTATGAATTAGGTGTATGACAGACGTGGCTCTGCCAAGATAAAGCAACAGCTTTGAAGATGCCACAGGCGGTACTTCAGAGAAGACACCATACCACACAGGTTTTTAAGAACAAGATTCAGGATTTGGGCATCTTGAACTTTAAACCTGCTCCTAAATCAGGCACGTTTTGTTTAGACAAGACACAGCTTTATTGTATAATATTTCAGGAATTCAATAAAGTTTTTCTTACTGAAATGACGTGGAAAAGCGTGTTTCCACAGTCTTTAGAGCGTTAGCTTTCATGTTCCTCAGTAAGCTACTCTCTGGTTTGCCACAAGTCCGGAGCGTCTCTGTTAGCCGAGTCGAACACTGACAAACCCAAAAGGGATGCTGCTGTTCACCCCACATCTCCTCCCAGCCAGCGTGGCAAGGGCTGGTGCTGCTTCTCTTGTGTTCACCTTCCAGACAGGAAAATACTAATTGTCTTTTAAAAATCTCTATAGTATTTTGTCAATATTTTTTTATTACAGCAGAGCATGTATAAATATTTTATTGTAAACCAAGGGCCTAAAATAAACAGTTTAGTAAATAGTTATTACATTACAAGGAAAAACATCTGTGGAAACTGTTTTCCATGTAATTATTCTTGCTATTTTACATTAGCTCTCAATGTGAATTTCTTTGGCTCTAATGTTTCACTTGTTCTAAATCTTCCTCCTTGTTGCTATTATTAAAATCTTAAAAAGGTGCCAAATCTTAAATGAAGAAAAAAAAATGATTCGCTAGAAATTATTCATATCACAGTGAGCCTCTACTAAACCTGGCAGGGGTGCAATATTTTCGGTGAAATTAACATAAAATATACAACTGCAAATTATCCAGGAAATAGCTATGTTCTTTACAGTGCGCATTTACATTTGGTAAAAAATGTTCTACTTATCTGTCTAGCACAAAGCTCCGATCGCTTCCAAAGGCAGTTTTAAAGGGATAGCGATAGCTCTGCACAGGGAGCACTGTCCTTACAGCGGCTGTAACAAATAGCTGGGGGGGAAAGTGACCTTCGGTAAGCGCTGAAGGTAGCAGTCAGCACTGGACATTCCTTGTTGCGAATACTAACAATCTAATTTTAGATTGGTTTCTCTTTTGGTACTCTGGATGGATTTTCTCTCTTAGGCCTAAGTCCTTTCTACTAAACACAAGAAAAACTGTAATACCATGTAAAATGCAAATTTTGCTGTAAATATTTTATAAAATTGTTGCATACATCCCAAAAGCTATAGGTCTTAATTGAGAGCAGGCTATTTTTCCAGTCAATATATGGAAATGGAAAATGCTAATTCATGTTTTTCTACTTATGAGAAACCCTGGAGAATGGCAAAACCACAAACGCACTCACTTTAATATTATAAATATAATTTGGCTCCCTCTTTCAGTCCCCAATGTCCTGGCTTTTATCTCCCAATGGCTGCAGAGGAAGAATCAGAGAATCGCTTTTACATCCCCTGCGCAGGAAGTCAGCCCCGCACGCTGCCAGCTTGGCAAAAGAGCAACAGCCTGAGCTCGCGATCGCGGCAAACAGGAACTGAAACAAGAAATTCCAGTGCTCTTACACAGGAAACAAGCCCCGAACGACAGCAAACCAGCTCAGGGCGAGCGGCGCGCACACTCAGCCCCGCTGCCGAGAGTCGCCGCTGCCAAGGGCCAGCTGGGTGGAGGAGCGGGGATGCCCCTGCGCTGTCCCCCAGCCCCACAGCTCTTCCTTGGGTTTATTTTTTCCCTCCAGAGCAGCCAGTGGCTCACACAGTAAAGCCTGGAAACAACCTCTCATGAGTTGTACCAAATATGACTAAAAGTCGTGTAGTCTGCTCCAGCGTATGGCTACTCGCGCTTGCCTTTATCCATCCACTTTTCATTTCCTTGTCAAGGAAAAGACTGGTTTTTGCATCTTCTAGAAAACAAATCATTAGACTGTTGAAGTTAAAACTGTCCAAAGGTCATTGATGCTGGCTTTGAAGACTGAAAATTATATTATTCCCCATTAGACTTTTAATCTCATGATTAGAGCTAAAGTTAACATGGCTGTTCCATTTTCTACCAGGCAAGAGTAAACTCGTTTTTTCTTTCTCTACCAGAATACTTAATGGCATCCTATCTTCACAAGCATCATCTCATAGTTAAACAGCACGACCACTGGAAATGCAAAATACTTTGCAAGAGGTTTTTTTAATTTTTAAATGCTGTTTGATAAACCTCAAAAAGTCTTACTACTTACACAGCAGAATCCACCCATGGAAATCCCACTCAAGTCAAAGGACCTGCTCTTGGCTGTCAAGACTGCTCCTGGCAGTGGCAGGGAGACAAAGGGAGAAGGATCCATCTATTCCCAGTTTCAGCTCTTTCTCTTCCATTCCCTAAAACTTTCCGCTCCAAACGTTTCTGAATCAAGTAATGCTAGTGAGCGCAAGTGGGACCTGACATGCCAGTAAGAACTACTTGCGTGAGTGAGACCTGTCCTCTCAGGCTCACATGAAGTCAACATTAAGATTAGATTTGCAAAAACTTTGCCGAAAAGTCTGTGGGGCAAGAATTTACAGGTGCACGCTAGTTTCAAAACCCACTGTACAGCGTCCACTGTTATTATAGGCAGACACATGGAAAAAATTCAATTTTCTTCATTCAAGACAGACTCTGATAACCAACTAGTAAAACTCAGACTATAATTTCTTATTCAGTGTTCCATATGAGATGCATTTTGCTGAATTTAACATGTTTTGCTGTTAATGGATTTCACAGTGTGTTGCCATTTTCATACAGCTGTCCAAATAAAATGTTGTGTACAATGATGTGCTTTTACTGTATTGCTAGCCTGCAAATGGCAGCCACTTCCCTGGTTTAAGCCTTAGGAAAATGGGAAAACTCTTTGACTAGGCCATTTAATATAAGTATTTTGGGTCTCTAGAGTTCTTTACCTAGTAAGTCATGTTCAAACAAGAATAGAGATGCAAGATAGATATAATTACACCTTGTACACTTATGGTCTAATAGTATTTCCACTGAAAGGAAAAACAAACCCCAATATTTTCAGGTAGTAATAATAGTGTATTAAGTCATAGTTCTAGAGGTAACAGATCAACACCTTTGTGTTACTTGAAATCTGGCCTCCTAGCCTGCATGAAAAATGTCAATTTTCTTTAAAATTGCAGACCAATGATTAGATTGCAGGGATTACTAGTGCACAAAACACAAACCACTCAGTAGTTAATAGTTTACAAGAAAAGTCTGCGCTGAACTCCAGAACTGCTAACCTTCACCATCTTGAGCTGCTTGGCAATGAAGCATTTAAAAGCAACTGCACATTTCTGTTTCAAAACAGGCTGTTCAGAAAATACATAGCGAGTTTTCCCCACATCAACTCTACATGGACGCTTTGGCACCCAAAGCTGAAGGCTTATGCATGGAAATCTCCCACAATCAAAGTGTATGATGGGTATCCTGGGCTTAGATGCCCTGATAGTGGATGTTCACACTGTTAACACATCAAAAAAAATCCTTACAAGTTTCAGTGAGAACATGAAAAGAACCTCCCTTTCCTTTTAATAATGTTCTGATAACGTATTTAATTTTTCAGATACCTTAAGTATTCTTGTAGCATTGGATTTCTGTATAACTATGGGGTAGTACACTATGCTTCCTTTTTTTTCAAGAGACAAAAGAAAATTTTAAAACTACTATAGACTTAAATTTCAGGCCATTATTTTTGAATTATTGTAATTACACACATACAAAAAAAAAGTTATAGATTGCTTTTTCATTGTATTTTTTACATTTTTCTTTGTTGAACTGAGTCAAAGGATATAGAACTTAAAAAGGCTTACATTAAAAAACCTAACATTCTCCCTTTAGATTTTCAAATGCAATATAAAGTGAACTAACCAAGCAACTAACATCTCATAATTTAAATTCCCCATTTCTTGAAAGTTCATCATTCAGGTTTAACATAGACATGGTTGATTTCCGTTTCTGGCACATTAGAATTAGCCTCCAAAGGAAATTCTCTCCATTGATGTTCTTCTCTAAGTGGCGGCATAGCTATTAATAGTTTTAAAAGATTTCAAAGAGGTAGGGAGAGTTGTTTTATTTTCCTCCCCCTCCCCTCAAATCCTAGATTTTAAGAATAAATACTGAATCAAAAGGTCAAAAGCTGCTATATCTTTTTTTTTTTTTTAAGAAAGTCGGAAAAAAATGGGAAATTCTTAACTAGAAAGTTAAAAAAGGAGAAAATGTCACTGGAATACTTTTTTTCCTTCAACTTTAGTTGTCTATATCTGGCCCAGCTTGAAACAGTTACTGTTCATTGCATGAGGTTTCATCATTTAACTTTTGTTGCCAATATTTATTCCTGGATATAACTCACAGTCATGGGGTTTAAGAAATATTTGTCCATACCTCAATAATACGTGACAGCTGATGCATGCAAAACGTAACAGCAGAGGACATACCAGTGGTGCTAGTTGATGTTGATCCTTTAAAACACGCAAACTCTACGTGGAGCAAAACCTAAAACCAATGGTTCTGCCTAGTCTGAACCACACTAAAAACTTGCCTGTCAACATAGAATAAGATACAGTCATCATAAAATCTAAACTCTTCACAGTTACACATACAAAGTTCAAAAGATTTGGTTATTTTTTAAGGCCCTTGACTGTCCACCAGACAACGGATAATGTGCATCTGAAGGCAGGATTAAATCTCAGGTAGGCTGTGATGGACTACAGTAGCAATTTACATGCATCAGAATTGCGCTGTGTACTTCCTACCTGCAATGCCATTTTTTGTAGTCTTCTCCTCCACCAATTCAGGAGGTGCAAAAGAAGGAAACAACAGATCAAATTGGTTTTGGCCTGTTCCCACAGGAAGCAGGAGTTAAAAAACCTGAACTCTTCCCCATGGGGTGAGCGCCTCATTTACCCATCCGGCCCTGGGTTTGTGCCACCAGGACAAACCACAAAACACAAAGCAGAGAAGAGACAGGAGAGAGCATACTGGTGAAAAAGATGACTATGGAAAACACCATGACCCCTGAGGTGTTTTGGTCTGCTATGGAGCTCTGTCTTCTGAAGACCATGGTATTTATACGCATGGTTTCTTTGGGTTTTTTCAGTTATAGAAGGACAAAAAGGTTTTTTCATTTGTAAAATCATGATTTGCCAGTTCTTTTAAGCTTGACATTACTTGCAGGGAAGTCTGACAGGGACAACCCGAAGTCTTCTTCCTCAAGCTTACTATGCAATCACACAGTGGTTATTGGCTGTCACAAGAATATATGGGGTTTATTTTTTAATTAAAGAAATTTAATTTTTAAAATGGCACACAATGAATCTGGCAAGTCAAAATATTCACTTAAAACCTTCTGATTCTTACAAAGGCCCAAAGCAGTCAAAAATTACCAATAAATCGAATGAAAAGAAGTTTGTGACAAAAATTTGCTACACAAGCAAGCAAGCATATATGGTGCAAGTGACACTATTTGTGCAAAGACTTTATCTGTGCAGGGAGCCTTGAAACACTGGAAAAAAGTAAAAACATTTGAATAATTTACATGAGCTTCCTTCATGGGGATCACTTGTAAGGAACCTTAGGGTAGAAAAGTTTTCCTCCACAAATGAAAAATAAAAAAGGTGCCAGTATCCCAAACAGGCGGAGCATACAGGGAAGGCTGTGTTTGATTTGACTTGCTTGCCAGCTATGACAAAACAGAAATAATTTTTTTTTTAAGGGCTATGTCAGTTGGTAATCTCTTGTTCTAGGAAACCAGACCAGATCTTCCCCAAGGTTAAGGATGCCATTTAATTTGAACCATAATTAAAGGCAACGGGCCAACTGTTTCTCTTTTAAGTCAACCAAGTAACAGGAGGAACAAATTTGGACCTTTAACATATAGAGGAACCATTTTTCTCTGATAACTAGAGTTACGATTCAGCATATGTATGCTAGTACCCTTACTGATTCAAAACCAGAGGCTTGTTCCATAATAAAAAGAAGAAGAAAAACAAACATTCTAGGTCCGATGCTCAGAAGTGCTGAATATTGAACCAGATATTCAGAGAGAGTGAAATCCAGAATTGTATTAGTAGAAAAGGAACTTAATTACAGTTTACTAATATTATATACTTTCTTTTCTCATTTTTCTATGACTGGAAACAGTCTGGAACCTTGTCTAGATTTCCCCAAAGAGGTAAAAAGAGTATTTTATAACTGCCTAAGCTGATTCTTAACTAACCCAATATGGGTTTTTCCAGCTTCACTAAACATTCATTCCTTTGTTCCTTAGTCACTTTTCATATTTCAGCTATCTCTCGCAAAAAGGCACAAAGCTTTCCGTCACTCACAAAAGGTAGTACTGGTACCTGGTACTTCCAAACCCATACATTTGTTTGGCAAATAAAGAAGAAATGCGGGTAACATCTACTTTCTCCAGATAAAACCATTATCTATTAATAAACTCCCAACAACATCTAGAGTTTAGGACAGAACTGATACAGGCATTAGTCCCACAATTCACACATTGAAGTCTGAAGGCTACATCTAGAAATGATGGAGAGTTTGTTCCCTCCTCCAGCCCCAAGAAATATTCTAGTGTTTTTTTCCTGAAAGTAGGACACAGAGGGGTGCTGACCTCTCCACTGGGAAGGAGTAGAGTCATTTAGCCATCTGCAGGGAGAACCCAAATCCCATATTGTGAGGCCTTGCTTTCTTTTCCAGATTCAAGATTAGCAAAGAGAGGCTAAGAAATTGGTTTGTGAACTTAGAGATACATGGCCACACGCATAAGAAATATCTAAGAAACAGGCAGAAAGCATCTCTGCAGACTCTTAAATACACAGGTGTAACAGTTTTCAAGGTTAATAGCATTGACAAAAACGAAGAACAAGTTACACATTCAGAGAAATCACTGCTACACAGGGAAAAGTTTACTGAAAAATAGTGGGTTTTTTTGCCACACTGCCTAACTGATGTTGAAAGGCTGGGAATAGATTGAGGTGTTTGCTAATGATAACTTTGAAGAAACATCACACTTAAAACTCAGACTGATTGCAGAAAAGGTGTTTTATCAACTGCTCCCTCTATGAATAAATATGAAACTACCAGGAAAATGTTTAAACAGGTGTAATCACAACTGCATATGAAAATTGAGTTTGGAGGCTGTAAGGAATCTTAACACTGTTAAGAAAGAATGAAAGCAATGTAAAACTGTGATCATAGCCGATTATGCATGTATCATGCAAAACAGGAATGTTGTCATAGCAGCTATAAAAATGTCAGTGAAAACTGAACTACTATTACCAGGTTGTAAATGAAATGAAAAATGCAAAAGGAATATATGAATGAATACATTAAGGGAAATGCTATTTCCTTCCTGCTAGATAAACAAGCAAACCAAAATACATTCTCTTGAAACAGAGTAATTTGTATGAACAAATATGCATAGATAACAATTGCAGGAGGCCACATCTGCACAGTATGACTAGATAAAATTATTAAGATTTTGGGTAATGAATTTTCCAGCCTTAGAAAGGAAGGGACAGTAAAAATGTAATGTTATGAAACCAGTTTCAAAGTAAGAACCCAATTAAGTAATAGATTATATTAAGGACCAATATTATTTATAAAGTAAAGGGAACTGCTGCTATCTGTTAGCAATGGCAATTTGGCTTTCAGTGTTTTACACTGTTAAGAAGTGTGGCTTTTGAAACGAAACATTTCTAGCCTTTTATACACTATACTCATTACAATGTTATTTAACTACTTGCATAAATGCTTCATGCTAAAAATAATTAACACAAAAAATAGAAACCCAGGGCTTAGACTTAGACAAAACAACACAAGGACCTACTGGCATAAGCAAATCCCTCTGCTCAAGAGCCCGAGCCAGCCGCAAGCTCCACTCGGGCGAAGTCTCCTGCAGCAGCACCAGCAGGACTCCTGCCAGCCCGTGGCACTCGCATGCAGTGAGACTGAGGCTCTCATGTGCATGTGGAAACATCACGTATGTTGTTCATCTGTTAAGATAAGTACACTTAGCTATTTTTCCCTAAAAGTACTCTTTCACTTTGGCCAGCTACTGCAAAATGAAAGTCTAGTACATGTTGTTAATTAAAGTAAGTCTACACAGAATTGGATATTGAAGCAAGCACTGAGTAAATATATGAAGGTTGTACCTTCATTTCTGCATTAAAAGAGCAATTACTTGGAATATGCTTTACAAACATCAAAGTTAAAAAAATATTTTTGAGTTCCTAATGTGTCCATAATTAATTCACACGTTCAGCTGTTGAGTCCAGAAATATGTTCCTGTTGATAATTTGCATCTAATGCTTCAAAAACAATCTGGCACATTTTTATTTGCCTTAATGCCTGAAAGCTATTACCAAGATAGTGTTTTACAATGTCATCATCATTGCTACCACGTATACGCTTTAACTAACACTAGCGCTTAGGTCTGAAGAGTTGCCCTCGAGAATTAAAGTTTTGTCTCGGGACACAATGTCATGATGGCATCTTAATGGGAGGGAATATATTTACCAAATGGCACCCTTAAACTTTAAATCAATTAGAATTCAAGCACTGTGTTAAACAAAATACAGAGGAAAATGGGAATTTTACAAGAATTAAAGCTGCCTTTTTCCGAATATTAACTACATTTATTTCATATAAAATAAAAAATGTTTTATTACAAGAGAAATTCTGAGAAACGTTAGACGTCCTCAACTCCCAAATCAATGAGAACGAAGAACAAAGCGCCTCACAAGATCAGGCCCGAGTAGCAGAAATGCTTCACATCCTCATCAGAGATGCCCAGGGCTAGTGCTTCCACATGTATAAAAGTCAGTTCTGCAAAAATGATCCTTACCTACATCATTTTCACTTGCACGTACGCTTAGAATCTACTGTGACAGGCAGGAGTCCAAGATGATCCAAAATGAGTCCAAATTTTTATTTGCATAGTATATAAATTAGCAATTTTGTTAAGATTTTTATTTATGAAAACCGTAAGTTCCCAAATCAAAAGATGAAACTCTTTCCTTTAATTTTTAAACAGAAGAGGAAGAACATACCTGGGAATATGTTGGTTTATGTTTGATTTTGGATACTATCTCAACACCTTCACTACTGTGCTGATTCCATCTCAGTGACTGAGCTTAGCATCAACTGCTAATTCTTTTGAACATAAAACCAGCTTTCTAAATTGCTGCTTTTTAGAAAATTATTTCTGTAGTTATTATTGCAATTTGGCCTTTTATGAGCAACAAACTTGTTATTTTAAAATATTACGTTATTTTTAAATGTTAACAAAATAACAAATGTGTATTTGGTCATTTTTTGTTTAGAATACTTGTATGCATCTGAAAGAAACATAACTGTGGATGGATGTTATCCCTCCTCTTTGTGTTTAATTCCGGCAGAGTGTTTCTGGAACTTGAAACATGATCTCCAACGGCAAGAAAGGTAATTCAGATACTTGGAGTCCTGTACCACATACAATGTATGGTATGCCAGGGCTTAGGGGCAGTACTCAGAAAACTCTTCCCATTCTTCTAAACGTGGTGTTTAATGTGGTTGTCCCCATCACACCAAACAGGGAGGTATTTATCCAGACAGCAGCAGAAGAACCAGACCACTGAGCAATTCCAGTGTGACTTCTGGAAGTTTTCCCTCCAGTACTCCTTTTTGTCCCCAGTGGCTCTCAAAGCAGAAACAGAGCCTCACACTTCACATCGCACATACTGCAACAGGTTACCAGCCTGCGCCTCCATCCCTCCCCCCCTTGCTGCTCGACGGCATTCATACATGAATTTTGACTGGGAGCACTGGCAATGGTACGTGTAAGGACAGGAGCGGCACTGGGGAAAGGCTCTGCTGAGCTCCGAGGAGTCAGACAGCCTCTCGTGAGCCCACAAACGCTTATGCCCCTCTGGAGCCGGAGGCAGGAGGTCCGGCAGCAATCCCAGTGCTAGAGCACGACCAGGAATCATTATTTTCCCTGTTCCAGCACTAACTGTGCCCCAGCTGAATTTGTTGCACATGTTTGCCAGGAGACTCTTAGAGAAAGGGACAAAGAAGGGTGGGGACAGTCATTTTTTGAACATTAAATAGAAAACATCTCCCACCTAACTGAGACAGAGAGAAGTACTGCTAGGTCCACTTCTCTTACCCAAACAGCTGAGAGCCCCAGCACGGATCCAAATGCACTTTCCCTTCACACCAGGCAACCTGATCCACTTGGAGAGCAACGAGTCTGTGGAATTTCGTGCACTCTGAAAAATATTAATTAGGGCACACGGCCTGGCTGTGGGAACAAGAAAGCTGTAAATATCCAATAGGAAAACCCTGGGCAAAATCCTGATGTTCCCCGCACAGGGCTCCGAGCTGGGGCTCCCTTGGCACTGCAGGACGGGGGAGCGCCAGGCCCTTTCCCAGGGGCAGCCACCACTCATGTGCAGTGCAGACTCGGCAGTGGCCGAAGTTCCATGGCTCCCCCAGACACTGGGGAGAAGCTGCACTGACAGATTTCCATGCTTCTGGCTGCTGCCATGGCTGCTCAGTGCCCCCCGTAGAGCCCAAGGCTGCGTACGCCCATCTTCCCCTGCATCTAATAGAGACTGCACATCAGAGGCAGTGGTAGGTGGGGAGATAAGGGGGAGAAGCTTTAAACATTGCCAGGTCAACGCAACAGGAGGTAAGCAAGTACAGAGGCAGCAAGAACTACTGAAAGTTTTTGATATACTCCCAGGTGGACTCCCCAATGCCTGTAAATGTTTCAAAGGGGGATCCCCTTTCTGTGGGCATGGAAATGTTTCAAAGGAGCCCCAATCAGTGCAATGTTTCAAAGACCTCTACTCTCTAAAAATTCCACCTCAAACCTGCCCCCGGCTCAAAACATTTCTAAACAGATCCCTTCCTGGCTAACCACAGCTGAGGAGGTCTGTTCTGCTGCTTAAAGCCCTCCTACAGGCCCCGGTGTAAAATGAAACAAAACATCTACGATTTACCTCCTCCGGGGATGTACCCAGCCTGCTCCTTCCCCAGGGACCCTGCACAGGACCCAATATGCCTCTGTGTTTGTGCACAGGATATGAAGGGCTAGAGTGCAGAAGGGTAATTTTTCAAAGCGGTGTGTGGGAGTAGCACTGGAAATTCTCTGCATACTGCTTTGAAAAAAATAAACCCCTACCTCCATGAATTATGAGCAGGGCCTCCAATTCCAGACTGAGGAGCTGAGAGGTTGAAGAGGGAGGCACAGCCAACTTAACTGGATGCACTTTTTAAGACTACAATGTAAGAAATAACTGAATTCTTTAATCATAATACTGACACTGCTACTTAAGAGGTGTCGCTGCTACAGAGCAGGGATTCCTTTGTTGACAGTCACTTGAGCAGAATAAAACTAAGCAAGTGCTTAGGATATTTCAACTATTGATTTTGTGTTTCTCAAAGTATGAGAAGAAAGTGCTGCTCAGAGGTTTTGGATTATCAAAGCCAAGAGTTTTTTTACCTAAAAATTACATGTCAAGGCTATCTTCATTGTCTTGGCTCACTTCAAATTCAAGAGAGATAAAAATCTCTCCCTGGAAATGCTTATCCTACTCAAACTCTTATCTTAGATTGGTATCAATCATTCATTTTCCCCAGACAGCACCTCAATGACTATATTAAACCAGACACCTTAATTTTAGACAGATACAAGTTCATTGAGATGAGCCCAACCCTAAGCTCCTGAGGAGACACAGTCCAAGGGCAAGCTCCCCCCCGGCTTCCCAAATACCCATATGTCCACTATGGGATCTCAGTGCCCCCCCAGCACAAACAAATACTCATCTGTAGTTCTTAAATTGACAATGATGACATTAATAAGCCCTGTGACACAGACCTGGGCTGCAGAAAGAGCTATATTAGCTTCTTTCTCTCGCTGCCCATCTGGCTAGACTTGGTCTAACACAGTGAAGGGAAACTCTTGTGCCCCTTATTTCATAAGCAATAAACCAGCCTGAGTGGTAAGGAGGCACGCACCCGTCTCCCCTATGGCCTTTATAATGGATCAAGGCTCTTGGGCTTTGAACAAAGGGCACAGGAGCAAGCCTGAGAGGCAATCCATTGCTCTCCTTACTATTACTGACTCAGCACTATGCAAATTAACACCAAAAATCTGCACAGAATTTATTGCTGGAGGAATGGTGACATCTAGTCTCTCCTTTCGCCTTCAGTATTCCCCAGTAAAGAGTAAATACCAACTGCAGGCTCACTGACAACACCTTTTTGGAGGCAGTCGTGTCCTGAATCAGAGCTGGCCCAAGCGCCTTGTGAACTGAGATGCCCAGAGTGGGAGGAAGCTTGGCTCCTTATTAAAGGCCTCTATACTTCACTTTGTCCTAATCTGTACCATAAAAAAAAGTGATCACTTGAACATAATGAATGTTCTCAGTCCGTAGCTCAGCAAAGAGACACAAAGATATGACCCTACAATGGAACAATCATGTATTTTCTTACCATTTCCCGACATTTGCAATGTCCTAGGTGTACATAAATGAGTCCATATGTACTTTCATATTTGTATAAGCTTCTTCTGAATATGTATAACAACTTAAGTACAGCTTCAAAGAAACTATAAGTATAGTTTTCATAAACAGCAGCATCACACTTTTCTCAGCCTCTTATGTCTTCTACCATTGTTGTTTCCAAATAGCACAAATAGTAAACCTTGTAATATCATACGTATCACTGTGTATTATTCCAGACAGCAGTAATTTGGGGATATACATAAATAAACACACATCAATTACTGGAAAATGAAGACATTATATCTTTCCAAAAGGAAAAAGAATTCCCATATTGAATCGAGCAGAACCTTAACTCAGCACTTCATGACCTTTGTATTTAAAAATAATTTATTAGATACTGGATCACAAATTAAGTTGAAACAAGTGCTAAGCTTGCCTAAGGACTTCTTTCAGGCTTCTTAAAAAAAAAATCTAGGAGTGAGCTGTATGAAATCACTATGGTCCAATTAACAAGGATCTCACTCTTTGGCTTGCAAACAAGAGATTACATTAACACCTGCTACAAAAGCAAACATTTTTAGCTATCTTGATCTTAACCTGCTTGACATTGACTTCAAACTCCTGCCTGGCTCTAGGATGAAAATTACTGTGACTGACGTGTATGTTTTTCATTTGGGGGTGGAGGTGCGAAGACTGTGGCAGTCTGTATTTCTCTCTCTCTGGTATTTATGCATAATTCACTTCAAAGATAATAGGAGTTACATACATGCATTGATGGGAGAATAGTTTCCTAAATGTAAAATTGTTGAAGGGAAACTATTACACTTATGGGAGATAAATGCTGCGTGTGAACATATGAGACACACAGAGTGTGCTGTAGGGTCCTTGAACGATCTCATCCAACATATGCCTACAGTGGCATGTGTAAGTAAATCCTTTGTGGTCTATGCATCAAAATAAACTGACCTCTTGGGCCAACACATATATTTATAACATCTGTACAGACAGGAAAAACATTTCTTTGCATTCATCAGGAAAGCAATCACACAGCTGCAGCAGAAATACAACCCATCAGATTACAATAACACTTTACTACAAACTCTTGCGACAGGACTGTAGTAGAAGGCAGCAAGCATTGATTTTTAAAATACTTGTATGTCTGAAAAGTTGAACTTTCTGAAGTCCAGAAGTGTTGGAAAAGGAAGAAAAAACCCCACTGAAGTAACTCTCTAAGTGTTTTGTTTTGACAATGTTCCTCAGGAATTCACCATGCTTAGCTGGGAAAATGCTAGCAGTTAAATCTATTCAATGTCATGACATACAAAATTGGAACATAATTGCTCCTAAGTGGTTGACAACTGGCAAGTACTTCTTACATGGATAGAGAGAAATTTATGCTATCAAATGGAAGATACTGTCAAAAGTTTGATTTTAATATAAATGAAAATGCTACATGAGGACTCAAAAGGATAAGGAAAAAAGCTCAGCAGTAACACTTTTATAACCACATATTTAAAAAGCTTTGAAGTGAAGAATCATTACATCAAAATCATTTTCCTTGAAAGATAAAAAAAATAAATTACAGCATGAATATTAACAAGTTATCGGAATAGTGAATTTCAAAGAGTAGCAAAAAACAAGCAGCCGATGAGTGGCCTAGTTTAAAGAATGTCTTACCAATCATATGGTTAGCGACATGGATTTGTATCTCTCTCTCATTCTCAAAGGTCATCTGGCACTTGATGCATTGATAGGTCTTTTTCTGTTTAATAACCAAAAAGAGATTAGAGAAAACTGCACTGTAGCATAAGGCAAGTGTGATCATGAATATAGCATGTTACGTGCTTCAACTATCTTCCACTGAAGCCTTTCCTGCTCATATATCCCCAACAAGACACCAAGTTGGGCTGGGTTTTTCTGGCACCATAAATACAATCTCTAGTTAACAGCCTGCTTTAGGAGAATTTTTTATTTCAACTTAAAAAATTTCAAATTATAGTACTGGAAAATCTCGTTGAGTATTTGAGCCATAATCAGATTGCTTGTGTCATTTAACCCATTGCAGTAAAAATTCCTGCAGAGTGAAATAAAAGACATTGAAAGGTAACTCTGTTTTCAGAGAAAGATCAACTTTCTCAAAAAATTCCATCTTTAGTTAAACTCAAAACACAGCAGGCAAAACACCTATAGATACTTGGGGAAGTAAAGGACAAAAGGAAAAAATACATTTTGTAATGGTCTCCCATCAGAAATCTGGGAAAAACTGCAGTACCAAAAGAATGGTTTCCTAGCAAAATCTGTTATGTATTTTCTCCGTCTAAAAGTCATACCAGGGAGCTTAGCTGCAGAAGTCAGGAGATAGTGTGAAGAGGCAATTACATGAACCATTTATTCAAACAGGGAATACGGGGTTTGCACTCAGATTGACAGTGGTGTGTGTACTCGTGTAACATGACAGGAAAAAATCCATGAAATCATTTGTAGAAATTAAAATGCATGTTGACAAGTTAAACATCCAAGTTAGGAAAAAAATAAAACACTAATGCTAAGCTTTTGTACACTTATAAAACCTCTTATTTCCCAAAGCAGGAGTACAGTGTTTTGGTCTAATGTGCAATTTAGAAAAACTAGGCCTTTTGTGCCTACTTCTTCGGAGGGAATAACTCCTCCTGCAACACTAGCCACCAGGCATGAGCACAAGCATGCGATCCCTGTCCTTACAGCTAGACTGGACGGCAGCAGAACGTCTGTGAAATCTCTGTGTGCTGGCCACAAGCTCAGTTAGCTGAGGGATGGATGAGAATCCCAAGCCACTAGCACTGAGAAACTCAATTCAGTGAACAACATACTCAACTTTTTTTAAGCAAAATATTTTGCAAGTATTTTTTGTGCACTTTTAGATGCATGTCATTTTTTCTTCCAGCCTCCACCCCACACCTAGGTACCAAATCCCATTTTTAGGACAGCAGTAATAAGTCAGAAGTTTTGAGTTAAACAGAGGAGTTGCTGTCACCCCCTCTGCGCATGGGATCCAATTTCCTCGAGCACCTGCTGAGGAAAGAACAAATTAGGTGCTGCCAAGAGCTTCTTAACTACTTCCCATGTCATCAGAGGCAACAAGTTTGCCTGCTGGAGGTTAATGAACATGCTCTAATACCATAATAACGAATGCACCATCCATGGATGATATGCGTATTCCATGAATTCTGTAGGCAGTATGCTTTCATGTAGGCAGGGCTTTCCAAGTTAAAATAACAATGGGTGATTAACATGATAATAGGAAGAAGGCTATACTCCATTGGCCGAAACCTGACACAGCCAACCATATCCAAGGAAATAGCTTGGATTGGCTAGTTATCCCTAGGCAGCTCAAGAAAGTATCCTCCTGGAGTCCATTCAGAAATCAAGGCTGTTAATGGAAAAGCAGCTGGATTTCTGCAGCACTCTTTCTTGGGAGTCTATTCTGGCAGACAGCACAGCACACATACATACACACGTCCTCTCAAACACACTGGCATGCACATGCTGAGGGCTCCTAACTTTAAAAACAAAACAAAACATAAAAAACCTTGGAAGGGAAAAATGGGATTGGGCGGTGAACGATTCATGTGGTCACATTTAAAACTTGAAACCATCCGCTTTAAAACTTCAAAGCTGACTGAAGTCTGTGCCGTGTTCAACACTTATCTGTTATGAGGGTTCTCTAAGCAGCTAAGAAGGACGGTATTTCAGCTCAACTCTATTTCAAATCTGTGAAGTTATATTAAACACAGACAAATGGTTCATTTTTTAATTGATCTCGGTGCTTCTGAAAGCTACTTACTAACAGATCTGGAGACAGGATGTCTTTGTTTATCCACAGACCCAGTGCGAACTCCTCCGCACCACTTCACAAACTTACAAACAACCCACTCTGTTTGCCGTGACAACCCCTCAGAGAAGACGGGAGATTTCTGACTTCCTCTGAGTATTGTCTTTAGCCTTCAGCTAAAGAGCAACTTAACTGAGGCGATGGCTCTTGTCATAGGGTACCCTGCTCGATACGGAGTGAGGTTAATAAACGGCTTCATACAGGCCACAAAATAACTACAGCTTGATTAGCACCCAAATGTATATGCAAGAGATGGAAGAGCTGATTTTTTAGCTGATTAATAATTCCCTTTAAAAGAATGTCACAAAAACAGACTGCCATTCTCATAAATGGGGAGCATATGGTACTGAATACAATCTTCTACTATTGTTTTTGTCAGTATCATGGCTTCATAAACATTATTAATGGGTCGGTTATCTCTTTTTAAAGTTTTGTCTTGACGTGTGGTGACAACAAAGGTGCCCAGACTCTGAGGAGCTAACAGTGCAGGTGATGCTATCTAGGTGACATAAGAGACCAGATGACCAGGCCTTCAGCTGAGAGCTCAATCCCCATTAAGTCAAGATACTTAATTCTAATCTTGGCACAATATAGTAGTAATAACAACTGAGGGTTCTGGATTCTTTTCTGAAGTAACTATTGTTCCCACGGGTTTTCCAGACTGTCCTCCTTTAAATCTGGAAATGGTTTCCTGTTCTACAAAGAAAATATTCCTCCATTCAAGTGGATTTACAAAGGAAGAGAAGGGGTGTGGGGGAGAACAAAGAGCAGGAATTGAGTCCAAGAAAGCGTGCAGGAGAAAAGGAACTGAGTAAAGGAGCACAATAGGGTTCATTCTTACAACTTAATATGCCACCTCCTTTGCTTCTTCAGTCCAAATAATCCACAGGAGCTAAAAATAGTAACACCACTCAAGATGGAAATGTAATTGAAGTCTAAGCATTTGCCATTGTCAATATTAAACAAGCATTGCTCATGATAACTATGGTACAAAATAAGGATAAACCTGTGTAAGAGAAAGAGCAGCTTGAAACGCGACTGTTTCCAGTATTACAAGGGGCAACGAGAAATCTCAATACTAAACAACTAGTCATGTTTCTCAAGACATGCAAATTCCTCTAGAAAATACGATAAAAGGAATTAATAAAATGTATTTGAAACTGAAGCTCCTACACACAGAAATATGTCCAGAAAACCATGAAAGCATTACCTCTGATGCGATCATAATAGAACAAAAAAATGTCTTGAGCTAGACTTCTAGTCTTATCAAAACAGAATAGCTCATGTAAAACTGTAAGAACAAAACAAATTGATGTTAGAGCAATCTTTTACTCCTAAGGTGTATTTTATTTATTCTTCCTAGTGATGTTCCTTATGGAAGACCATTGACTTGACTTAAAATCTCCTAATAACAAATCCTCTGATGCAGATGTTGCCATGTACGCAAGGCAAACACTTTGTCTGTCTGGAAATTTATCTTTGTTGACCATCATGATTGGATCCCAGTTAGACGTCCTAGAAACAAAGGTGATCAATTCACAGATATTTCTTCCTGGTTCTTTGCAAAACTAAAATGCGAGGAAGACAGAATACAGCAGCATTTTCAAGGGTGATGTGCTTTCTTTTTCATTCTTATGGATTAAAACAAAAACAAAAACAAAAAACCTCAAAATTGCCAAGCAATTCTGAGATGTTTTTTGATCCTCATCTAGCTGTCTACAACTGATTTTCAGAATAAAATATCAAAAAAATCAATAGTAAAAAACCCAAACAAAATATAACAAAATATTCATAGTCCCTTTGTGGTGCTATATCCATGTGCATATATACACAAACTTAAATACATACAGTAAAAAGGAACCATTATTTTTCACCTGCTTTATCTTTTTTTCTTCCCAAAAATTTTCATTTTTTATTCATCAAGACCTAATGTTTATTTTCTTCCTTTCTTTTACTCTGGGGTTAAATCTTCATCTAAGTTTTCTTCTGAAATGCCTTTAGGCTTCCATGCTCACTTCTTCAATTCAAGAGTTATAACTGCTGGTGGGGCAATTTCCAACATTGACAGAAGTTACATATTTTGTCTGTCATTGTCATCTTTTCGATTTTCTTGGATTTCATTCTGCTTATTCTTATTTACCCTGAAATATATACCCACCACTTAAAATCTAATCTCCCTATTTTTTTTTTTCTGACTGTACCTTGTGCTAATTTTCAACTGCTTTTCTGTTTAAGAAAGAAAAATCAATAAGGTGTTTAAAAAAGAAATGTAGAAGTGCTTAAGAATTGGAGAGAAGCAGTTCTTCTCTGGACATCTGCAGATTACTCTACATGCATTTTGCACTTTAGATTGCTTAGTAAAACGGGATTTTACCTGTGCACAGCATGCTAACAAGATGACAAGAGAGATCGTGTTCGACTTGCTTAGCTTTGCTATGAAGCCAATGAAGTTAAGTAAACGCTATTCTTGAAATACAGGGATTTATCACCATTTAAAAGACAGTGTAATTCTTTGAAAACCCCTGTGCTAGGCAGACACAAAGGGCACTCATTGCCTTGAGAAACCTGAGTGAAACACCAATAGTTTCCATGTGAAGTGATATCAGAATTCAGGCCTTGTACCTATAATGAAGAGTAAGATTATGAATTATTCCTCATAACAATGTATCTATTCCTGGGATGCATACCATAGAGGTCTCCAATATTAGCACACGTGCAGGCCAAAGACACCTGTTGAAGGTACTGTTTGCCATCATCACAAATGCTGATTTTTCATTATCTTCTACAAAGAAACTAAGACCTTTCTTCATGGGATGAAATTCAAAGCATTTACCTCATTGAAGAACTTAAAACTCCCCCCTGAGAGAACAAGTATGGAAGCTGTCACTGAAAAGAAAGAGTTAAAGCAAGAATTAAGAGCAGAAAATGGCAATGTATTCTGCTTCTGATAGTCGATAGGAAAGAAAAGGTAATACTGTAGGCTGTAGGCACAGCTATATAAAGTAAGAATTAGTCCTACCCAAGAGAACAGAGGTGTTTTAAAGAATTTGGAAGGAAATAAAGGCCTGAGGAGGAAAGAGAATGACCTAGCCAGAGCTCCAGTCAAACTCTCAAAAGGTATCACACCGAAGGAGGGATATTTTCATTCCTCATTCTTCTGCAGAAATAGGTGTGTGTGCCTGTAGGCTTAGTCACACATTCACCATACCCAGAGGGAACAATATCCAGTTGCTTTACTAAAAAATAAAAAAAAAATAAAAACTTTTCATAGGATTCACCCAGAAGCCTGGAACGGGGCATTGAGGCCAATGGGTGCCAGGGCAGGCAGTGCCATGCTCCGAGCTGGCCGCACACAGCCCAGCTGGGCCAGACGTTGCTGCCCTGCACGCCCCAGCACTGCGCCGGAGCCAACAAGTCCTGCTGGGGACACAGCCTGCACCAGCACTATCGGAGGCACCTCGGTCTGCGTCCTCAGGACATACTTCAGGTCTTCTCTTACTGAGCCTCTGGTGTTCTAGTTGAATGGTATTTTCAGGTTCTTTTAATGCAGTAAGATATGTTTGTGGGTGCTTTAATTAGCAGATTGACATAAACAGGCATCTACAGCTGGAATTATTCATTAGGAGTTGGGTGCGTAATTTCCTTAGATACTTTTGAAAATCTCACCCCATCATGTTTAATTAAAAATGTCAGATGATATCAATACTCAGATGTGTCTGCTGTTGGTCTCTTGAGAAGATTTCCAAAATCTACTTCTCATTCCATCTGTTCCTGACAGAGGAAGGACTGACTTGGCCCATTCTTGAACCAAATCATCAACAAATAATTTTAAAAGAGTATAAACTGTAAATGATATTAATCTCCTGAGTAGGCTTCTGAAACCTTACTTGGATCTGCATGTTCCCAAGTATCCTGTAAGCTAAGAAATGGGGAAGCAGGCTATCTGCGAGCATTGAAGGACAGCACACTTATACGTAACCTGCGTTAGACAACAATTTCCAGATCTGCTAAGAAAACTACTTATCTTATAGGAGGGCCATGAAGCAGATCCTATTAAAATCTCACACACACACACACACAGAGGTACACACATATGCACACAGACATCCAAGTAGCCTCACAACGTTCACTCTGATAGACATTCATAAGGACAAGCTCTTTAGCACAAAAATTTGGTTTAGGTGAGAATTTCAGAGGTAGGGTGGAATTCACTACATTTTTCCTCAAAAGTTCCTTTATCCTTCTGCCCGTGTTTAGTTCCCTGGTAAGAAATAACTTTATTCCTCAATTATGACAGATCAGATTTTTTTTTTGAGTATTAGACATCTCCTTTTTTCATGGAAATGCCCCAGCTTTTCCAGATCTGCCAGTTCAGTAGCATCAGAATTCATGGACAAACTCAATCCCCACCATTCAAGTGTCTCAGCTCTCTGTTGGTAAATCTAGGGCAGTTTTATGATAAAAAATCTGATGCACTGCCACTAGGAATCAAGCAGCCTGCAAGGCTGAACAATATCTAATTTTTCTATGTGCGTTACTCTACCTGTCCTCCTGTTTTGTAGTTTTTTTCAGCAGCACAAGTAATTTTTTAAAGTGACAGTTTAAAAAAAAAACCCAACAACATCAGATCAGTTCTCAGTCACATTGAAGGTCTACATTTTATAGTTCAGCTGTACTTACTCTGGGAACAGGGGATGTCTGGGTACCTTTCCTTTGGCCACTAGTCTCAGGCGTCAGGTCTCGGTGGTCTACCTGAATGTGGCTCTCTAGGTCTTCAGCACTTTCAAATTTGACACTACATTCCGGACACCTCAGACTGCCACATGGTCTCTCGTTCACCTCCTGTGGAGTCAAGGCTGAAGACTGTCCATTGGTGCTCCTGGTCATGCATCCAGCACACAGGCCATAGGGAAGGCCATTCACATCCAACTTTACCAAGTCCTGCTTATTCCGGAACTCTTTCAAGCACAACGCACACTTGTAGAGTTTTTGCAAGGCCTGGCCATTGGGCGACGAGGTTGCAGAGTTTCCTGCCAATTTCTGCATATGGAACGTCCCATGAATTTTCAGCTCAAGGGTAGAGGTGACCGTCTGCATGCAGACAACACAGCGAAACCCAGTGAGGGAGTTTCTGAGATCTGGATGCATCTGGCAGTGCTCGATAAATTCCTCCTCGCTCTGCAGCGGCATTTTGCAGATTCGACATGTCCCTGTATCCAGACTCTTGCTGTGAGTGACTTTGTGCTCTGTCAGGGTCAGGAGAGATGGGAAGCGTTCCCCACAGATGGGGCACATGTAGTGCTTAGCTGGGCCTCGATGAGTCTGCATGTGCTCTCTCAGGCCGTTTTCTGAGAAAAAGGTCCTTGAGCAGATATTACACTTGTGGCTACCTTTGATGAATTCTGCTTTCTTCCTAGAACAGTCATCCTCCCCAGGCCTGATGTTATGATCTCTCAAACGATGGTTCTGCAAGAGGACCTCCATAGTGTAGGCAGCACCACAAATGTCACAGCCATACATGGGCTCAGAAGCATCTACATCATCCTCACTGGCTTCATGACTGTTGGAAGTATCTGGATTCTTCATTAACATGTTCTGGATATCTGCCCCTTCCGTCTTCTTGTTTGTTGGGGTCAGGCCATTAGCTGTACCATTCTCAGCACTAGCATCAAAAACGCAATGTTTCTCCCGCAAGTGCTTTTCAAGCAAGATGATGGCATGAAAAGCTTTGCTACAAAACTTGCAGTTGTATTTTTTGCTGTGGGTTGTGATGTGGCACTGCAGTTCTACCTCTGTGCTAAAGGTCTCACCACAGAAGATGCATTTGTGAGACTTTGATGGATTCCCCAAGTGACTATGCTTCACATGGATCTGGAGATCCACCTCCTTCCTAAAATCCCAGTTACAGGCTGTGCAACGATACATCTTCTTTTCATTGCTATGCTTGACTGCCAGATGCACTTGGATGGATACCTTGGAATCAAAAACTTCTTGGCAAAGGGTGCAGTGATACAACACAAAAGTATGCATGTCCAACAAATGCTTCTGCAAATCATCCACCGAAGAAAACTGTTTGTCGCAGCTCTCACATACATAATGAGTTGAAGTTGTCATGTAATGTACGGTGAGATGTTGCAGAAGAGACTCCTGGGAATCAAAGTCTTCTTTACACTGAGGGCAAGACTGTTTCCTTAACAGCAACTCCAAATGCAACTTTAAATGGGTTTGAAAACTTTCAAAATTTGAGAACTTTAGATCACACTGATTACATGGGTATTCACCATTAGACACTGAGTTTACACTAGCAGAAAGCCGTTGCCTTTTAGGGGAAGAGACTTCAACATCAGAAGAAACTGGACTCTGCTCTGCTTTTGACTTCTTATTGTGTGCCAGAGGAATGTTCTTGTGGTTTTCTTTAATATGCTTTGTAAGCTTCAAGATGGAGCCAAAAATGGGGGAGTTTGTGCAATAAGGGCATGAATAAACTTCCATAAAAGACTGTGTTGGCTGAATGACAGGGGAATCCAATTTTGAATTTCCTACATTGCAGTGAGTCTGCTGAATATGCTCAGTCAAGGTTGCTTCAGTCAGAAAGCCCATGGAGCACTGATTACAGAAGAAAGCATTGTTGCCATCTTGAGGGGTAGCGTTTGGGCCACAGTGAGTAATACGGATGTGTTCTTGTAAGCTATTGATATCTGCAAACATCTCCGGGCAGTAGTTACAGTGAAAGGCAGAAATGTTGCTAAACTGCATCATGGGATAGGCATGGTTTTTGTGCACTTTTCTCACGTGTTCATTCAAGTTGTACAGTGTAGGCATGGAATCAAGGCAGATCTGGCACGTGTGGCTTTGCTGAGGTTTGTCTGCATGAATAGTCTTCAGGTGGATCTCCAGAACAGCGAGGCTGTTGAAGTCACGTTTCGAGCAGTACGGGCAGCTATAAGTAACTTTAGACCAGCTCTGGCCTTCCTCTCTGTCCACAGACCTGATTTTCTTTTGTCCTCTCAAAGGCTTTAAGGTTGAATCTGGGGTGGAACCTCGTTCCACAGACGCGCTGGAGTCGGGCGTTGCACTGCTCATGGACGCCACGCTCCCCAAGACTGGGTCAGGGCTGATGCTGTGATTGCTGGAGTCAGGTTGTCTGTGGCTGTCCAAGTGGCAATAGACTTCCTCCACTGAAGAAAACTGCTCTGGGCACATAGGGCACTTGTGTTTTTTGTTGGCATGGGCTTGATGAATGTGTGAGAGCAGCGAGTTTTCGTCTGCAAATACTTCAGGGCAATGAATACACTGCAAATCTGCCTTCTCGGAAAGCTGTGGGTGGCGTGTCATTACGTGCTTCTCCAAATCTTCAGTCTGACTGAATGTCTCTTCACAGTAATCACACATAAAATCATCCTTCTTCACCTCTTTCTCAGTCTTTGCCATATGTTCCTTGTTCTTTTTATGAGCTTGCATGTGACTCTGCAATGAGCTGGTAGATGAAAACCCCCGTTTACACACAGTACACTTGAACGGTTTGCTGGAGCTGTGGGTTTTCAGGTGAATTTTGAGGTGGTCGCTGCGAGAGAATGCAGCCTCGCATTCATGGCAATGGTACTTTTTGTCCCCTGTGTGAAGCTTTATGTGGCGATCCCTACTTCTCTTGTGCTTAAAAAGCCGGCTACAGTAGGTGCATTTGAAAGGTAGTTTGTCACTGTGGATCTGCTCGTGCCTTTTAAGGTAGCTCAGGCGAATGAAGGACTTATCACAAAACTGACAGGGATACGGCAGGCCAGTCCCCCCTTCCTCCTCCCCGATGCCGAGATCACACCCATCTCCTATCATCTGAGTGGGTGATGCAACATCTTTGCTGGAGGGAGATGAAGCCACCCAGGAGAGTTGTGGGTCGTCATCACCATCTGTAATGGGAAAGCAGAAAGGAGATTAAAAACAATTCCCAGTGCATCTGTGAAATAAGGACAAAGCTCTCAACAACACTATGGGCTTCTGCTACTACAGCACAAAAAAAATCAGCTAAAAAAAAAAATCTCTTGAATTTCAAAAGAGGTTTGAGAAAGAGAAACAAAAATATATTTGTACACATAATTCACAAATACGTGAATATGTAGTATTAATAACAGGCATTTTTCTTTAGCAGGTTTAACACCTGCTTACTGTACTGTAAAGCAATAAACAATGAATAAAGAAAACAAAACACGATGTGCAATGAAGCAATACAAACATTTCAAAAAGCTACGGTGTTAAGTGATCACCTGTGATTTTGTGGGTCTTTTTAAACGCTACATCAAGATTATTTTAAGTAATGTCTTCATTAAACAAAATCCTTCAGTTCTGTCTCAAAACTGTAACAGAATGAAAGGCTGCTCAGAAGCAGAGTTGAATGTCTGGGTGAAATAAAAGCATCAGATTTGAGACAGCTCAACGAAATCAGAGATCTGCACCACTACCACATTCATTCATATCAAAGGTAATTTTGCCTGCTTGTTGCAAAAACAAACAAATTTTAAAAGCCCAGAAAATCACCATTGGAGATCTCAAGACATCACGAAAGAATCAACTTCAGGATAAACCAACAACGGTTCAGCGTCTGTTTTAATAACTATTTCCTTTGCTCAATATGAGGCTTTGGAAAATATTTTATAATCTGATATTACCATAAAGAAACACAGCATCAACTCCAGCAGCAAAACTGTCATTTTAGGAAAAATACACAAAATGTTGGCAGCTTTCATAAACAGAATCGTTAACAAGAAACAGAAGACAGCGAGTTCAAATATCCTAATTCCAATAAAAGCAGAGATGTTGAGTGAAGCAAAAATGCCACTAGTCCAATATAAAACTGAATCACGGAATGAAGCAAAAATAAAATTCATGTAAACGAGGGAAGGCACTGACCACATATACATTTGGAGATTCAAAAGAAGGAACCTGTTCTCCAGATACATTGTCCTTATAAAACATTTAACATTCCTACTTCAGCTCTTACTAAAACAAACCAATAAAAAAATCCCCAACTGTGCGTGTAGGCTGCCACACGCGCACTCCCTGTGCCTGCCAACTACAGAGTCGCCAGGCGAAGAGCACATGTACGGCGGAGAAGCTCTCAAAGAAAGGCTCGGCTAATGAGGATATCGCCAGCACAAGAGGCTAGCTCCTGTGGCACCGTTTGCTTTGGCAAAGGCCTTCCTTTTCATCCCAGGAAAAGAGAGAGCAGAGCTACCTTGGACAAACTAAGCCAAACAATCACACACCAAACAACTTTTCCAGCACGACAGGGCTGCCTGTTTTCCGGGATGCACGGGTCGGGCACCCGCTCCCCTCGCCCTGCGCTCCCCAGGGAGCTCCACTCCCCCATTTAACTAAACCTCCTGCTCCAGAGCGATGCCAGACACTGAGAACGCGCTTCCTCCCGCTCCCAAAATGCACCCTGGCTCTCAGCACGCGCTTGCGCTTGTAAGATGCTCAAGGTCTTTGTGCTCAACTAACTTCTCCGAGTCTGGCAGAGCCCGAGCCTAAAACACAGGCAAGGAGCCCCTGATTTTTGCGTAAACTTCCCTCAGGCTTCGTTCCCCCAGCCACGAACCGGTCTCTCTCTGTGGCTGCAACAAAGCCTCATGTTCCCAATTTAAGCCACCTCCGCCGCCCGCCCCGCTGCCGGCACAGCTTCGCTCTGCCCCATGGGAGCCCCCGTCCCCCCGCCCGCCCCATCCCGTCCCCCCGTCTCTGCCGCCGGCCGCAGCCAGGGCTCTGTCCCCATGGACCTGCGGCCACGGGCCGTCGGAGGGAAGGAGGCAGCCGGCTGCCAGCGCCTGGATTAGGGGCCCCGGGGAGGTACCGGTAGCTCAGGGCTGGCTAATTCCCTCCTCTCGCCAGCTGGGCTCCTCCAGGGGAAAGGAAACAAAGGGGAGCAAGAGGGGGATGCTGGACCTGAACTAGGGCAGCACATGTTGCGTTTGCTGCCACTACTGCTGTCTACTGGGGAGAAAAAAAGAAGAAAATCTACAACACCAGGAAAAAAAGCACACCATCATTGTGTTATTTACTGCTTGGGCTTACTGGCTGCAATTAAAATAATTTAAAATGCTCACTTTGCAGAAACTATTAGAAAAATATATGTATTTTAAGTGTCTTCCCTTTTGCAGCCAGACTACTCACGCCTTGTGCTGGGCAGTGGCACACAGAGGAAGGACTGCATCGCGGAGAAGACGGAGCACGTAAAACGGCTCCAGTGAATAAAGCTTCATTGTTCAGCTTTGAAACTGTAGATGTGATGGGCCAAATCCAGCGGTAACACAGGCTGGGCCAACTGCTCTAACCTTGCTACATCCATATGTGCTTATGCCAATCATTACATTGGCCCACCATACAAATTGAACAAATCTTTTGGAAAGTCTCTTTTTCCTCTGAAACAAACCATTCTATCTCAAAATGCACTCTAATGTTCCCCTCCAGCTGCTGCTCTTCAAACATATTGGGCTGTTCAAAAAACAAAATCAAAGAAAGCTCCTATTACTTTGTGAGTGATGCACAAAGACATTGCTGTGCTAATATTATTTAGATTGCAAAAATTTAACGTTTCTCAGATTGAAAAGCTGAGTTTGTAATAAAAATGGAAGCATTTACATAGACAGTTGAAAGCAAGGATTGTCTCCCTTTGTTAGCCTGATTTAGACCCTTCAACGATTTTCATGTTTAAATTCTGGATTCTCTTCATTGCACCGCTTCCTGGTACTTTTATAATTTTAAAAGAATTAGGAAACTTTAAGCTCCAGAAACAAGCTACCTTGACTTCCTTACAAACAAGATACTAAATTACTAAAGGCCTAAACTGAAGAAATTAGGGAAAACTCATTATCATTAATCTCTTTATGGAATGAAAAATAGCCCTGTTAATTTTAAATTGCCATATTAAATTGAAGAAAAGACCTATAATGAACTGAGAATGAAATTCTAAGGTATTTTACCAGAGTAATATTTTAGTGGGAAGATATATTTTAGATGTGGTGTGACATGTCTGGCAATGATGGTTAGAATAATAATTCTACATTAATGCAATCAAAGGAATGTAGTAGAATGAGAAAAATCACTTTCAAAAAGGAGATTAAAGTCATTAAAAATGGCTAATCCTGCAAAGTGGGACTGTTCTAAAATAGAGAATCACATGGCTGGTGCAAGGCTTTTGTCATTTGCGCATAAGAGAATCAAAACAAGTATTAAAAGGGTAAGAAAATTCAATAAAAAGTTTAATTAGGAAAAAAAGAGCATTAAGGAAGCTTCAGGATGTCAGTGGTCCTCAGGATATATGAGCGGGTCATGAAGCTTGAAGGGCCAAACTTGATAATCAATCTCGAAGTGGTACAGTAATTTAGTAACTTAATGTTCAGCACGCTTACAGGACTGCAAGCATTTATCATCATCACTGAGGAGCTAATTCCAGCCTCAATGCATTCAATAAATGTATTTTTCCTTCTAATAAGAGCAATTTGGCCAAACTGTGGTATAAATCATACTTCGTTCTCTGTTTATCTTCCAGATAACATGAGCCAAGTTCAGAAATATACTTGTGAAGCTAAAACAATAAAATGAAGTCTTAAAAAACATGATCTCTCTTAGAAAGGAGACAAACAGGACATCACAGACTGCCAAGAGTAAGCAGCACTGTCATCTCAGTGTACACTGATGAGGTTGATGTATTTATTATTTCAAAGTTATTTTGCTAACAAAAACAAAATTGACTGGACAAAACGTCACAGTCCTTGCAACCGCTTTCGCCCATCTCCCTGCTCAAAGGTAGCTGGAAACATGACGCTCTCTGAGCTGAGCTGCGTTCGAAGCGGTTGCAGAGGGACAGACTCGCACAGCTGCCCCATCACCCGCATGGCCCCAGCCCTGGGGTCAGCGTTTGTGGGCAGGGGCTGTACAAAGCCAGGTTACCCCCAGCCAGCTGCTTTTTCTCTTAAGAACAAAAGGTATTCATAGAGACCTCCATTTGCGGGCCTAGACCTGAAGTTCGTCCCTGCATAAATCCTCTTGTTGTAGAGCATCATCGGGTTCCCCTCCAGTGAAAAACTTCCCTACTCTGCCTCTCCTATGTGTGGAGGGTTCAGGTGGCTCTTCCACAGTGCCTCCATACGTCCCCCTACACCACAGGCACATTGCTATGTGGCCAGCGTGGTATGGGAGGCCAGTTTACTCCAGCTGGTTTGGGTGCAAACGGCAACACAGATTGAGCACCGTGGGGCTCAGAAGAGGCTGCACAACCTGCTCAGGCATCATCAAAATAGCCAGAGTTTGGCTAAAGAGGCAACTTTTGAGACTCCTCTCCTGAGCCCAGAAGGCATCTCCATACAGGACAATAAACCAAAGAGGTTAGATTTGCAAGGTGCTCTTATTCTATCAGGTTTATTCCTCGAGCACAGAGCTAGTACACAAGAGAAATGGTTAAATTAACAAAAACAAAGACCAAAAATCAATTGGTGAAGAAAAGATTGCTGTTTGATTTAAGTTCAGATTCCTGGTTCTCTCTGAGCCTCTCCATAGTACATAAGTTAAAAACGGTCAAAGAAATCAAATTGCTTTAGGCTATTGAGAGTTGATGGAATTCTAGCACCCAAAAAAGTAAGTAACTTTTGAAAACAAGCTTGGCATCATAAGATACGCTTCTGAACTGTGTTTCAGTTCCTCATCTCCATAATAGAAAAAAGCCAGCTGCTCCTCAAGGACAAATTGCAGGGCTTACTTCTGTATAGCTGTGAAACCCCAAGACATCCTCAGATGGAAGGCCCGATAAAAATGCTACCAATTTCAATAATCATTATTATCACAGATGCTTAACTATGAGAATACAACACAGAGATTGAGGACTGAGAAATCTTCAGTACTGGTTGCAGCAAATTTGGCACTGCTGCACTACGTGTTAAAACCAAGGACATATCATTACAATGGATTACAGCAAGAACCTCACATAGCATACGCTGCTCATTTACACTGCAGTGCTGGTGTGAAATAACCCAAATCAACTTTACATAGCAAATGTTTTAAGTTTCAATATTTTCAGTGCACTGTGACAGCTTTTTACTTAAATTTTTTGTTGGAGTGTTTAGTCCCATTTTCCTGCACATTTTCCGCACAGTTATAACAAAGTAAATAACAAAAACTACCATTAATATTCGAAACTCAATTTTCTACGCTTATAGTTGCTTCACTGAATGCTTTTGTCATTGTGTCGCAGAAGGCAATAGTGGGCTGCGAACCCCCAGCTTTTGGGGCAAGAAAAGCCTTTTTGTGCTGACACTGCACCCAGCTCTGACCCGCACTGTAGCTGCTTGGCTGTCACTGAGACCCACCAGTAATGCGTGCTCAAACACACTTCACTAAACAATGCAAATAAGATTTCTACAAGTTATTTATAATTATCCCTACAAAAATATCACTCAAATGTCCCCAGAACTGGTCAACCCACCCTCGGCCAAGGCACCAAGGAGGGAAGTTCAGGCTGCTCTGAAGAACTCTATAGGCAGCTTCAGACTTCAGCAACATGAGCTTGTTCACAAAACAGTCTTCATAGTTCTTTATTTTAAGGCACTGTGCAATTTTAAACATATATATATAAAAATATATATCATATGTTCAAAGCAAACCTAAAATTGGATAAAAAACTAAGAGGTGCTAATATAAGTGGCACCACAGGCAGTGCTTTCATGATTATCTGTGACTTGAGAAAAATGCAGTTATACCTAATTATATGCTTATGTGGTAAGCATTTTTGCTGGACTAAATTACCAACAGTTACTCTTTTTCCAACTTCTCAGCTTTGCACTGCAATTCATTTTTAAGTGAAGTTTTTAAAAAAGAAAGACAGACGTCTGGCTTAATGGAAAGTATATATAATCTAATTTTTCTTCTCATGCAGAGAGTAACTTGGTATTTAGAATACAAAATCAGCACAAGATGTAGTGCAGAATTTCAAACATGAAACTTGCTGGGATGTCTGCCACAGATAAACTGTTACACATAGACGGTTTAAACCTCGCTGTCTTTGTTTAAACCTTTCTGTAGTGATCAAAGATAGATCTAATTAGTCTTTTTTATGCTGCAAGTTAAAAGTAGACACAAAGATGTCTATTGAAGCTTAGTTGATGTACAGAAACTTGTTAAGCCAGAGTAATGCATGCCTGAGCCCTTGTCTCCCATTAGTAAAGATATCAAGACTCAGTAATGACCATCGACAGGATGATACATAATTTTATACAGATGATAAAAGCAGAAAGTTATTTTTAACATTATTTTTTCCTATGTCTAACAGACTGTATTTTGCTGGTAACAAAAAATTAACATATCATTAAATACGTTATTTCACACTTCAATACATGGCATAATAAGGGGTGGAGGAGAAAGTTTTATGTTAGATCTAGGAATAAACTAAATGCTTTCAGAGTTGAATCACTGTTTTTCTTTACTCCCTTTGGAAAAGCAGCAGATACTATATTCTGCTGTGCATCATGGACTTGGGACTGAAAACAGCTGCACTCTAATTACATGTAAAGTGTACCAAAACATTCCTTTTATCACAGACTGTAAATCTGTTAGCATCTGTCTCTCCTTTGTTTCTTCCACAAGATACAAGCTTGTTTCTACATTTTTCTCACCTGTAGCGGTGATTAAAATTCATTATAAATGAAAGGAGTGAACACTAAAACAAGTTCCTCTGTGTACAGTTCTAAACTCAAATTAGAAACAGCTGTTTGCTAATTCATGCAGTGATGTTTTGTCGTGCTCTGTGAATCAATAATAACTCACTCTATTTCTACCGAAATGTTAGTATTATACATATATTTTGCTTAGCAATTTGCTCTTCAGAAATTTTGAAATGCACATTCAGACTTTTTAAAGCGAGATTAGAAGATGATGCCAGTAAAATCATCAATGAATTAACAGAAAGATCTTAATAGCTTGCTGCTCGTGCCTACCCTGCTACCTTGAGGGTCCTGTGCCATTCTCGCCTGCTTTGATACCTACAGAGCATTTAGCAAGAAGGCACGTCATAAGACTGATGTAAAAGAACAAAATCTTACGTGGGGTCACATGCACACATCACGGATGCAATAGTTACACTGAGAGAATACTATAAAATTAGAGTTTCAGCTATGACATGTAGAACTTTCAAACATAAGGAATGACAAAGCCCTTAGGAAAATAATCCTAGTAGAATAATTATTACTTATAATGATTAGTTATAAAATTAGTTATAATAAATGGTAATACTTATGCTAATTTTTACTAATATTTCTTCATATTATTTTAGCCAGAGCACATATGACCCTATTGGCCTTAGACTCACACAGTTATATTCTGCACTTTTTGCTACTTGATGTCAACATTTATCATGATTTCAACACTTGATTATACAAAACAAAGAGACAACACACAGTGGTGAAGAGATTTGCCTGCTTCATTTTTTATCTAGACCTAAGGATACAAATGGGGTGGCTGCAACATTTTGAGCAGAGCCCATGGCAGATCTGCAGAGCCCGCCCTTGTCACAGCAGGACGAGGGCTGCCCCTGGCCCCTGCACTGCCTCCTTTGCAGAGCCAAAGATCCAGCCCAGAGCAGTGGAAGAGCATCAGGCTCCACAAAGATCTCTGTGATACAAAAGTCCTTTTCTCATCCATACATAATGATGTTTCCCCTTCCTCGTGTTTTGTTACTGTTAGCAGGGAGGGTGCTTCCCGTAGCACAAACCCAAGTATCGAGACTCTGAACCGCTCGTGGAGCCTTGGCCAGCGGAAGAGCCTTTCTGGTGGGATGAAATGCATGAGGTGAATTTCCTAGATTTATTATTTCCTCCCTCCCATCTGATCAGGCAGCTCTCAAATACAGCAGGCACCTGTTCTCAGGCTGTTTTGCTGAGTAGGCTCAGGCACATGTGGTCAGAAAGACTGAAATCGTGCTCTTTCCCTCAGTTCACACCCATAACTGGGCATCAGAAACACAGACTAGCTGCTGTTTGGAGAAACTCAATGAATACAGAATCTGAAATTAAAGAGAGTCAGACTTTTCTCCATGAACTGACCAGATCGGTGTGATTTAATTTAATGCTCACTGTGCTCATTTTCATGTTTCTGAATTGTACTTTCAAGTGAAGATTAAGTCATCAATTACAATCCATTTAGCTCATTCATAGAATTCATTTAAAGGTCATATCCTGCACAGCGAGCGGGGAGCCCTGGAAGCCAGCACTGACAAGGACAGGCAGCACTTTCCCACAGGATATTCCACTTGTGCAGAATCAAGTCAGAGCTCGTTTTGGTGGCATGGGCAGCAGTCTGGAGGAGCAAGTGCCTTCAAATCTGGGGCAGTGGCAAACTAGAACAAAGACAGCAAGACATCTCCCATAAGCTGCTGCTACTGCTAAGACAAACACACATCTATCTTTGTGCCAGTAGACAATATTAGAGTGGTGTTTTCATTTCTGCAGAGCTATCTTTCAACTTTTCGGCCATGTATCAACTCTCAGACAAAAGAACCACTTCTTCGGAGAAAACTGGGACCAGACACGACTGTTGTGTATCTTCTGGCTGGGGTCACCAAAGTGACTGGATTGCTAGGATGGCTCTCTACGATAAGATATTCCAACTGATGCTATGCAGTGACCTGACCTCTAGGAAAATCGGTTTGCAGTCCCTGTCTTTTAACATATGAAAAGTACTTTCCCAAGTACAGATTTTTGCTCCTAAATGAGTACTTTCCAGTCAATTGCCATGTTTCAAACCCGAAAAAAACCTCAAGTTTCAAACCTCAGCCCTGCACAGGACTTTACTGCCAAGCTTTCCGGCCTAAGGAATTTAAAGCTAGTCATATTATTAGAGCAAGTTGCAAGGGAAAATAAAACCAGCTTGTTAAGTTAGAAAGAGTAGGCTGTTCCAGACTCTCATTTTGATCTAGGTGGGAAAACTGTGACGCACTTACAAACTTAATGGGCTGACGTTCATGATGAATAGAACTAATGCTGAAAAACACATGTTGGCTGAAATTACTCAGCAATAAACAAACAGTAAAAAACAACAACATGCAGATTTTATGCTGCCTTCAAAGAACCAGGGAAGAAAAAAATCAATAAATCACATGTGACAGACAGTATTAAGTAACCTGTTTTATAGCATATGTATATGCATTATCGGTCTGACTTCCAAACGTGTTGTGTATTCACATCAATCCTATAGAAATCAATACAAACAGCAGTTGCTCAACACTTCTGAAAACTCAAATGACATAAATATGAAATATAGGGAGTTCTACATAGAGGTATTTTCAGAAAGGTGCACGCACTCCGTGTCCCTTTCATGAATTCACAGTCAGGATTTCACGCGAACACCGTGAATGGAAATGAAGCTGTACTTGCAAACATCCCAGCTTCCACAAGTCTGGTGAGTGTAGCTCCTCAAGGCCTTCATCCACCCAGTGTTGGAGGGGCTCATGTGCCCCAGTGACCCCAGCGGGCATCCCTGGAGCTAATGAAGCCACTAGCTCCATGAGACCCAAGCCTGGAGACAGTTTGCTCCAGGTAAGGAAATCCCCCACTCCTTGGGGACGGTATGTGTTATGGCAAAGTACAATAGTTAAGACTCTGGGTTTGCTCTAGTGAATGATTTTTTAAAAATATTTCATTTAAAAATAAAAAAAACCACCCGCAAATATAAAAGCACACTGCTGAATACGAAGAACGTTCCGGAGTACCATTTAGATAAACACTGGTCATGAATCTGCACCGTGTTTGTGACTAGCCTGAGGGGAATCACGTTAAAACAGAAGTAGGAAGGAAGTTCTCCACTTATCAACACCTGACAGAAATAACTGAAAGGTTTAAAAAAAAATTAAAGATTTTGTGCTATACAAGATGAAAGCCAAACAGCATGGCTTGCCTAGGAGAGATGTGCATTCCATGCTGTATGGTAATTCTACTTCTTTTTCACTAACAGGATCTATCATTTTAAATAACAAATGGCTTTTAAAACAAGCAAGCAAATAAAAGTGCCACCCAGTAAGAATCTTTCTCGATACATCAGTGTTCCCTACAACAAATGTGCCACATGACAGACCTTTCAAGTTTAACCGGCAGTGACCCGGCGCCTGTGATCCAAGGACTTGCACTGCACCGCAACAAAACCGTCCACGGAAAGCTGCTCTCTTCTTCCAACACATCTTTGCCCTTTTGACTGAAGGGCCAATGACAAATTGTGCGACCACGCTCTCAGGTTTTCAAAAGAAGAGCTGTAGCAATAGCTAAGGTCTGTCTTCCTGGGGCTCACGCTCACATTGGCAGAGCCCGAGGAAGGATCCTGCAGCTGACCTCGCCAAGCGCCCGTGCAGGGCTGCAGGGGATGGCCCCAGCAGTGCCCACTCCACAGCACCGCAGGATCATGGCACGCTGGATAGCCCTCTTCTGTGGGCACCAGGCAGTGAGGTCAGATCAGCCCACGCTGTGCTCCATCTCCTACACCATGAGTCTGCAGAGAGACTTTTCAAGCCTCTCTAAATTCTTTAGGGGCTTCTCAGGATGTCATCCAGCACCGACCACGCTCCAGAGAAAGCCTCCCAAAGGGAGGGTGCTCATCAGTGCAGGCAGGCAGGGGGAGCACAGCTGGGGAGCCAGAGCGAATCCAACCAGGAGACGACAGCCCCTCTGGCCCCGCCGTGCTGAGCCCTGCTGAAACCTTCCCTCCAGCCATGGCTGCACTTCCAGCCCCAGCTGCAGGTACCACACTCTGCCCACGTACCAGAACAGGACAGCACTTTTTAAAGTTCCCTAACAGCAAAGGCGTCTTCCTCCTGAGTTGTTTAATACAGCCTTAGGTGCTGACTATCTGTATTCAGACAGCTGGAGTTGAACCAACAATGTTTCCTTCTGCCCGCATATACATGATTGGTTTTTTTCTTCCCACAAATGTGAATTGTACGATTTATTCTAGTTAGGAACTGTCTCTGTGCCTTGGCCACAGAAAAACAAGAGAGTGAATTTATAATGAGGAAAGGTGCAGGGCACAATTACTTGTTTAAACAGGATTAAAATTAGGATTGGAGAATACACTGAAACATCTCAATTTATCCCTGAAGAGAAGGAGGGACAGCAAACGCCTTGGCACTTGCAAATATTTCTTTCCCCACCATCCCTCCCAAACAGCACTCCTTCCATTTGAGAGCAGCCTCACATAGACATTGGCACTGATACCAGAGAATTCAATAAAATAAAGGGAAATGCTATAGGCAATAGCTTTCTTTCTAACTGTACCCACAAAATGAGGACTGGCTACACTTATAAGTATCTGGGAATATTAATAAACTAAACAACTCAGTAAAATGAATGAGGAGGCAGTGGGGTGAGAGAGATTGAATTTACCGTAGAAAAACACATCTTGATACTACAGGTACAGAAAGCATTTGGATTTCTGCAGAGGAATCTGCTATATTAAAATGTAGGTGGAAGCTGGAGGTGGGTGTTTGGGGTGGAGGCACTTTTCCTGCAGAGGAAAAAATAATAAAAAAAAAAACCCCAGTAACAGCAAAATACAAAAGAAAAATAAAAACCACCACCATAATCCCAACTCTCAGGGAAATCAGGTGTCGAGGGTTTGATAGACGCGCATGCACCTCCAGAACCAGACATGTTCAAGAAATCATCTCCAGTCAATTAATGAATTAACGGCTGGAAACACATGCCCCCCTTTCCACTTCAGGTAAATTAATAATTTTTTTTTGTTTTTCTCCAGATGTGAAAGGTTTTGTACTAGCACCTAGATCTCTGGCACGGGGTGTCTCACATGCCCAGAAACTCCATGTACAGTGTGGCAGAGAGGAGTTACCAGAAACTACTACTGAAATGCAAATGGCAGATGTCTGGAAGAAACTCCATTCCATCTCTACTGTCATAAAGAGGCGAAGCAGTGACTTTAAGCTGTGTAAGCTCACACACTGTCTAAAAGAAGAAATGTTGGTAATAAGCTGGTCATAACTGAGTGGGCAATTTAAATTTTGATGGGAAATAAAAAAATCTTGTTTCATAAACAACACAGAGTTTTAAATCTCAGATCAGCTTAACTTACAAAACCCCACCGTCCTAAGTACTGAAAAACCCTTGCCCTCTTCCCAGAATCCATTTGGTTTTGTCATGCCCCTTTCCCAGACCACAGCCGAAGTGCAGAAACACAGACTAGGCGACTCTGGTGTCTCCTGTAGGACAGTGACAGAATAAGGTATCCCAGATATAATTCACATGATAATTTTTTTTTTTTGTCAAGGCTTTTCTATTATTTATTTTAGTTCTGGCCAATAAGGCAAAAAATTTCAGGATAAAACATTTTTCTGGCCACAGGTAACCTGGACTGCTGTCTAAAATAGGATCTTCAGCCCATCCTACCCTTGGAAAAAAAACCCACAAAAATGGACAAAGAAATGAAAATTCAGTAACTGCTCCCTCACACCTTTAGCCAGCTGTAATCACAATTACTTGTGAAACTGAATTCCACTTCCTCCATCTCATAACTCAGTGTAGCACATGAATGTATGAGTACCAAGAGTTATGGAAGTACTAACTTCGGCTCCCCATCAAGACCAAATTATCTGTCTGTATTTAAGATAAGAGTTCAATGTCATCTGTTGAAAAATGGAAACTCCACCTCAGTCATGGAGCACCTGAGGATAACATTAATCTCCTGAGTAGTAAATATTAGACTGATATACAGTAGTAACAGTATGGTTTCAAATTATTCACTTTAGAGGCTGGAGTCCTGGATTCCTACGAGTTGATTGTTAAAGTCACATTAGATTTCTTTTTTTTTTTAATTATTATTAATTTTCCCATTATTTATAACTTGTTTTTCCCTTATCATGACTTGTATCTTTGGATTTCCTATGAACAAAACCATAGCCCCAGACCTCCTGGCTACCTGACATCAGGAAGGCTGCAACATCATGTCTACCCTGAAGTCACGGTAAAAAGGCTTTAAGAGTGGCTCCATCTTAATTCAGTTCTTTTGCTGAAATTAAGATACTGGATCTGATCTGATTTTTTTCTTACTGTGTTGCTTTGTATCAAAACACTCGTTTTCCAGTGGGTGGTACCTAACAAAATATGAAGCAGAGGTGTGAGCACAAAGGAAAAGGCCATTATAAATGCACCGAAACACACCGTGTCAACACATACCAGCAGCCCAATATGTACAAAAGTATTTTAAAAAAGGCAACTGAGTCATTATTTTAGTTTTGCTATATTTTCCATTTTAAAACATTTTACTATCTATCTCATGTCATTAGAGAAGCTTTCATTGCAAACACCGGAAAGCAGACACCTCCTAACCATCCTACACAAATTCCTGTCACAGTTTTTGTGCAAAGTGTTATCAGGTAACAATATTTACCGTGTACAGTAATTATGAAAAACTCTGAGATTGTGTAATTATGTATTTTAATTACATGATCTGATTAGCTTTTTTAATCACTTCATAAAAAGAAAGGAAATTCACTGAGGTTGTCAGAAAGTTAATAAAAATAAGGTAATTCACTGCTAAGGCTCACCATGGTGCCTTTCTAACTACTTCCTTGCTACGCCCCACCGTGCCTAGGTATTGGAGGTCAACTATAAGTATTAATTTCCTTACTTTTATTAACTTTGGTGACAACATTCGTGCTCTTTTGGCATGTTTTTTTTTGTTGTTGTTTCATTAGAAAACACTTTTCATTTAGCTGAATGATATTTTAAGAGATGCGAACTCCTGAAAACCAAGAACCTAGTTGACCTGAAGCCCGTCGAGAGAATCAGCATTGTCCTGCTCTGTTCCCAGTCCTTTTGAAGGGATGATAGGGGAAGTGACTGCAAAGTGGTCACTGTCACACAACACCACACAAGCCACACCACCGGCCTGCAAAACTCATACAATTTAGCAACGTCACACAAAATACCAACAAAGCTGGCTGGTCACGCGAGGTCATGTTAAATCAGGGCCATCGAGGTGCATGCAAAATTGACACAGTGCTATGAGAAAACAATGGAAGTCAGTCCAAGAGTTGGATAGATGGAGGCAGGCAGCTGGGCCCAGGGCAGTCAGTAGGGACAAGGTGGGTGGCAGAAAATCGTGACCCCTGACATGAGGGGCTGGGCTCTTCCAGCCACAGCGGCCATGGCAGTGCCCATAGGCCTGGCTCGAGGAAGGGGAGGGCTCGGCAGCAGCAAGAGGCACAACTTCTGCAGGAGCCAGGACAGCCAGTTGCCTGCCCCGGGCAGCAGAAATCACACAGGGATCCAACTATGAAACATAAGCAGCCCCTGAGAACTGTCCCGCCAGCTGCTTGCAGTGCGACCCGGAGCTGACGTGTGCACGGGTGCTCAGAGAGGGCTGGGAGGGTAAGGAGAGGAGCACAAGGGGTAAGCTGCCTTCTCCCACTCCTAAGGCAGGACAAAGCACGGCTGTCTCAGCTCTGGAAAACAATTTTTCTAACTTTTGGATATGGCGCTGCTCTAAGGAAACATTTTGTTTATATCCAAACTGGGAGTCTATAATGTAATACTTGGCTATTGGATTCAGCAGCTCTGTTTTACTCATTTTTGGTTCACTCTCCACCCCCAGCCTCTCTTTTTCTTTCTCTTTCTACCTTTCCACTCCCCCTCCCTTGATTCTCCAGGGAGAACAAATCACTTTGGGAGGTTTAATGGACTGACAAGAACAGAAATTTAATCAGGGTGTGTGTGCACGGGCCAGGCACATCGGAAGCAACCGCAGCACAATGCATTTGGGCTGCCCCACCTGTGACCCCAACCAGGCCAGGCAAGCCCTCTGCGCAGGGCCGAGACAGGGTGAGGTCCTTTGCACTTACATGGGACCTTGGTGTTGCCTGCTTCAAGAGGAGAGGACTGCCAGATGCTGACAAGCCAAGAACAGTTATTTCAGGAGACTTTTTTTAATATAGAAACAGCTCACACAAAATGCATCTCACTGGGGAGGGAAACCATGCTCCCAGAAGTAAAAGACCACTACAAAGCCTCTTTTTTTTTCCAAGAGAAATCTAAAACAGTTTCAGGCCAGATACCACTTAGGTTTTTCATTTCCATTTTAGGAGACTTGCACTGTGTCCTTCCAGTCTTGCCCCATCTGTGGAGAATATTAAGGGGCTGCTGCAGCCTAAAAGGGGCAGACGTGGGCAGATTAAGAGACGGTGCGAAGTGCTTTCAGAAAGTAGAAACAATCTCAAAGATAATCTGTCTCAGACAAAACGGCCACTGGTGCTAGCAGCACCCGTTGCTGTGAAGTAACTCCCCAGGTCATGTGCCCAGCCCTGGGGCAAGGGGGGCATCCGTTCAACTGCTGCCTGGGAAAGACATTGAAAAAGGGAGGGCACAAAATAATTTAAACAAGCTTTTGTACAGAAAATGGAAAACATTGTGTGCAACAACATGACTACTTTCCCTTTGTCCACCATTTGCTGTTACAGACTACATTTGCCAAGTATAGCTCTCAATACAGTGTAGCCAAAAGTAACCTAACAGCATAATTTTCTTCCCAGGTACTTGCCTTTTGAATTCTTCTATGCACAATGAAGCAGAGATTTGGAAAAAAATAAGAAAACAAAGAATCCTCTTCTTCCCATGTGTCTGTAAACCTGGGTAAACTTACAAGAGATCATCTTTTAAACAACAAACACGATTTACTCTTGCTTGTGGTGCAGGTGTTGGCTACTGCCAGAAACCTTAATGGCACACAGTGAGTGATACCTGACACTCCGCAAACTCGCGACTACAAAGAACTTGCTCAGTTGAAGCTATTTGTAGTATTTTTCTTACACTATTGCCTGTATTTTCACTTTTGCACTTTTATACGGCATCTCTACTCAATGAAGCCACAGTACATCTGTGACACTTACTTTAAAGCTTGCTTTTCTATGCAATTGGACAGCATAAAAAGGACCTATTTCCAGACTGATAGTGCAGATTAAGAGAGCTATAAAAGACAAATACTGAGTATAAATACCAGTTATTTCCAAAAACTGAAAGTATTCTCTAGCATGAATCACAGCCAACCTCTACCCAAAGAGAAAAATCTCTATCCTTGCATGTACTCAGCCTTGTCATTTTGAAGTGCACTCTTTACTAATCATCTCCAAATGATCCAAATACTCCACAGGATCTTATTCTATGGCAAGTTATTTTCTAACAGAAGTCAGTAACTTTAAAAGTTAACATGCATTACTGGCTTCTCTCCTTCCCCTCCACTTAGATTTTTCATTTTTTTCTCTTTCTCCATCTCCTCCCAAATCCAAATTATTAGACTGCAAATGGGGGGCAGATCCAGACACCCAAGGGGAGAGCCAAGATCTTCTCTCCTGGGGAAACTACCATAGTGAACTCAAAGACTATCTGTGATGTTTGCTGGTACTAGGGAATAATATTTCCCTTGGGCACTTTCTGGATAGAGTCTACCACCTGGGTTAAGTCATTATTACAATCAAGCAGAAAAAAAAGGGGAGGGAGAGAAAAGATGAAAAAACACTACAGCAAGCATCATTAAAGCTCATCAAAAGTGCATTAGAGAACACCTGATAATATACTCTGAACATTAATGATCCTTACAATATACCATATTAATGCAGATGTTATCTCAATTCATGGAAACAAAATTTTCCATTTACATATTTCCCTAAAATAGGTGTTGGAAAAAAATCTCTCTCAAAACTATTAGTTGCCAGTGGTTTTTTCTGTTTCTGGAAACAAATAAAATAACGTCTTTGCACCTGTAAATGTTGCTGATCACAAATGTCAAACAAGTGCTTTGACTTCAGGATGCTTGTTGGCATTCGCTGGCAACGTGTTACAGTTAAAATGGATGATGGTAAGCCAATATTAATAAAAAGGTTGTGACTGTGTTGGCTTAAATTGGACTATTATCGCTACTAAGATCAATTTTACTAGCAGCCTTAAACTCTCTGATGCTGGGCAGCGATTTCCCTTGCAATTTTTCCCCCTTCACATTGCGAGGGAGACGCATGAATGCCACAGAATTGATAATGCAACTCTGTTATAAGGTGCTACGTGCCGGGCTATAGGAAGAACATCTCAGGTGTCTGAAGAGTCCAATACTTCAACCAATAACTGAAATGGAGGTCAAAAAATTAATTCTCAGCACTGCTTAGAGTCCTATGTTCCTCCTTTACAGAGACTGCAAATCATGTCAAGTTCTGCATAAATAGGTTTTGTGGGGGTATTAGAGGGTGAATTACAGTCATCTAAGTGCTAGTGCTAGTAAAGCAAGGGCTATCAAATCCATTTTGCCAAAATCCAATGCGAACGGCTGCTCTCAAAGAAAGAAGGTCACCCAACCAAGAACACTTCATAATACAAGTGATGAAACAAAACAAAAAAAACTCCAAAATGCGCATACATTCTTAAAAGGAGTGTTTTAGAAATACAATGGTCACCCCTAAAGACCATTCTCTTATTGCTCTTTGAAAGCTAAAGTGAAATATTTTTCCTAAACAAGGAGCTGATAAGGTTTGCAGCATCTCAGAATTACTTCTAGAAATACAGGAAGCAGGAATTATTTTTAGTGCAGCTGAGAGGCCAGGCATATTTCAGGCAATCTCCCAGAGCCTGCTTCTATACCATGTGGGACATAAACCCACAAACTATGAAAGAACCCAAATCAGTATTGTTTTCTCAAGTGACATCCATTATCCCTCATCTGAGAAAATTAACACGTGTATCCAGAAGCTCAATAAACTAAGCTCAGAGCTAGAAGTCTAGGATTAACTCTTTCTGAGTCACAATCTTTTAAATCAGCAAATTGCTAATATATTCTATTTTATATTCAGTGTTTCTGCCATTTAAAGCAAACAGGGGCATCAAAATACATTTACACTCAAGCATAGTTTAAAAATGTTACAGTACACAGGGTAATTGAGAATTTCCAAATTCCAAACAGCTAGAGAGACATAAAAAGGGAGATACAGAAGGGCTATTAGGCCAACACATGCTGGTTCGGGTAGCATTAGGGAGAATGTCACAAAATGAATAAAAACCAGTTTTTGTGCAAAGTCTCTTATTTTTTGACATCTGAATTAGCCACTGTATCTTGCAGTAAAATGCTATGAATGTTAAATATAGGCAACCTTTGTTGCTCCGCCAGCTTATTTCTACATCAAATGATCATATCTGAAAATTTCTATTCCAGGCAAGTGTTCGGTACTTTTTTTCATCTTCCTGATCTGCCAAAAGATAGTATATTCAATGGATCATTTTTTGTCTTCTTTTTACTCAGATTAATAAATCAGGCAGTCCAGAAATCTGAATGTACTTATTCTGAAGAGTTCAGTACAAATACTTAGAATGACCAATAAAGCTGAATTTCCTGCCTAAGTACGTAGAAAATTCCAGGCAGGTACTAATTCCAGACTGTTTTACTATACTGCACCCATGGCCCTGCACACTGATATGCTAACATACGCTACCAGGTATCCAGAACAAACGCAAGGAAGGCTCTTCTTGACCCAAACACATTGCACTTGTTTCTAAATGGTGCTCTGGGGTGGCCAACTTAGGAAAGCAGGGAAAAGTGAGCCACAGTTTGTGACATTAACATATGAACAGTCAGGCAACTTTGTGCAGTCAGTGTGTTATTCCCTCCAGCATTGCAGAAACTGATCTCGCATCTGGTGGCATGTCCTTCTAGGGGACATTTTGCTAACTAGCTACCCAGTAAGAGTGCAGCAAACACCAGGTCTGCAGAACAGTGAATTCTGAAGCAGGGATAATAATAATAATCTGACCATTACCCCAGTGCTTTAAAAATTGGGCCCCCTGGCAAGAAGCCAAAATAAAACATCAAAAGGGGCCTCCACGAGCCAGGCTCAGAATCAACATTCGGGTGAGAGCCCATCACCTACTTACCCTGACAGCAGGCAAGAAAAGTTGGAGACATCTGCATGGAGGCCAGGGGTCAGGCTGGTCAGCAGCACAGCACAGGATGGAAATGTGTGTATGTATTGGGTGTACGTGTCCAGGCTCTGGTAGCAGGGGGGCTGCTGCAGGGGGTTTCTGTGAGAAGAGGTCAGAGGCTGCCCTGTGCTGGATGCAGCCGGTTCCACAACAGACCCACCACTGACTGACCATCACTGGACTGACCATAACCCCCCCATTTCCCAGCCCTCCTGTGGCATAAATTCAAATTAATTTAATTTTCCCCAAGTCGAGTCTGTTTCGCCCATGACAGTAATTGCTAAGCAATCTCCCTGTCTTTAGCTCGACTCATGAGCTTTTTCGTCTTATTTTCTCTGCCTGTCCTGTTGAGGAGGAAAAGTGAGAGAGCAGCTGGGTGGGCATCTGGCAGCCAGCCAAGGTTAACCCAGCACAGTGCAGCAGACTGCGAAAGCCTCCCCAAAATAAGAAAGACTAAGCAACATCTAAATCGGTACCTATGTGTTTGTGGGCCTGAATTTATTGCTTGCATGAGAGTACGTATTCCATTAAAAACATTTCTACTGGTAATGTGAAATTCCATGACTTGCAAACAGTATACTACTGAACTCCCAAACTGGATGCTCTGGTTACAGTACATCAGCAAATGTACCACGTGAAACACTACCCAGACTGATTCACAGACATGTTTCTGTGTGCTGAAGCACTGAGGGCCAAAAAGCAAGAAAGCTTCCAAGATGCTGCAATTTTTAGAAATCAAAAATCCGTCAATGCAAGAGAAACCTCCATACTCTTTTCCTATAAAAGAACTTTGATTTCTTGGAAAAATCAATAAGAGTTGATTACTGGAAATGGCAACATGAACATAAACACCCTTTGGGCATCTCTCAAGCACTGCTGCTAATTGCGTCCTCTCCCATGCAACAGATGAAGTTTCTGAAGTTGCAGTGGGTGAAGAAACCACCAAGCTGAAAGCAGCACCTTCGCTCAACAGTGCTGTCCATACCAGGCTTGTGGCCTGGCTGAGGATGTCACGGAGAAGCTGCTTTCAAAATCAGGTCACAGGGATTACTTCAGCAGTTCAGACAGATGAGGCAAGCAGTATCTGTGGTGCCAAAGAGCATCCAGTGATCTGAAGCATTTTTGATGGTCTGCTGAAGACGACCTGTAAAGCTGTGCCAGGATGCAGAACAGGAAAACATATATTCCACATATTCAAGACGTGGAGAAGTCAAAGTGTCAGCGATCCCATCACACGGACCCACACAGTCACACATAAGCCCTCGTGATGTCCCTTTCAAATATATCAATATGTATTCTTGTACTAATCTCAGCCTAAAACCCTGTTGCAAGGTCTCCATGAAGCTGCTAAAGACCATCCATGATTTCTCATGCATCTCAGCACACTTTGTCTGCAGTTCTTTTTTCACAAAAGATAAAGCAGTCTCCATAAAATAAAGGACTAATTCAACTCTTCAAATCAGAGCAGAAGTTCAGACTTCTTGAATGGATAGTATGTTTAGCCTTCTTAGTGTGACCATTGAACACTTCAGTGAGATGAGCACGTTCTTTGCCCACAGAGGGAAAAGATAACTGTTTCGACATGAAGTATTTGTCACGCATTCTGCAAAACAGCCTTCAAAATGGTACTCGTAACTATTTTCCAACTTCCAGCAATGGAGAGGAGGGATCACTGACTCTATCATCTGACCAAGGCAACAAACGTGCCTGATAGAAGTTGACCTTGTTTTCATCAAGGATCCACTTGCTTTTGAACTCTGAACAGAAGATACTTAAGTTTGCAGAGACCCACATTCATTCTTCTCAAAAGGAAACATGGCAATAATATGTCAAGTTACAAATTACAGCCTCCTCCCAACACAAGTATGTGTAGGAGATCCCACAATCCACCCATCCATATGGTTCAACTGGAGAATACTTTTACCAACACATGGCTCCTTGAAAATGAAGGTTTTATTTTGATTTTTTTTTTAATCAGAATTGCTTGTTATTCTTAATTATTTTTTATTTCTTTTACAGTATGAAGCTTAACCTGACTTCTGCTGAGACAATACAAGTCACGAAGGTGGTTTCCTTTTTGATAATAGGGAAAACTTTGCTTGCAGGTGGGGAGGGGGAACGAGGGCCACCTTACAATCCACACCAGTAGAACAAGCTCTTGGGAGCAGAACAAATCATTGTGTCCTTTCTTGATATTGATATCTATCTTTGTCAAATCCTTCATGACTAAGCAGCACGTAAATAAACTATAGAGAAGGGGCAGGACAGTATAGTGCAGCAATTTGATAAAGAAAATTTAAGAAACTATCTTTTCCTATAGAGTTCTTAAAACAAGGTTTGGGAAAAAGATATATTGAGTCTTATGGGCAGAAACAGGTGCTCGATGGCCCAAAATAACTTCTTATTAGAGTATTTAACTTCTTTTGCAAATCCATAGCAAACATTTTCAAACACAGTAATTTCAGAAGATGCAGGAAAAAGGCCAACTGAAATTTTCTTAAGGGTTGTTTTGTTAAGTCAGACATTTTGTTTATCATAATGCCGCATCTACGAGATAATGCAAGCCATAATCCCGAAGGAAGCCATCCATTTCACATTAGCTATATCCTCCCCATCTCATCCATAGTTTTTTTACTATGAAAGAGCAACATCAAGAGACAGCTCTGTACTTCCTCACAGTTGCACCCCACTAACACCAGGATTTACTGCTGTACTGAGGGAGCCATATGGAGTCATAGTGATACTCTTTCCTGTCCCCTTTTCCTGTTAAAGCTGAGACATTTAATGGGCAGTTCCCCTTAAGATGCACATGCATCTACAAACATCTGGCAACTCAAGAGCCACTAGCTCTCGGTATGTTCTATAATTTCTCAGGTTTAACCTGTGATTCGGCTTGGATCCAGGCTGTCAGTGATTTCCAGAAGTAAGAGCTACGGCACTCGCCTGATAACATTTTCATCTGTGCAGGCAAGCTGTCTGCAGTTGTAAACAGGAGTATAACTGCTCAAGCGTATTTCTAGGCATTAGAAAGCACAAGTCCAAAGAGACGGCTCCGTACTCTCTGTTCATTAGAACATACCCTGTCACTCCATCGGGAATACTTATTATGATGGGCCATAACCCAGTTAACGTCTTCTGACAAAGTCTATCAGTCTTTAACATCTTTGATTCCAGGAGTTCAATGGCAACCGGTAGGAAAATTCATAGAGAGGAAAATTTCCACAAAAATCCCCCTTTACGAACCTGTGTGTCGTGTTAGCAGACACGATCATCACTTATTTGTACCTATCAGCTTTGATGATAATTGCAACCCACTTGACACTTCTGTTGAAAGGCAGTATTACAAACAAGAAATCTGATAAATATTCAACAAAATCTAAATTCAATAATTCTATTTATCTTGAAGTCACCATCTCTAAAACTGTTTCAAAATATTTGTGTGTTAAAGAGAGAGGGAGGGGGCTGAAGGAACCCTGCTTCTTAAACCAAAATGACTGAATCACTGCATTAATGAACGCAACTTTTTTTATTTTTCAAGTTCAGTGAAAGAATGCCATCTATGCAAAATTTTGATCCCACATTACAAAATAATTACATGATAATTACATGAGCATTAAGATGTCTACCCCCCGAGTAAAGCCACTGCACCCAACCGCTAGCTAAGGCAGGCCTGGAATGTTTCAGCTTATTAAGGAGAAATCCAGCATTGAGCAAAACCTCCAGCTGAAGCAGATTTCCACTCTTTTACTCCTCTGATTTCTAATTAATAATTAAAACATGTTCCTTTCTTTGGAAACCCAATTAGACTTGCGCGTCAGCCTGAAAACAAACTTTTTTTAGTAGCTAAGCTACTTCTCATGGTTTAATGGGGCGGCAGGAGTGTTTTCTACACAGCTCCACTGACACAATTCATTTATTTCTTTCCATTCTACAATGGATATTGTAATCCATCCCCAACGATATAAACATTACATTTGCACAGCTAATTAGGACGTTGGCAGCGTGAATTAGTGACCCTCTGATTCCTTTCCGTCAGGGCTGCCCCTGCTGCCTGCACTACTAAGGACTCACAATTAGGCAATTATATTTTCAGCGTCTTTTTTCCATTCTAATGGTACCTCTTTCCTCACATTAAGTACAACCGTATACACCAAATGAAGAGTTGTGTTGTTTATTTTGGGGTTGGGAGCAGGGAAAGGAAGGGAAGGAGGGAAGCAAAGTGTGTCACGTTCAATCCTTTTCCCTTTCGACCTCTGCTAACTCTATGTCAGAGAATGATAGAGGGTCCAGGAGACTGCAAATTATCTCCATAAATGTTTTAAAGAAGTGATTACGCACAGTGGGTAGGAGATATATTCCGACTGGGAGTGAAGCAAAGAGAAAGACGGACAAAATAAATAAATCCTGTCCCAGGGTGCAGTGGGCTGGTACTGAACCTCCACGCAGGGCCGCAGTCACTGAGCTGTCCCCAGCCACAGGATGATGACAAATAGGAGAGAATTCAGAAGAGGGCAACAGAAGTGATTAATGGGCTGGATGGACTGATTTATGAGGAAAGGTTAAAAGGTCTAATTACATTTATCTTTGTTAAAGAACAGCTAAGGGGGTGCAGGAACTGCGTACAAGGGGTTCACGTACTGTAAGCACCCTCACTGCATTCCACCACACACATTGGAAAGGTCAGGAGGAGATCAGAAAACAAAATTTTACACTAGACACTGGGAAGACATCCACAGTAAATGTTAGAAAAGAGCTGTTTCCAACGGGAAGGACTAGAAATCTCATCATTCGAGAGCTGTAATGGACAAAGCACTAAGAAAATACACTGCAGGGGATAATGTCTGTTTTAATGTTGATGCTTGTTTAACTCACTGACTAATGTACACTGTGGAGACATAGCATCTTTGTTAAAGCACAGTATATATCTCTGAGTTCTCTTCTGCTGTGAGAAGATCTCCATTAAAACCACTTATTATTAAAGGCACTGCGAATATTTTGGGCCAAGTACGTGCCACCCCATATCAGCTCCCAATCCACAGCTGAGGAATCCGGAAGATCCACAACTACTGGCGAGGGCAAGATTAAATCTCTCGGTTCTCGAATGTTCTTACATGTTATCCCAACAGTTTCAGTTCTGTAATCAAAACAAACAAAACCCACCACCTCCAACCTAGACTACTTTGCAGAATAAAACCATTCTCTATTTTCTTCCTTAAACCTGGAGTCACTTTTATGTCCTAGGAAATCAAGTGTTTAAGAGCAAATTAACCTTGGCATTTGTGTGACTGAAGAACAAAAATAAATCAAGAGAACTAAACCGTTAGAAGTAATGAACCCAATACTCTTACTTATACCCAAGTAAATTAGGAATAGTGCCATTGAATTAAGCCAATGGAAATACACTGAAGTAGAGCTGGTATAAATTAGCAGAGGACCAAGCCAAACATAACCAGAGTGACACATTTCCAGGCCATGTGCAGAACTCAGCCCAGGGAAAATAATTTACAGTCAGCTCATGGAGACAGGAAGCACTGATGGCAGGCACAGCGGCTCCATAGCTGCTGTAGCACTAGCAAGCAAAGCTGGAAAACCCACGCGCTGCTGGTCCTCTCCACAAATTGCAACAGAAATGAGTCCAGACTGTAGCACTACTGGCAAACCGTTGTTTGAAGAGTAATTCCACCTCCAATTTTGCACTGCCACTATTCGCAAATGTAGCTATACATATTGCCTGTAGAGACACGAAACGTTTCAACTTGTACAGCGATCTGTCCATCATCTTTCCCATGCATGAGACTACACACAGCCTCAAGCTAGCACAGCTGGACCTCCAGGTGCCAGATTAGGAGAAACCGAAAAGGTCCTTTTCCAAGAAAAATACAACACTCCTTTCCCCAAACCCTGCTCACGTGCATGTGCGAGAACTAAGTAGGCTGAGGGGCTTTATTTATTCCCTGCTACACGACCATTAATCTCTACTGTACAGATCTGATTCTGCCAAATTCTGTCACTTGATGCTTTGGATTTAAATTATAAAAAGAGATCAGGGAAAAAAATACAGTATAAAACAGATGCTGTAGACTACAGGTGGTTTTTTTTCAAAACTACTGTTTCCTTTACAGTTTCATTTATCTATTTGGTAAGCAGAGGAACATGACAACATGTTCACTGTCATAAAAGAGAAGACAATGGTTTTGCCGAGCTTTTCCATCTAAATCCGTTCTTTTCCTCACTGACCAGACAAACCCCCCTCCCTTTGGCAAACTAGCCCTCCCCACTAGACAAGGAGCTATACACAACACTCAACAGCACAGCAGCAGCACTATATGGAGGCTGCGTGTTCTGCTAATGCTCTCCTGGGTGCGTTAGAGAGGTAAGGAACTCAATAGTTTTGTGCCTCAGTTTCCCCATCCGTGAAATAAGTAACATAATACTGAACTGCTTTGCAAAGTTTGTTTAAAATGTTACTGAAATGAAACAGCCTTGACAAGTGAGTATTTCAAGATGAGCTTTCAACTCATATCATTACTGCTCAACTGAACTTTGAGTTCAACTTCTTAACTGACACCACTAAAAAGATTTATACAAAAGCTTTACACATCCATGAAACTGAGCCCTCTTGTGTAGTTTACAGGACATTAAATCACTATACATCAGTGCAGGTTTGGTGGCTCTCAGGACAGTCTGCAGAAAGCACTGAGAGCTGAAAACTGTGATTAAAATCTGGAACTAAACAACCTCAGCCCTATGCAACTATCAAATCACAAAATCTAAATATTACAGCAACTTCACTGATCAGTCCTGAACGGACCAAAGTTTGTAGTTCAGGAGAGAAGATAAAGAGTACCAAGAGTCTCTCACAAAATTTTTGAATGTTATTTTAATTTGAGATTTGACAAGGCCCAGTAACACTTCCTATTATCGGCTTTAACTAGTCACTAAGTCTATCACTAGTTCACTGCAACAGAAAGCCAGTGATGCATTAACACTTTTCGTTACTAAATGCAAAACGGTTTCATTTTATGAAAGCTTCAGCCATGCTGCCTTGTTAACCCAGCTTGCCAGAACAAGCCAGTCTCGTCGCAAAAATCTTAGCCACAGAAAGAGTTAAAAAATCTTTAAATTTACCTTTGGTTCTTATTTTATGTGTTTATTTCCAGAGCATTTCCAAATTGTATTTGTTTAACAGACTAGTGTATCTGAATCTTTTTAGCCACACGTATCACTCACCAACATGATTTTATTACAACGGGTATGTTATTAAAGCTTAACCTTGCACTCAGTCACCAGTCAAAAACAATTCAGCCAAGCAAATCAAATGTTCCAACTTAACTAAAATCTCCTCCCTTCAAGAAACAAATAAGCCTGGCTGGCTCACAGGGAAACTTCCATGTATCAGCATACCCACAGCTCACTCAAATCAGGCACGTTTCCTAAGTCTAAATTTAGCTGCTTGCATTTCTTCAGAACTTTAATTCCTGACTATTGCGTTGACCCTACTGAGACTGTTGAAGTGCCAGATCTTAAGGCTGCAGTCATATCGAGATTCGTTTATGGCAAATGTAAGAGGCGAAGTTGCTGTAACACGCAGGCACACAGTGAGGAACAAACACACCAGTAAAAGGATCGGGCTTTCAGAAGCTGAGGTTCATCCTCCAGTAATGCTGGCAGCGCTGTATCTCACATAAGTGCTAGCGCTAACGAGTACACGTTAAGCTACTTAACCAGTGGAAGAAGAGAAAATTATAAAATCTTACATGCACATAGGAAGGTTGATTTCACTGAGACATCACTCAGATTTTCAAATCCCTCCTTCAGCAGAAGCAGAATCAATCACCGAGCACTCATTTTTGGACAGTACGAGACCATGCCTTCACTCGGAAAACACAAGCTCCTAAAGCACTGCTGTGCCAGCGACACACCTCAGCAGCAGGGACACCTGTGTCCACTCCGCACTGGAATCTGCCACCAGGTTATGGCAGGTAGACAGGCTTCACTGTCCGATAACCAGTCCTCATCATCCTGGCAAAGGTGAGCACGGTGCAAGCGCCGCCGGTTTTCACCACTTCTCCTTGTGACAGAAGACAGAACAAATTCTTTTCCGTAAATGCAAGTTTAAAATTTGTATTATAACACCGAATCTACCAAAGCTGCCAAGAGACATTGAACTCACGGGATCTGTGAAAGTTTTTCACACCTGTGTTTTTCTCCAGTGCCTAATATTATGGGAGGCATTTTGGAGGATTTTACAATGCAAGTTTCAATGAGACACTTACAGTCTCCCTCAGGCAAATTGTCACAGCTGCAGAGGTCTGCTACCCAGCTGCCAATCAAGGCAGGCAGGGAGTATGTGCAGTGAAATCACAAAAAAGGCAGGCTTCATTAGGCTGCTGAAACCTAACTAGAGGCTATCTGGGCGTGCTCGAGCCCTTAAAACAGGGCTGCTTTGGAAAGAGGAATTTTTTTTCTTTCCTTTCCAACTCAAGAAAAGGCTCTAGTGCTCACTGAGAAAGGTGTTAGTGCCAACTTTCCCCTTTCCAATTTCAATGTTTGTTTTGCTCTGTCTAAAAAAAGAAATTACATTGCCCTATAAGCTTTTACTATTAGATTAGCTGATATAGCTGGAAAAAGTAGACAAGATTACAGGTTCCATGTCCCTTTGCCAGATCTCAGAAGCGTGTCTACTTTTTCCAACTCCAGAAGCTGCTCCAGTAAAATATTATTTCCTTCTACAACCTCTCCTTCTTTTATTTCCTCGGAGTATCACAGCTGAAAAAAAAAACCACGCTGGTGTTAAACACAAACCGTACTGGAAGAACTGGAAGGGAATTTTTCCCCCTTCACTCCTAACTCAGAAATATTCTGAGGGAACCAATGGAATTAAAAAGAAAAAAGAAAGGGAAAGATCCACAAACAAGGACAAACACATAGAAGTTCAGCCTGAACAATAATCAAGTGGGAAATTTAAATGCACATGGAAACAAGTGGCATATTGTGAGCCATTTAGGAAAGTTAATTATAGGTATTCACTACATCTGGTCTTGGCCCCTATTCAGCCAAGTATTTAAGCATGTGCCCAGGTTTAAGCAAGCGCAGGCTGAAAAAGCTGTGTCCAGTCACGTGCTGAAGTTAGGCATCTGCTGAAGTACTTTGCTGATGTAGGACCATAACGTATAATAAGAATCTCCCTGAAAGTCATCTAATAAACAGCTGTTGTTTTAAGAACTATACAAACTTAACACACATTTTATGTCCCTAAAAGAGCTGGTGTCATGAGGGTATAAATCCACATCTAAAATTGTTTCATAGAGGTGTGTGTGCATATATACTTTGTGAATGAAAATAAAAAGGCAAGCATTAAACTAAAACATAATCGGACACATCAAGCTGCTTATGATCCTCTGTCCATTACCACACTTAACCTTTGCTGTCCTCACTGCTTCTTTGTTATTTCTTACTGACAATTTGTTATATTTTGCCTCAAGTTAATTTTCCCAGGAAACAGGGACAATGTTTTGGATTTATTTTTTTTTTTAATTTGTGCCTATTTAGATCTGTATGGAAAATAGTGACAAAATGTTCAAGCATTAACGTGTAAGTGGCTCAGCAGCAGATCTCTCATTTTCTGCATTTCCAGAGAGTCACAAACCCCGCTACAATAAAGGGCACTGGGGAAAGCTGACCCCAACACGCCTCCTTCGCGGCATTCAGCGTTAAAGCGGGTGGGGGGACCTCGAGTCCCGAAGTTTGACATTTCTGGGCTGCCTGCTTACAGCTACAGGCGTGTTTCCCGAGCACACCGCGCCGTGACGACCGAACCTGGCGAACGCCCCCGGGCCCGCCGGGCGGGGCGCCGGCAGCAGCGGCAGAGCCATTGTTGCCGGGCCCGCGGGGAGCAGGCGCCGCCGAGGCAGATGGGGACCGCGCTAATGCGGCGCCTCCCCGGGGCAGCCCCCGGCGCGGCGGCCTCCCCGGGCTGCCGCCCTCCCGGGGACGGGGCTGTGCCAGCACCACCTGCCTCCCGGGGCTGCGGCGGGGGGCGCGGCGCGGGGGGCGCCCCGAAAAGCCAGCCTGGCGCGGGGTGCGCCCGCCCCGGTGAGCCGGCGCGGCGGGGCCGAGCGCGCCCGCTCGCTCTGCGCGGCCTGCGGTGGAGATGCAGCGCACGGGGACGTGGCGGGCTCCCGGGATCCGGAGACAAGAGCAAGAACCGGCAGCCCCTCTCTCCTGCTCACGTCGCCGATAACCTCCATGTCGCCATCTATCCTACCTGAGCTAACGGCTTACAACCCGCCACCCGCAGCTTGTCCCTTATAGTTTATTAACATACACTAATAAACAGTATGCCTGGCTCCCGCGGCGCTGCCGAGTGAAGCCAGTCAGAATAACTGCATTAGCTTTACTGTTCTTTCTCAGCACATTTTTCCCACATGGGAACAATTAGGACAAACTCCCTCCAGATTATAGTTAGAGATCCATCATACTTGCAGGAAAATAATAATAATCATCATCTTTTTCGCAAATGCATCTGTAGGCATCTACAGAAGATTAACCAGACTGACGTTACCAAGAGCGATAGGCTGTCAACCTCCTCGGCAGTTCCTCTGCTTGGAAGGGGTTAATGCTCCCCAGGCTCTGACTTACACCTATTATGCTCAAGTTTAAAAATAAGATGTGAAAGATGCATTATGTAAGGCCAGTACTGCTATCCTGCCCATCTCCTATTTTGGAATTAAAGATCATCATTGCTCACATCAAAGGGGCTGGGTGAGAATAAAAGAAAAGACAGGAACAATGAAAATAGCTACCCGACACGAACCAGATCAAAGCACCAGGCACAGAAAATGAGGAGCTAGGGGGTCCTTTAATTACTGTCCACATCCTCCAAGTCATGTGGTGAAAAAGAAGGGAAAAAAGTTTTGAAGGCCACTGGGTTTTGTCTTGCTGTGGCTCCTGTTTCCACAGTCTGTGCCAGTTCCCTACAAACTGCTCTGCTTTTTATTTTTTTTTTCATTTTATTAAAGTCAAATAGGACTCCTGGACTCCAAAACTCCTCCCTTATGCCAGGAGGAGGAGAGGGAAGGAGGGGTAAGAGGGGCAGTTGTGGAGATAGTCTACAGCAATTGCCTGAAACGATTTCAGGAGGACTGCTCCAGGCAGCGCCCCGGGAGCTGCTTTGGGAAGGAGAGATCTGGCTACCTGAGGCTAGTCTTTATTTGCAGGCCTCCCGGGTTGAGAAAACTTCAAATTCACATAGGGCACTGCTCCGTGGGGCAGCAGATCAAACCTGGCTACTAGCTGTTTGAGCTCAGCAGCAGAAAAAAGGATTGCTCTGGGACTGAGCGTAAGTAGAAGCATGATTAAACTTCAAACATATCCCCCTCCCCTTTTTATACACGGCAGATAGTTATGGCTAATATTTCAATATGGACTTTAAAAACACACTGCAAATAACTTACTCCAGCATGCTGGCTGCGGGTTTAAAAATAATAAAAATTAAACTAGCTGTATTATTGCCATGAAGTCAAATGAATCATTGCGGGAGTGTTAAGTTATTTAAAAGGATCTCTTTATTTAACTCAGCTGTCAAGATTAAAATTTGGATATTTGACCGCTTACTGGAGTGACACATTGTAGCATTTACTTCCTTCTATTTACGTTTCAAACGTGGTGCGTTTCTCCTGAATTACTCTTGACTTATGTTTATTTTTAAAAGACAGTATAAAAATAAATGGCATAAGGGAATAACAGGACAATGATTTAAAAATTCATGTGCAAGAAGCTGACCAAACTTTCTAGGAAATAATAGTGCGTTGTCACTTTTAAAAAGATTTTGGAAAATAATAGCTCCAGGATATTCCCAAGAAATTGTATTTGCTAATACAGATGCTAGCAGTGGACACAGACAGAAGTCACTGAAGAGGAAAATGTATTCCTGTCTCGGGTCAATTTGCTTGGATTTATGCTCTGTGCCAAACTAGAGCATGAAAAGCATTCAAACAGAATTTTATAGACTTTGAAGAAGGCAGCTAATGTCACCAAGACAACATCTAGAAAAGGGGAACACAGGATACAAAAGCATCCTTCTCCCCATCCTATTTACAGCTTGGAAACTCCTTAGACGAGCAGTAAGGGTGATGTTTTAAGAGGCAATTTAGCCTCCAAACTCCAATGAGTGCCAAGTTGCTTCATCTTCTTTCTGATGAAAGTTGCCTCCATCATTTCCTGCTCTTGGACACTAACGCGCAGCGAACAGCCATTCTCAGGAGGACAGCTGAGGACTAAATTAAGCAAATATAGACTACAAAGCTGCTTTCCAAAGTGGGCATCATGCCTAGGCTCGACATCTAAGCAGTATGCTAGGTACGTGTACCAAGTTCCAGTTAGCTATCTTGCAAACATCCGCGTTGGGAACCTTGCCCAAGCAAGCCTTCAAAGCTACTGCAGCTCTGGTGGGATAAGCGCAGGAGTGGTGGGACTGGGACATTTGCGTCCTTTTTACAGGTCTCAAAGTATCCCATTATCCATTTAGATAGCCTTTTGATTGAGAGAGCTTCCCTTTTGGGCTTAGCCCCAAATGCTAGGAACAGAGGAGATGGTTTGAGAAAATCTCCAGGTAAAAACATGAAAAGGATCCTTAACATCCAGCTTCTGACGAATAGCTGCACTCAGGGAGCCACAAGGGCTAGGGAAATAAACACGGTCAATTAAATGAACTGATTGAAAAGAAATCAGAGATCACTCTGGGGAAAATCTGAGATGCAGTCATACAGCCACCTCAGTCTTTTTGGAAGGTGGTAAATGGGGCAAAAGCCAGGAAGAAGTGAAGTGCCTTACTCATTTGCCAAGAGGTGGCTGCCATAAGGAAGGAAATAAGCTCTAAAGGAAATAAAATACCAAGAAAAATCCATGATGGGTTCAAAAGGAGGCTCAACCAGCTCACTCAAAGCGTCCTGAAACCTCAGCACTGAGTAAAGAATTGCAGTGGGGGAAATGCAGTAAAGGCTCTTCAGCAAACGTTCTGTCCTTTCCATAGACTGTCCCATGAAAGGCACTGATGGATGGTTAGTAATCTTCCAAAACACTCCAAGATGAATTAACAAGAAGGAATTAATTGGAGAGCAAACTAGTAGGGATGGTGCAAAGTAAGACTCATTTTTTATCTCATCAGAAAAACATCTACATGCTCATTGGTGTGAGGGAGTAATTTTCTAATAGTTCAGCTATTTTTGATGCACTTGTTCAAAAGACCTCAAGATCATAGCGGGATCTCTGAGCAGGACCGCCAGAAGTAAAGAGCTACATGGGAGAGCTACCTCTGCTTTGTGTCTTTCCTTTGCATCTTTGACAGTAGATGCTGGGGCTGCCCAAGCAGTGGTGTGCTTTTGTCTGGGCCCTTGCTCAATGTCATTCGTAACTGAAGAAGGCTAAGCACGAACAGAAAGCACGCTTCTGCCCTAGATAAGTAGTCTGGAAAGGCCATAAATGTGAAAGCAGGCTGTTGAGACAATGCCAGTGTGTCTAAAAATCAAAACTAATGAGCTCAAGCTGCCGTCACTAGGAGCATGTGTGGCTTTTCCTGTCTCACTTTCTGGAAACACATGGGTATTGCTGCGAAAGGAGGGAAGTCCTAAAGTGGCCTCTGACTCCAACTCAAGAGAAGGTGTCTTGCAGACCTGATGGAGTTATTTAACCAGGGAACTCAAGCAACATTTGCTGTTGGGATTGTGGAATTCTGATTTTGACTGTAGAAGTCAATCACCTGGGTAATTCTCATTTAACTTTGCTAGAACAAAGCACTGCTCATTAAGCCCTTTCAAACTGCACCAGAAACAAAACTCAAACTTTGCATCCCGCTACAGATTCCTTTTTTGTCAGAAGGATCAATCATAGAATAATTTTGTCTGGAAGGAGCGTATGGAGGTCACCTCTATATAATCTGTCCCTCAAAGTTATTTTGATGCTACCACAAGAAGTTCACAGGGCATATCGGAGAAAATGTAATCACTATTTCTTTTGGTTTTCTTCTTTTTTTTTTGATGAGGACAGTTTACAAGAAAAAACACTCTAACAGACTAGCTCCTGGAAGCCCATCTATCACTGAGCAGAGAAGATACCACCTCGCCATGCTTTAAGCAGGACATTTGCTTCTCAAGTCCATTTCTATGACAGTGTCTCAGGCACCAGTCGATGCTGGAAAAGCAAGCAGAGCAGTGCTCAGTTGTTGACAGAACCACCTGGCCAAAAGCAAAGAAAAGTAAAATAAAGTCAATGTATTTCTTTTTACTAAGTTTCTGATTTTGTAAGCACGGAAGATATTATCCTCTGCTGAGTTACTCATTTCATCTTACACTTCTCATTTCTTCTCCTGAGTCAACAGTCTTAGCCTTTGTGTTTCACTCCTTAGTTGCTGCTTCTGGACTGGCTCTACCTTTATCAGTCTTTTCCCCTTCTTCCCTCCCCATGCTGTTTTGACATTTCTCATCTTCCTCTTGCCAGTCACCACCCTGTCTCACATCCTCTCTTCCTATCTCTGCTCCTGTTATTCTAACCTTTCTCTAGCACACAATCCATCGGCCTCCCTGATTTCAAGACCATGCTCACCCTCTTTCCACCTCTTCCTCTACTTTTCTGTCATCTCCATGTCCAGAGCATGTAAGTCTATTCCTCCCTGAAGTCATTCGCTCTCCTTGCCAACTGCTTCGTGTACCAGATCTGTGAATCCAAGACCAAGGACCATGTGGGACTATAAAAGTGATATGAAAGAGAGGGTGAATGCTCGGCGATAAATTAAGAGACCATTCCCAGCATACAGAAGATACAGGCAAAAAAAAAAAAAAAGAAACTTTGTCAAAATTACAAGACGACCTAGGTGAATTGAATCATATTTCAAGATGAGGAAATTAAAATTAAATTATATATCCTTCAGAAAGGCACTATTGCTCAGTCAATGCTCCTTTAACCCAGCCCTAACAGAATCGAAAGAACAACTTCACAACTCTCCTGCACACTTGCACACAACTAAAAGACAAAGCATAACTCTGATGCTTCTTAATTGTTATACACACTACTAGAACACGGCATTTATGTACACGTGGCTATCTCAGACATAAACTAACTGGTGCCTTACTGAACTTGCCTTCTCATACTGATATCAGATACATACTCATACTGATACATTTTTGCTCAAGACTTTAAGTTTTTCAATTCTAAAACATTTTTAAAGACTTGTGAGGTTACTAATGCAACTATAAATCTGACGAAATCTGCAACCCATCTGACCATTCCCTTTGAGTTTTAACTTGGATGTATTCCTGCATGCTTCTACAGCACCAACTTGAAATAACCTGGTGAATTTCCTCCTTATTCTCTGAGGCAGCTGTAATGTTCTGGCTGTGACTTGAGTGAGACTCTGTGAATTATACAGCAAGAAAAACTCTGATTTCGGAATATTCACCCGAAGACCACACTATACCTTAGTGACACTTTTGTCTGGTAATAGGCACAACCTACACCCAGGAAAAGGAGGAGCCCTGAGCAGCCAGGTCATGCAGGTCTGTAACAGAGCAGGGAAAAGGAAATGCCTCAAGAAAAGCAGGAGTTGCTTCAGTAGTAAATGTCTCAAGTTCTTACCAGAGGGACAGAAATCATTTGGGTGATGTTTCCTTCTCCGTTCTTCCCTTTTCTGCTCCCTCCCATGCTGGTATTTCCTCTGTATCCAGTGCCACCTCCCATATAGTTGCTACCCTGTTACTACTTTCCTACCTTCACTGCTACATGAATTCACCTAACTTTTCCTTGAGAGTTTTATTTATCTCCTGCTGCCTATTTAAAAGCTAGGACATAGCAAAATAAGGATACAAGGCTGTTTCCCAGTGAACTACTCTCTTCTTTAAGGTTTCTTAACATACAGCCGTCTGTTTCAAGGGAGAAATACTCCTTTATCCACTATCCTACCCAACCAGCATGCCTTTTGAGCTTACTGTGGGAAAGGCAAAGAAATGGGAATTAAGATAAAAGTCACTTTTTAAACAAACCTTAAGACTTTGTTCATCAGCTGATGTTCCACGTCAAGCTCAAAAGAGAAAGACACCACCCTGATGTCTCCACTTAAAATGTTTTCCAGTGGTGGCCTGCAGGCAACAGCTTGCTCCTGCTTCAGGAGGCTCCAGGAAAGGCGGCTGCCACATGCCACGGGACAGCTGGAGTGGCCGGGCAGGATAACCTCACTGCCGCATGGTCACCCAACACGTGCACGAGTCGAACACGTGAAGCTGGGCCTGCGCTCCCCCGCGCCGCTGAGGAGGGGTAACCCCCCAGGGGGGCCGTTCCGGCCAGCCGGGGCATACGCTTTAAGTTATCAGTGTAATTCCCCCTCTGTCCTCGGCCCAACCGATGGAAATCGCCCCGTTCGCAGGAAGGAGGAACAATCAAGCAGGGAGCAGGTGCCGCCTGCCGCTTCCTGAGCTGAGTGAGACCTTCCGCCTGCGCCAGCGTGCCCTCTGCACAGTACCCGCCTGCCTCCCCGCTCCCCACCTCCGCCACCACGCACCCCACCTGCGCCCGCTTCCCTTGGGGCCCCGGGCCCGCGGCCCCCCCACTCCCTTCCCCACCCTGCGCGCCTGCCCGCTGCGGCCCCCGGACTCTCTGCCCCACGGACCACGCGGGGTCGGGAGCGCACGTCTCACCTCAGCCTCGGGAGCACAGCCAGACTGCCCTGCTGGCACGGCCCTGCGGTGGCTGCACGTGGGCTGAGGTGCCACCCCGCGCCTCGCACCCCCAGCGCCGCTCCAGAGGGGCGGCATGGGAAAAACGGCAGTCACCAGCACGGCCAGCGGGGGCTTTTTGTTTCACTTTTACGTTAAAACCTGTCCCCCTTTATTTCAGACGTTCATTCACGAGAGGCCTGCTCCTCCAGCTGCTGCCTCTCAGCGTCCTACAGACTGACCCGCACCCCAGAATTGAATTCAACATCGCTCCTTAGCACAGCAACCGTTTTTCAAAGTTATTTCCAGGAGAAGCAGATTTTGTCCTCTCCCTACACCCCTCCCAGACAGGGCTGGTGGCTCAGAGGGTACTCGCTGCCAGTGGCCACGGCTCTGCCTCACCCACACAGCCCTGGCGGTGGCCCAGCTACGGGCAGCGCACCATAGCACAGGGGGGCACTGAGGCAGGTGGGCGGCGCGTGGGTGCGTGTTATCTCCATGAATTTCACTGACTTTTCTCTATCCAAACGACCTCGCAGTGCAGTGCTTTTCGCTTAGGCACTTGTTTTCCACATTGCTGTCAGCACTTCGGAGGCCAACAGGCTGAGAGCACTGGTCAGACTTGGAAAGGCTGGAGAAGTGAGTGCTCCTGCTCTAGTAAGACATCTGGCTGTCCAGGGCAGTTCCTCAGCTGTCTCCGAGGAGAGGCGGCCAGTGTCACTCTGTCAGTCGTGTCACAGTGGCCAAAGAGACCAGACGGTGTTACGTTTGTGGGTTCAGTTATACTGGAACGTCAGAGAGGAGGTCAGCAGCAGTAACCCCGTAGGCTCTCAAGCCTACAAGGCGAAAGCAAAAAATCTTCCCATGCAAGGGCCCTCTAATCTCAACCACGCCCGTGCCTAAAGTTATCAGCAATGGCTGTGTTGGCACTAGGCCAAAGCTTTTACACTGTGCCTTCAGGAAAGTCTTCTTTCTTCACAGCTGACTCGCCCCTTTCATAGCCAATGTCATGACAAGGCAGATTACCAGCTCTTCCAGCAGAGGAGACCCATTAGTCTGTTTGACAGGATATCAGCTGTGATTCACAGCCACAACGCTCAGGGTTTCACGATACCCTTCTCCTGCCCAAACAGCCAGCAAACGCTCCACCATTTCAGCAGCTGAGAAAAATCCCATGAACTTCAGCTCATGCACAAAGAAATCTTCTGTTGCCGCTCTGGGGAAAACATGACAGAGCTCCAGTGAAAACCCCAGCCTCTTCATGACAAAAGAAACCACAGGGTCTTACCTCAGTAAGGCCCATTCCTTTCACCAGCATATCCACACATGCACTTGATCCAGGATAGGAACCAACAAAATCACAGCAAAAGCAGGTTGCAGTAATCCCTGGTTAATATTTATTTCCCAGGTTAGGGGTTTTTTTTTTTTTTCCTACCCAACATTTGATTTCTAGTCTTCTGGCATTACAATACTGCTTGCCTGCCCACCCTACACAGTGTCTATATGGGAAGACGAATACACTGTTAGTGCTTGCAAGGTTCATTTAAGTTACACAATACCCACAATACTGTTACTTCTTAGAGAATGATTTTTAAAACGGGCAAACAAATGCCCTCCACTACAGAAAGAAAAATCTAACATGTGAAAAAATGCCAGTTAGGTCTATGGTGTCATGGTCCACAGGGGAGGCTTTTCCCCCCTCAATACTAATTACCTACTAGGCAGGATACAGCACTATACGTGAAGCACCATGTCTGATCAAGCAGAAGACTTTTTTAAACAGTTTACTAGTTATGAGGTATCCTGCACTCTACATGCTGTGCTGACATAAGATTTTACTGCTTGCGGATCCAATTGCCAAAGACTAAAAAGTATTAAAGGTTTTATTTACTTAACACGGACAAACTATATTGCTCCTGAACACCATATTGGGGGAATCCCCTTAAAAAGAGAAATAAAATTCTGGCTGACAGGTTGCTAGTGAGAAAGATCCAAACTGGCTAAAATAAACCTGGAGCGTAACTGGTATAAAATACCAAAGGGTCGAATCTCTTTTCCCCTATGTGCGTCTGGTGCTACAGGCTATGAGGTTGGGGTGGGGAGCAGGAGAAGAAGAGCTGCAGAAACGCCCAATGTGCCTATGCCACACACCGGAGTCCCCAGACGATGCCCTTCTCCAGTGTCACTATCCGCTGGCTTTGTGGGGAAAATTGACTTCTCGTCCCCGGTAGCCAGCGAGCACACAGCCCGGTGACCTGACAAAGCCATTGATTTTCCTTGTCCTTAAAAGCACGCTCTACTGAGCTCGGAGCCGTGCGCTTTTAAGTTTAAGGGGGGTGCATTTTATTTAATCGTGCCTTTTCTTGGCCTGAATTTCCCCCAAAAAGCTGAAGAGGGCATGTGCTTATTATCTTTTAGTGCAGCATGTGCTCAGTGCAACCTGAGCTCTTCGGATACTCGGGTCTGAAAATTAGAAAAAAAATTAATTGCGAGGAAAAACAAGGCTGCTCTGCGACTTCGATTCCATCAATTACCATTATCTTCCCGCGCAGCCCTCCCTCCCGCCCCCGGACCAGTCGTGTTTAACTTTCCTCGCCAGTCGCCGCGGCCCCGCAGCGTGCTGGCGGTGCGGTGCTGCCGGCTGGCTCCCGCGCGGGGCCCTTATCAGGCGCTCCCAGTCAGCGCCGGCCCCGCGCAGCTGTCAGGGACCCGCTCCGTCCCCCGCGTTATCTGCCGCTGCAGACCTCGGCCGGGCGAGGAGGGGGCCCGCGGCCGCCCCCCGGGCTCCTCGCCGCCCCCCGGCCGGGCTGGGCTCCGCCACCGGCCAGCCCCGCTCCCGGCGAGCCTCCTCCGGCGAGCATGAACCATCTGAAGAGAGGCAGGAACAAAACCGCAAATTTAGATTAATAAAGCATTTGTTGATTCTACAGAAACTTAGCAGGCCCCTAAGAAATCCACCAGAGACCTGTGCAGCTCCAGTAATTTTCTGTTATATTATCTTTCTTGTAAAATACTTCCCCAGACAGAGCCCCCAAAGGGGCTCAAATATCACTGTGACTAACCGAAATCAATGTGCACTCACCTATTGACATTTTTACATAGTTTTTGGATTTAGTATCCGGCCCAAAACACAATCAAATCTTCTGCCAAGGAAATAACAGGCACTTAGCTAGTCAGCTATTAGTGTTACAAAGGAAAAAATGTGGGCACCCAAGGGAGATGGGAGAGACGGCATTGACGTCAGGGGTAATTGGGTGTCTGAGAGAAATTGCCAACGGCTGGCCAAAACCCCCAGAGGCCCACACAAAGCCGAGCTGCAACTCTAATAAAGGAAAGTAAATTCTAGAAAGGGGCTTTGCTGCAAAGAAGCCTAGCAGGAACCAAAAATATCTCCCACATACACAAACACACATACACACAAATAAAAAATACAAAATACGTTTAGGAGCTCTCTTGCGCACATCTGGTTTAGGCTAAAGTGCTTTCTACTTTTTTTCCAGGACCACATGGATTTTTATGTTGTACCGTATGTTCATCATCTATTTTTATAAACAGAATTCAGGCCTTTAAAGAAACTTCTTTTTAATCATGTGGCTTTAAACTACCATCTCTCTGTCACCCGCTCTGGCACCGTTAGAAACAGTTTGATCTTTTCTTTAGAAAACCCTCAACTTCCACGGAGAGTGACAAGTACGGCAGAGCCATTGGGACGGCCATGGTTAAGGAGCTGTCCGACTGGAAAAAACATATTTTCATGTAGAAAATCTCTCCATCACCTGTATCATATCTATATACTTCAGCCTCAGCACTCCCTTCACGCACACACTCCGTTCACACACAAGACCTGAGGGAAGAGATTTCAGATCAGACACCCTGGCCAGAGTTTAGCAAGGACTTGGAAGGCTGAACCTCTTCTTTCCACTCTCCCAGATCCCTACCATACAAACACCCAACTGCTGTCCTCCTAACTACCACAAACGAAGAATAAAGCGTATTTGATCAGTTCTTGCTGAGATCAATTTTTCTTCATGCCCTTTCCCCTCCCCCCAGGACTTCTATTATACTCCTCCTGCAGTAAGACTCAAACATCTCGTCACTAATTGCATTGTAAAATTCAGATTGGTGCTTTCCAGGATGATAAACCGGTTTATATCTGCTACATAAAATACAAAAATGCCTTTTTAATAGGTGATTTAGAGTCTAAGCAAAGTTTCAAGAATAACGAGATGATCAAGATGTTCAAATCTTCTAATACACATACTCATGTCCACATCATAGCCATGGTCATCTTGCCTCTACAGAGGTCCCTATAAGCCGATCAAGTGAGAGGTAATGATTTCACCTGTAAGCTGCCCTCCACCCAACCAAAGAGCAGAGGAGGCAGAATCACAATTTAGAAAGAGGCTAAGGTACAAACAAACTGGTCACACGCACAAAGCACAAAGGACTCTCTAAGCACCACAGCTGCTATGGTGTAAAGAAGTTTTTAAAAATATAGGTACAAAATAGAGCTAGGTTTGAAAAGATCAGAAGCACTTGATCATAAAATTGCATCGCAGAGAACAAGATGATTATTGCTCTCAGAAAAAGAAGAGGGGCATTAAAAGCACAAAAGCTTACTAAGAAATACAATTACAAAAAACTCTCTACGGAAAAATCAGCTGTAAACAAAAAAAACCCCACACCCCAGACCTTGGGACATAAAGATGATGTTTCTTCATCTCTTCCTGGTGAGCCTAAGTCTTGCAGATGATGCCATTCATATGGAAGAGGGTCTGGAAAGGCCCCATTCATGGTTGTACTGTTCATGGGGCAGGGAGCAAACTGAGGAGTGGGGTGAGGGCAGAGTGTCTCTGCTACCTG
>NC_141479.1:7277500-7622500 GCF_009769465.1 Tauraco erythrolophus | reverse complement strand
GTTTCAAGTGGGAGCTTCAAAACGGCCTCCAGAACCACACTCGTGTTCAAAGGAGGTGCTAGAGAGCACGGCTGTGTGAAATTTGGCAATAGAGCTTCACTGGCAGGAACAGGGAGGTTAGTTTTGGCTCACATGAGATCCTCCACCCTGTATTTTGCTTTGAACAGTTTTAATGAAAAGCTCAAAGTGAGATTCAGCTGCAACCATCAGTTTTTATCTAAGGTTGGTAAAAATCATAAGAAATTTGATTTCTGTGTGCATAACATTGGAGGGGGAATACATTTCTCCTTAGAAGAGTCTCTGTATTTTGAGTTATCTTTGGAAGAGAAGTCTGCAATTCTCTCACACATATGCAATGCATGTAGGCAAGCGAAACCTTGCTGCGGTGGAGGATGGGGTGAATAGCTAAGTGCATCATCCAACTTGTACTGGGCAGTAGACAAGCCAGTCCACTTTACTACTTCCAGAGGAAGAGCTACTCACTCCTCCCACCTATTTGTAGCAGCAAAATGACAAAATACTGCTCTTCAGCTCAAAGAGTCATTTATTTCATTCAGAGAATCTAAGGATGCCTCTAGAAGAGCTACAATGCCCAAATCATTATAGCTTTGCCTCTTACCACAATGTATTTTGGAAAATCTCAAGCCCCAGAACACAACAAGTGGAAGGAGGAGGAGGTAAATCATAAGGTGCTTCTTATTCTGATATGTGGTAGGAGGAAGGAGAGAGAAAATCAACTTGAGGACAGTGAGGAGGAATACAGGATAAGTGGGACAACCAGCCCCTCCACCCCACCCCTTGCCAAACATGCAAGGGAGTTGGCTGCCTGCCCTTCCAGGATCTCCAAATGCATCAAAGGCAAGAGGTGGTTACAGGCCACTACGACTCTTTCCACTCAGAAGACCACCGATGTTAAAGCGAGAGCTTCCTGCGTCCTAAAAAACCAAAATATCCCGCTAATACAGACGAGCAACATTTACTTGAAGTTTTCTGTTCCCTGTAAAACCACAGAACATATACTCAGCTTTCCCGCAGACTACGCTGAAAACGTCAGAAAACAGGACAAGCTAACTTATAAATAATTGCAAAGCCCCTCCTGAAAAAGGTTGAGAGGGAGGTGGGATGAAAGCTCCCAGCCAGGAAAGCTGGGACTGCCAAGGAGCAGAACAGAATAAGGGCAAGAATGGTGTGTGCTATCCCAGCTCCATCTGTATGCAGAAAAGAAAGGCATTGAGGAAAATATCAGTGCGGGTTATGGCAGGCGTTCCCAGGTGTGGGGGAATCCTCGGGAGAAGAGCACCATCAACAGAAAATACAGCAGACCTTATAAGAGACAGCTGACGTGGCAGATCCTACAAAAGCTTGTCTGCAGTATCTGAACATCTTTTGTTCTGTAGCCCCATTCTTTCACCTGGCAGCTCACAGATGAAAAGACCTGAGAGATGTTCCAGTGACAGGAGACTTTTCCTCAAAAGGCTCCTAAAAGGAGGAGGGACCAGGGTAATGCGGGGTCCACTATGGGGGATGTGAGGCAGAGGAAGCTTTACCCTTCTAATAACGACTCTCCTGCATTTCTGGAAATTCTCCCTAACCCTATCCCCTCGCTACCTGCGGAGCGATAACAAAGCCAACATTGTTCGTCAAGTCTCAATCTGAAGCCACTCATTTATTCTCAGGAGCTTTGTGTTCATTTTTTTCAGCCTGGCATCCTAAGAAAACAAGGTTTATGTGATCATATTGCCTGTCATATGTCTTAACTGTTTGTCCCTTCCTATTAACTTTTGAATCACACTGGACTGGGGATAGAGGGCTCAGAGAGAAATTGAGTTTCTCTTATAGAAATTGAGTTTCTATAAGGTTGGCAAACCTACCTTTGATTGTGTAGGACAGAGACTCCAGTTCATGTCTCTGCTGAGAGAAAGGCTAAGAACAGAAGCAGCACTTATCCCTGCTCTTGGGCCTGTCCTAGGGTACCAGCACACGTGTGCCACCCGGCCAGCCAGCACAGCTCGTGCTGCTTCTCATCCTGCTTGTAGGCAGAGGATGGGAAAGAGAGGTGAGAGTACTCTATGGGGAACGGGGTTGGGTGGGGGGGGATGAGCTGGACTACTACGATGGAGAAACACAACACTATAGCAAGTCCGGCCTCACACATAAGAAAACTTTTTTTCTGCCAAATTGCCTGTTACTTCACGATACATCATCAGGGACAAATGCCAATATTTCTCAAGTACTCACTGAATCCAGGATGTAGCCACACACAAAAAAGCAACTAGTCAGAGAGTTCATCCTCTAGATTTCTTGCTACAACTTGGTCTTCCCTTTTGCCTAAGTATGTCAAGCAACCGACCAGTCACAGTGAAGTCACTTCATCTCCTAATGTCGCCACTTTCTAGGTCTGCACTATAAAGCAGAGTTTCTTGAAACAAGTAGAAAGTGTGTGATGAATCAAACGTGAGTACTCTGGAAACAGCACTCCCGTAAGACGGCAAGGCTTGGCTCTCCAGTGAGTTTGTGACATTGGTAAAAAGCAGCTCTCTGCCCCAAGTGTGCTCTGCAGTGGCGTTTTCCAACATCTACTGACCAAACGATCGATTTTTAAAGAAAAGTAAAGGAACAAAAAAAATGTTCCTTTTTCCTGTAGCACATGGTAAATTTTATTCGCCCCATCCTAACGGCTTCTAGTGACAGTGCAGTGTTTGTCTGAATTTTTAACAGATGTTTCTAAGTACTCTTGACCACTTCTCTCTCCTGAGGATTTCTGCAGTGGGATAGCTCTAGATAGTAATACAAACAAAGCTTCTAAGAGGCTCTCGGGGATAAATCTGTAGACACTGCATCTAGGATGGGTGTGGGTATGGGTCCAAGCCTTATGAAACTTTGTAAATATCCTCTGAAGACTAGCAAGCTGGACTGACCCTGCCTGCAGATGTTTTTGAGCTCACCAGCCCCACGGTGAAAAGCAAGACAGCTTACAGATAACTGCAACACTCCTGAAATAGCCCAAGAACGGGATTTAAACCGAAAGTTATAAAAGCAGGAAAATACTGGAGCAGAACAGAATAACGCAAAGGATGATGTGCAGTGGTGTAACTCCATTTCAATTCAAAATACCAAAGACGCTGCGAAGGGGATCGGTCCGGGCTGAGGCAGAACTTCCCAGATGTCAGTTACCCTTGGGAATGAACACGCTGGATTCAACTGACAGGTGTGAAGGTACTCATGCAGTCAGAACACAAATTGCTTTAAAAAAATAAAACCTCTGCTTTCCTTTTAAAACAAAATGAGTATCTTGGGCTAATGCCTGGCAGGGAGGCAGAGACATCTGCCTGAGTTTGTACACGGCCTGAAACAATCAGCTAAAACGTCAACTCTTGTTGCCACGCTTACGGCTGCTAGTTTACATTATCAAAATGTGACCATAGCTATTTCATACCAAAATGAAATCTATTAAAGCTACTGTTGGTGTTTCACAGCAGCTGAAACTGTTTTTTCAAAAGGTCAGTCGACTAGCTGGAGAGCAAGAACACGCAAGGCGGCTGTGCCAGCCCTTAGGATGTGGCTGCATCCTGCAGTCTGGTTTTGCATTCCCTTAAATGTCGGGCAAGAAGCAGCAGCCAGGTCTCGGCGGAGCCCGAGTGCCCTGCCAGCTGAGGGGGGGACAGATGGGCCGGCGGCTCCGCTCCGGCGAGGGGGCAGGCAGTAGGAATCCGTGGGGCGAGCCCACGTGGGGCCCCCACGCATGTCCCCCCCCAAACACTGCACCTACTTCTTGCCGGGGCAGAGAAAGGGATGGCTGTAGAAGACACTGCTTTTTGCAACCACATTCAGCTTGGCGGCGGCTGTGTCATTCTCAACAACACGACAGCCCTCCCCCACCCCCAGGAAAAACCCATTAGAAAACCCCAACGTGAGAGCCACTTCCCCACAAACAGCAGAGCATAGCTCCAAACACCCCCTCCCTCAGCACACCGCAAGCCTTTGCTGTCATCTTCTCTATTAGCATTTCTGTTAACCCTTTTGTCAGATCATTTGACTCGGTTTCAAAATTCCTCATTCTGAAAAACACTTGTGAAATGTTGGCCCAGACTGCTACACAAAGTGATAGCTTGGTAGTCATAACCCACAAGATATATTTAGCTTCACAAACTCACCATCAATGGGTTTTGAAAGCATTGTAGCCAACAGACTGGAAACCACATGCAATACAAACACATAATAGAACTTTTAATGTGCAAAGAGACTAAACAAAAAGATCCTTGACCTTCTTGCTTTCCCTTGCATACCATTATCCCCAGCGAGACAGCAAATGGAATGACGTGGAGAGCAACAGCTACCATCAAGCAACTTTGGAAGCCAATTTCTACAGTAGTTAAGCAGTTAATGGCGTTAATCAGAATGATAACTTATTAAATTCTACATTTATGCAAATAGCATTTTGGCATATCACATGGAGACCTGAGTAGTAGAGCTCGCCAGGAAAAGGTCCTGACATCTTTTACATTTGCTGGGGTTTTTGTATTGCTATTTTTTTTTAATATAATGTTAAATAGCATCCACGATGGTTGGCACATCAGACAAACCACACTTAAACGAAAAGCTGTAGTCACAAATTTATCTCCATCATCCCAAACAGATTAATGAGCAAATTGTTTCATTCTTAACCTTTACGAAGCAGGGATTAATCTCTACAGCTAAATCCAATCTCCATCTCTATCTTTTCAACAAGAAGTTGACATTTCTTACAGACCTTCCTAGAACAGGCAATGTTCGCCGAACAAAGAAAATAGCAGATATCCCTAACGCTCTCCATGCTACAGCAGCTAGGATATCCGTAGCACAAAAATATAAAGCAAGAGTAGTTTATGACTGTACCATGAAAGGACATTATCTGTGTGCGATGAGATGAATCAGGAAAACTGCAGTTTAGAGTAGGCAGAACTTACAGCAATCTCAGTTTTGTAAAGCCTGTCTGCAAAACTTACTATTTTCCAAAAGAAATATCTGGCACCTTTTTGGCTCTGGGTCACATTTAAATTCAACGAGGATGGAAGAAGCAGGGGATTGGATGAACACCCATGAACTGCACTTTTAATTGCTTTCAAGATGTAAATAAGAATATATATATTTTTATATGTATATAGTTCCCCTTTTTTGGTGTTGTTGTCTAATAGAATTAAATTCTGCACAGAATTTTATCCATTCATTTAGTTCATTCTCTGTGTTTGGGAAAACAAGGTGTGAACTACTCGCTGGAGGATGTTGTGCAAAATGAGTAGTCCACCAATTGAAATCGTACCTCTATTTTGAAAATCAATAATATTGCTTATACACAAGCCCTAACTGTTGGTTTATTGATGTATATGTAAATATACATGTATCTGGGTACTTTCTCTTTGTTTGTGCAAAGCCTGCAACACAGAATGTTAAAATATCTCTGGAAAAAATAATTGGCCTTTTTTCTCCCCTTTGGGTACAAATTTCTGATTTTAAATGAATGTGCAGGTTTCCTGTTGCTGCATGAAGCCTTCATTTCAAAATACCATCGCTGGCTAATTCTAGGTTTAATTAAAACAGAATGTTTTATACCAGAAACACTTCTCTCTTTTTTTTTTTCAGCATACGTCTTCTTTACTTTAATGTGATTGCTGCCTACTACTTTTTTAAAAAACAAAATTAATGAAATAATTCAAAGTTTTACAGCAACTCTCTTTATGGAGTCAACTTATGCAAGCACCGAAGCCTTTCCAGAGAAAACAGGATTCTCCCCACCTCCCTCTGGCTTTTCTCCCTACTGAATGCCATGGCCTTCACTCAACCAAAGGAAATGAAAGACAGACTGAGACAACAGCATCACGTGGGTGAAGGTCAGATTGATTTTCAGCTGTGCAGTGCTGTTTTATCACCCTCAGGACAAAAGTTAAGCCCTTCATTTTTTTCATGTCTGCTTTAGCAGAGCAACTTGTTTTTTCCTGAAATTTTGGTTGGGCTCCATACCACCAGAATTATCAAGGATAGCCTAATTTAAAACATTTGTGGAGATCTTCCTCAGAGTAAAATCCAGAGCAGCCCACACACCACAACATTTCTGTCCACGAGTTTCCTCTATCCCCTACGTACAAATAGTGGCTCCTTGAAACTACGGAGGTTTCTGCAGTGGCGTTCTCTGACAGCAAAAGAAGAGTGGGATGCAGCTGCTGGCTCCTCAGCAATGATCCTGGGCACAGGGAGAGCAGCATTTGCCATCTCAAAAGGGGCAAGTTCACAAATTGTTTTTCTCTTTTTCTCCCTGTCCTCCCTCCCTCTCTCTCCCCCCTGCTTGAAGTGGCCAAGCTCTCCCAGAACTGAGCCCCCGCCTGTCACTCGGGGATCTGGGCATGCACGGCCAATTACTGTGGCAGCCACTGGAAAAGCAGACAGTTTTGCTAACTCAGGTTGCACTTTTCCCAACTCCAGTACCACTTGCAAAATCACTCCCTGCCACTCACTGTAAGGACCAGCTCTCCTCGTGGCTCTTTCAGTTAGGACTGATGCTCCCCACAAAGTAATGATGCTATTTTCAATATAGCCAATTTTAGCTAGTCGGGTTTTCACAACTGAACTGATTAACATAAAATGGAGCATTTTGTACGTCATAGATATGTATGTGCATAGCTAGTTATCGAGAGAAAGAGCATCTTCCCTCCTGATGTTTGCATGTCCAGCATTTAAACTGGCAGTCACAAAACTCAGTATTCTCCCATTTAAGCTATGAGACAAGAAAATCCTACTTGCTTTCATTTTCTTTTATTTTAAATTTTGGGTTAAATTTGTGTTATTTGTGTGAGGAATACAACAGCGTTGTGACTGCCTCCTAAAGATGACAGTTTATCCTCCATAAAAAGCAAGGAATACTATCTGCTGTATTTATATGTACCAGAGGCTCTGGTGAAAATCAAACCCAGTTACACCGGATACCATTAAAACACCTGATCGAATGCAATTCCTACATGAAATGGCTCTTGTAAAACAAGTCACAGCCAGTGTCTGAGGAAGGAGCAGAGAAAGGCCGTAAGGTGAGATCAAGCAGCTATCCAGGTTGGATCTGGATGTGGTCTAAACGCAAATTAAATAATTTTCTAGGTTTTGTGAACAAAGATTTTACTGACACATGTCTTAAGCTCATCTGAACGTAGCTGAGACTGCTCCAAAACTGCACATGGAGCAGGTCTGATTTCTCACAGCACCTTGAGGGGATGTGCAGATGCTGGTCCCCATGAATGGTTCAAGGAGGGCTCTGCATGTGTACAGAGCCCCAAGGAAGAGCCAGCTCTGGGACAAAAGAACAACTGCAGCTGAGAGTAAAGGAGAAAACACTAACACAGTAAAGTGTAACTTAAAGGTTAAGTTAAGCTGTGAGGTGACCCGGTTACCTGCAGGGCCAGGAAAGGGCAAATGCCAGCTCGGTGTCAGGGAGAAGACTGCCATGAGCAAGATGTGAACTGGTGGCAGTCCAGGAAGGAGCAAGGAACGAGACAGCCTTTTCCTGCCCCTGTACTCGGCACTGGTGAGGCCGCACCTGGAATATTGTGTCCAGTTTTGGGCCCCTCGCCTTAAGAGAGATATTGAGCTCCTGGAGCGAGTCCAGAGAAGGGCGACTAAACTGGTCAAGGGGCTGGAAAATAAAACTTATGAGGAGCGGCTGAGGGAGTTGGGGCTGTTTAGCCTGGAGAAGAGGAGGCTGAGGGGAGACCTGATTACAGCCTACAAATACTTGAGAAGGGATGGTGGGGAGGTAGGGGAAGGGCTCTTTACATTAGTGATGGGTGACAGAACAAGAGGAAGGGGTACAAGCTTAGTCAGGGGAGATTCAGGTTGGATGTTAGGAAGTATTTCTTCTCTGAAAGGGTTGTCAGCCACTGGAATAGGCTGCCCAGGGAGGTGGTTGAGTCCCCATCCCTGGATGTGTTTAAGAATAGGGTGGATGAACTACTTAGGGATATGGTTTAATGGGGATTAGGGACGGTTGGACTCGATGATCTCTGAGGTCTTTTCCAACCTAGAAATCTATGAAATCTATGAGGGAGCCCACAGGGACACCAGCACAGGCAACAGGGAGAGAGAAGGGAAGGGAGCAGTCACCTCGAGGAGACAACCAGAAGAACTCACGAAAGCAAAATCCCATATGACACGGGGACAGACCACAAGCGGGATATCATCATGAATGTTAAAAAAACGTTCTAGAGGCATATTGAATTTCTGGCTGTTTTTGGCTTGGTTGGTCGCTATGGTTTATTGATGCAGATTGAACAATGTAATTCAAATCTGCTTAGACTACTCCTAGAGTCCAGTAAGTCACCTGCATTCAGTTTTCCTCAGAGAAAATGAACACAGGTGTATATATTTACATTTCTGTAGACTTGCAAGGTCATAAAAGGAATTTATTCTACTTCTGTCTTTCCAAATTTTCTAATGAATAATTAGTAGATGTAGATTTCTAAAATGACCATTTAATATAAATTATATCAAATCTCATTTATTTTAAGAGATATCATTAAGTACAAAGTCTGCACGAGTGAACTGAGTTCACCGTAGAGGAAATGACTGGAAATTACGTTCAAAAATCTATTCAAATGTTTAATGTAAGAGATTCCCTTGAGAAGAGAAAAGCAATGGGCTTCTTCAGCCTTTCCTTATGTCCTCCTCAGCAAGGCTAAGAGTAATTGAGTAGCAAGATAAGGAGGAGCCAAAAAGTCTTTCACCATTACACTGAGAAAAATTTTCAAGGGAGCCTAAAGAAGAGATTGACCCACATGCCAAAACAATGGTGCCTTCAAGAGGAAGCTCATCCCCACGGTTGCAGGTATCACCAGCAACAAAACCCACCTGGATGAAAGACCTTGGCTCTTCCACCAATTTCATGCCTGCCATTAGGCAAACTGGTGAAGCCACAGTTACAGTCATTTTCATCCAAAATAACTCAGGCTGTTAAGGGGGGGAGGTCTTGAATTCTCCCCCAAACCCTGACCTCTTGTCTCCCTCATGTTGACATATGGCTCATGCAGCTCCATAGGGCACCAGAGCTAGGAGCTGCACAAACTGAAAATTCATTCTTTTAATTGTCAGCAATGTCGCCTCCCAAAGACAACACAAACCTTGTACCAGCATAAGGTAGGAGACAGAAGGAAGCAATACCCCCTCCAGTAACAGTCAAAACTTAAGCCAAATAGAGAGACTTCTTAATTCCATCATGATGAAAATAAGACTAGTATTTCCTTGCATCAGAAATGAGTTGCTAGTTTAAAACGTTTAAAGGTGCTCAAATGCCCCATTTAATATGAACAGACCAAGCGCCTTGAAAACCCAAAATCAATTTTTTCATTATTTAAGATGTAATAAGCAAGAAATTTGCTTCTTGTAGTAAGCAAGAAATTTGAATAGCATTACCTGTATTTAATACACATTATTTAAATTTCTAGTGAATATATTTTCAGTAGTTTTGAATTGAATATGAAATTATTAAATCGATTTTAAAACTCATCTACAATTAAAAACACCTATTAAAATTACTTAAATGCAACAGCATTCAAAAGGTACATACTTGTTGCCAAAGCTTTGAAGAAAGTCAGAAGCAGCTTAGACCTCTGGTGGAGGTCTTCTGATGTGCAAACTCAGCTTGGAGAGCAACAGCCTCTCCAGCAGGTGCAGGGAAAATATTTCCCTTATTCAATTTATTTGACTGGTTCAGTCCAGTAATGAGTTTGTTCAGAACAGAGAAACTATTTGGCAGACGATCGCTAATTTGCTTCTTGCCAGCCCACAGTAAAGAAAGGCCTGAGACCCCTATGGAGAACGCAGGCACCCGTTTGAGGTTGTCCACGGAGGGCCACATACCTTGGTGGATCCATCCTGCTCACAAGGGACTGTCGTGCTGCATGGGTGCAGACTGCCGGCCGGCACGGAGGACACCACGCAGCCCTCCCTCGAGTCAGCACTTGAGGCAGGCTGAGCCCTGGGCCCCCAGACCCAGAGGCCATGCAGAGATGCTCCAGCGAGCGCTCCCAAAGCCAGTCAGCTGAAGAGGACCAACCCATGCTGGCACGTTTCTCTAAAGCCAGCCGGCACCGGGGGGTGGAGGCTGCTTTCTGGCTTCCCCAAGCCTGGAGCACAGTTAATAACATGCCAGCTGTATCTGCAGACAAGCCAAGTTTAATGAGGCTACAACAAAAGCATTCAAATATGCACTACAGAACTTCTGTGGAGATTTTCTTCTAGAGCTTGTTTTAAAAAAAATGAAAGATAGGAATTCTTGACAGTGTTTGTACATACACTTCCTTTATTTTTAATTGATTTTTTAAAAAACCCATTTATATTCTACAAATTCAAAGAAATCAACATTAGAAAGACTTTTTTTAATCCCACTACTTCCAACAGCAAAATTATGTTGGGTGATGAGTGCCTGAAACGCACTGCTGGTTGCTTTTTTCTTAATAAACATTGAAGTCTTAATTGTTTTTCCCCTACATAGCCAGACACCATCTTTCTGTCTGCCAGGTCTTCACACCAGGACAAGCACTGTCCCTTGCCTCCTGCTTGGGAACCAGGACAGACATGCAAACGTGACCACATCTCTAGCACGAGTGATGAAGGAGATACCTTACCCACTCGCTGTCCTTTCAGCCATGCTCTACCATGTGCCTCAGTCTCTGAGTCACGATACAGGAGGTATCAGGGAGAGGATTGCAAATGTGGATTTGGAGACAGTGGAGGGGGCAGCAAAAGAAGTTTGCTCAGGCACAAGCGGGTGGGGAAGGTGGAAAGGGCAAAAAAGGGGCAATCGCCGTCTCCTCCACTAGACGAACCAGAGGGTATCAAATGAAAGCAGGTGACGAAGCTCAAGTGAACAAAAGGGGACACTTTTCACCAATGTGCAATTGAGCTTGAGGTCCCCACCATGGGAAATGCTAAATGCATACCTTGCTTCAACAAGAAATTTCAAAATGGAAATTCATGGAAGAAGATTATCTGAGGAATTTAAATAAAAAGCACCAAGGCCCAGATAAGTTTGCAGACAGTTAAGAGAATATTCTCAGGAAACAGCGTTATGGGACCACCAGGTTGGCTCAGTATGGCCATCCTTACATGAAGGCTACTTACCCAATGGCCTGCTAAGGGATGGAGGAAGAAACTGGGGGAAAAAAAAAGCATACTTTCAATGCACCTGTCATTCACTACTCACATCTGCAGTCTGAAGATCTTGACGGCTTTGAGACTGCCAAGGCTGTTGATATTGCCAGCACAGTTTTGTTCCTCAACAACCCACAGGAAGGCAACGTGCGCCCTTCAGCAGCACCCAAGCCACAAACAATCTACACTCTTGTCTGTCTGAGACAGGACAAGCCCAGCACATCCTCCACTGAGCTCTCTAAGGCATTATTAAAGGCCACTTTATAACAAGCACGCATCTGTTGTAGTCTCCAGGCTACCCTCACTGCATTTCTGAACTGAGTTTCACGTACCGGGTTTCATCTACAACCCCTTGAATGCTGGGACCTGCTTAGGGCAGCAGCGATCCTCCTTCCTGCGGGCACAGCTGCCCTCGCAGCACTCGGCAGGTTCCAGCCCTGGAAGAAGCCTTTCCACTGCAACCCCTCCCTCCTTTTTTTCAAAAAGCATCTATTATTTACTTAGATTTCTATAATGCTGAGAAACAACCTTGCCCTATGCAGACCCACACAACACTGCCTCTGCTGTAACATGGTGATGGATTATCCTTTGCAAACAGAAATCCGAAGTGGAGGGGAAAAGGGGAGGTAGAGCTTGGGCCCCTCTGGTGCCCCAGAAGGGCTGCATGAGACCTGGGGTGGTGCAGGGGGGAGCCAGACAGGCTCCAGTTCCCCAGCACAGGTCCTGCCCCACATGGGAGCTCTCACAGCCGGCACCTGGCAGCCAGCTCTTGCTTTGCAGCATTTAAGGTGCTTCGGTCTTTGTTCTTCTCCCCATTTCTGACGCAGCAATGTATGAGGAGATGATAGCAGCTTTTCAGACAGCCAAGTGCCAAACTGTTCCAGAGTTCAAAAGGACCTGTGCTTTCTTCAAGAGGCCTCGTTTAAAACATGCACCCACTCTCTCTTCTATCCATTTTCATATATACCTGTGCTTACTTTGCAGACTACTTTTTGAACTAGATAAAAGAACTCAATTAAAGTAGCAAGAATGAAAGAGTCCCTTGCCAATACAAGTACGCTAATGTGTCGTCCTCAGCTCCTCACTGGGCCATATATTTAAAAATGACAGGGAAAACGTTCTTCCTGTGTGAAAAACATATGCTGCTTGAGGAAAGACATCATCATTGCTAAGAATCGTTTGTGCAGCCTCAGAACGCATAGCTGGGCCGTCCACGACTGCTGGCAACGTGGAGGCCGAGAGAGGGGTAGAGAGAGCTCACTACCTCCCCTCCTACCAGGGGTTTTGGTTATACGCAACCAAGCCGCCTGCAGCCGTGCTGGCAGCGCTCCTATCTGCAGGCGCAGTGCCTGGTGCTGCCTCCCATGCCACCATCCCCAGGGAGACCCGGCACAAAGGTGGCAGTGGCGATTTGTGGGGGGCGACGCCTGCCGCACTGGCACGCTCTTATCGGCGAGCACACTGCCCGGCTCCTCGCACCGGCTCCCGCGAGGCTGGGGATCTGCCGTGGGCTCGCCGCCGTGCCCCCGCTGCGGGAGACCCTCTGCGAGGCCGCAAAGCAAATCCTGAGCTGGGTGTTTATGGCGAGCAAGCATTGTTTCCAATTCACGCATCCTGTCTCCCCTCCGCAAACCCTTACAGGCACCGGCACACCTGCAGAATCCACGAGGCAGCCAGAGGAACAACTGCTGAGGCTCAGCCCCCGCTAACGCCCCCTCGTGCCAAAGGCTGAGCACGGGGCCAGGTGCCCCGGCCGGAGCGGAGCAGCCCGGAGGTCTCACCTACCTTCGCCTGCCGGACGACCCTCCGATCTGCCGGATAAGCAATGCTGTTAGGGAGCATAACACTTTGCACACAACTTTGACAAACATATGCAATACATTAAATGCTACACTAAAAGCACGTTCACAGGCAGCCCCCGCTCATGCCAAACGCCCTGCGTGGGTGCAGAGCCTGTGCTGGCCGCCGGTGCGCCGGGCAGCACCGGAACCCTTGCTGGCCCACAGCAAGTGGCAGCTCAGGAAACACTCTGCACAGGACACGCTGCAAAAACCACCGTATCAGCAAAGGTTACCATATGCCTTGTCATTACATTTGCAACTGTGCTTCTGTTTGACTTCAGATCCAAATTCAGCTACGGGAAAATGCTTTGTGTTCTACATGATAAATATATTTCACTGAGCACCTATGTAGAAAGCCAGGCAGACCAGCACCTTACCAGCACACTAGTTTTCTGGTTACGTGCAGGCAGAAGTCCTGGAAAGAGCCTCCTGGCAGGCTCAAACGTCACCTGTGTGACAGTGGTCGGGGGGGCTGGACCCCAGACCATCCAGCCAAGCGTACCCCTGCAATAATCTGGGGTTTCAGAGCTCTTGGCACTGACGGGCACAAATACTGGCTACAGGGAGACAGGTGAAGCACCTGGGCACTGAGGCCAGGGCGGCTGCCCGAGCTCTCGGGAGCGCTGCGGCCCCTGCACCTGGAGCGGGGACGCCTGGGACAAACTGAGGACAGGAGCCTGTGCTTGGAGCCCTCCGAGTGATTGACAATAAAAACGCTGCCCCGGTGCCCATTTTCCGATCTAGACAGCAAGAACTGAGGACTCCAGGGAAAATCCATGTTTTTACAGTTTGTGATATTACCAAGCTTTTCTAGTGCCAATTTTAAAACACTGCTATGACCTCTGAAAAGAAGGAAAACTGCATTTCAGCACGACAATGTAGAAAAGAACAAAAAAAAAGGAAACTTGTTATTTTTTTTAGCGTGAAACACTAGTCAGGTTAAGAGAAAGGAGCAGAATTCTGGCAAGGACAAGAGCACTCAGACTGAGCCACAACACAGTAATTAGGGCCAGTAGGTCATTAGAGACACAGCTGTATAAACTAGGTGTATAATTAAGTTTCCACACTGCTTTTTCACATCTGTATTTCAGTTTCTTTTGTGGAGGACAATCAGTAATTCATTAATTTAAAGATGCAACAACCGCAGCAGCAAAAAGACATAAAATCTCTGACTTGCCAATCAGGTGCAACCACAGATTACAATTTGGGGGAGGGCTAGTTTTGGAAATGCATGTAAGAAGTCTCTTTGTCAGTGGGAAGTACAAAGTGCCGCCTGACAAAAACATTGATGAGACGTCATCACTTGTTGACAAGCTGCCGTATATGGTTTTCTGGATAAGCATCCTGCATATACGGTTGCATGGCAATTATAATTCTGGTAGCAGGTGAAATGAAAGAAAATGCAAAATTATACACTAGCATGAAACAGTTACAATACCTCATTTCAAACGTAAGCCTAGTGTACAAGTTACAGAGCATTTAAAAGGAGCAACTGCAAGACTTTAATTATAAACTAGTTCCTACCGTACAGTAGTTTAGAAAAATCAGCCGCTTCCAAGCTGGCAATATCCATATATAGCTCTGCTGCTGTTTGAAACAGACAACCTGTAAAGTTATCAACAACAGAAGAGGACCTCATGAAATGCTCAGAGACCCCACCAAAACCTACTTCTGTCCGCTTCATTGAGGCACTAATTTGCTTTAAAACACTCTATATTCACTTGAGAAACTGAAGAAAAAAGCTTAACGCGAGGCTATTTTGACCCATGGGAGGAAAGGGTTGACATGGGTGGAGGAAGCAAAAATAACACAGTAAAATACTGGAGCTAAACCCAGACTAACACAGATGGATTAAAACACACGAGCAAAATGGCAAACCTCGTGGCTTTTTAGCCACTTTTCATCAGCAACAAACAACTTGGCCTCAGCCACCAGACAATGATATATCACAGAATAGTTGCTTGATGTATGCAGCCTCTGGTGCTGTCTGGAGGACACAGTAATTTGTAAATCCATGTGCAATTCTTTACTCTTGTCACTAATGCTGTGAGATAGCATCATGCTACAACACCTACACTATAGCAGCAGCGTGTAAAAGTATAAAAAAGACTGCACATGATGCCGACGGCAATTATTTAGTCTTCTTTAGTTAAGGAGACATGGGATACCAGTGAGTTTTAAATTAATTCTAAAAGCTTAACACATCCAGTGTATACACTAGGTGGTTTTATTTATTCTCGGAGTATTTTTCAAGATGCTCACTAGTTGTTCAAGGTACTATTTCATACTATTTCCAGGATTGCTGCAGGAGAGCTCATTTGTGGGGGCAAGCTGGGAGACAAGGGAAGACACGAGCCGGTAAGGAAATGTGATGTTCTTTCAGTACAAGCTGCCCCCATTTAGACCCTTTTCAGATCCCCGTAGACACTGGAAAGCTACAACTTGCAATCACAGACATCAGTCATGAGCAAAAGGTATAAAAGGCACCTAATTCTGTCAGAAGGAGAACATCTCTACTACACTGACATCAAAAAGAATGCCATGCACTTAGGCTACCAGAGATGTCTAGATTTCAGCGGTGTTTTGTCCTCAAAGAAACAAGTCTGAAATACATGAAAAAGCAAGGGGCGAAATGGCTGTTTGTTACCTCCTTACATGTCAAAGCAGCTGCATTCAAACTGTATTATAACTTCAGCACACCGTAATGAATTTCTAAGGGATTCCAGTGAAATAGGTGGTTTATCCTACTCTTTGGAGCGATCTCTTGTAATCCTGCAACACTCCTGAGCTACAACACCTTCTTAAATTCAGTATCCCAAAGGAAGTCATTAATTATGTTGTATTATCAGCCTGGTGATATTATCACTACAAATATTACCTGTATTGATCTGGAGCCATGTAGACATGACTGAAAACCCTGCTTCAGATTAAGACATGAAAACCTGGCTTGCCAAGAGGTCAGGTGCTGCGTTACAACCTCAGATGTGTCAGGCAGGCATTGTAAACAAAAAGAGTGCAGGGTAACTAAAGACACAGTCAAATAGCTTATTTTGTGGGGTAAAATCTTTAAATATACCACACTTCCTAATGCGGTCTTAGATTATCACCCAGGTGGTACAAGTCTTTTCAGAGGAACTGAACAAAGACATGTACTTTGCATGCTTTCAACAAAAATTCTCATGGCTATCAAACAAACTGGTAGATCTGAAAGGGTTGGTTTTTTTCATCACAGTAAGATATGTAAATATCAAGCAATATTCCAGATTGTCTTCATGGAAATATTCTCATTCCAGAAAATACGAGTGCAATCTTCCTATTTACTTTATATCACTTCAGGACACTAGATTAAACTAAATAGAAAACAGACACTTGTTCTGGAACAAGGATATTCTCACATGGAGATAATTAGCACCTATTTCATGTATATGCAGATAGTTATATGGGGCCTTTTTAAGAAAAAATGTCTTTGTAAATCATCAGCACATGTGAAGACAGTAAAAGAAGATGAAATTATGCTACCTGCAATCAAAAATTAGCAACAGGAATACTAACAAATTATTTTACTAAGTCTCAAAAAATAGAAGTTATTCTTACTCTCACTAACAGAATATTACTTTGAGGATAAATAAAAACTGAGGTGGGAAAACACTGACTGTATTAATATGAATAGAATCTCTAGGTCATTACATTTTAATGTATCTTTGCCTCAGGAAAAAATTGCTCCTTTTCATAGTGTCCACCATTCACAACTTACGTTCCTCCTCTAGAGCCCCACCAGCAGTGCCCGCTCCCCTCCGCCAGCCCAGCCATTGCAGCTGAATGGCTGTTTGGGGGACCACACAGTGAACCAGACCCAAGAAGATAGCTGGGCTAAAAAGAGCCTTTCTTTTGGTGGAGCTCACCCCCAGCACCATGAAAGGCTGTACCAGCACAACTTAGGAGACAAGGCAGCGACAGAGCAGCAGCCACCCATGGACAGCTGCTGGACACATGTCCTGTGACTGCACGGCCACCCACCTGCCTTGGTGGGATCCTGTCTGTCCCGCTCCCCATGCAAGATGGCGTTGGGAACGCCTTATCCCTGTGACTGCTCCTTTGGAAAGGACCAACGTCCACATGAGCTGTGCACCTCACCTTCCATTTTGGAAAACAACGATTTTTCTATTTAGTGGCATTTTCTTGCTTACTACCCTGCAGTAGAGTACAAATGTCATTTGCAGAAGTCTCAAGCCAACGCTGTGGCTGTCAGCTGGCCAAGAAATTACCCTGCAAGACGTAGCCTTTCCATTTTACGCACTTGTTTGCAACCTGTGTAGGGTTTAAACAAGAGTGCAGAGCAAGGAGCGCTGGGGGTAGGCATAGGACTGCAATCCCTATCCACTGGCTGGGGAAAAGCCCCAACGTCTCTTTGCCCTTCCTCCCAGCAAGCAGATGGGAACAAGAGCAGGGATTCCACTCCTCCACAGATCAGAGCAAGACAGGGGAGGATGCTCTCAGGGTGGGGTCACACCGAGCCAAAGTCCCTGTCTGACCCTCCCTCCTTTGCTGTACTCTGTTTCCTGTATTTTTTCTTGGCTGAGCATCATTTTACTTATTCCCAAAAGAAGAGCAGAAAATAGGGACTAATTAGCAAACAAATAAAGTGGCCAGGGAGGAATATGCAGTCAGGGAAAAGAGGATGGGATACTGCTGCATCAGAGGAGAAACTAACCCTCCTGCCCTCTGCCAGCCTCAACCTATCCATCTGCCATAACAGCAACTGGCTAAAAATATTTTAGACGAGTGCAAAATAAAAAGCGATGGGCAGAGTATCCAATTCCAGGAAGGTGAAGGATGAGAATCTCTGATTTATACACATATGAGCATATCCTGCGCTTCCCCTCTTAAGATTTTATTTAATCTTTGGTAAAATCTGCAAAGCTTTTTACTACCCCCATAAATCGGCTTAGCGTGCTCTGCAGAATACCTGCTGCTACCGCCGGCCACGCAAAGGCAGCCGTGTAAAAGCGAGATACGTTGCAATTGTTCACACCAATGCTCTGAGCTTGTTCTTGCTTTACAGAAAGTAAAATCAAGATCAGCGTAGGCTGATGCCATCCTCACTTCCATAAAATTCAAAAGGCAATGCAATAATAACCTAGGGAGAACGGTGTATTTTTAGGGTGGGATTACGAAACTCGCACTATGAATTTTAATCTCAGAAATCGTCATGTTCTTTTATGGGGTTCAGAGGCCTTTCTTCCTGGGAGTTTCGCACACTTTAGTCATTTAACTTTTTTAATCTTCCTACATTTGGAGAGAGAGGGAAAAATACCCAGCCTGAAACTTTTAGCATTAAAAAAAGCCCACAACATTTTTGTCTAACGTAATTACTGACAGATTCCAATTGGAAAGCTGTTGCTTTTATTTTAATTTTATTAAAGGAGTGAACAAAGGCTACCCAAGGCACCACAATAAAATTACATTAACTGTAAAATTACATTATTAATTCTTTAATCTCACTTGAGGCCTCAAGCTGTTGCTATGTCCAATTACCCAGCTAACCACCTGTCAGAACTGTAAAGCTAGTTTAACATTACCTCCAGGACAGTTGTGTGCCCTGTGTTCAGTCAGGTCTGCCAGTGAATCGAAGTCCTGCTGACAGTTATCGCAGGTGTAAATTGACTCATCCTCCATGTCTTCATCTTCCTCATTTCTCTCTTCCTGGCTCGTCACACTGTTCCTCTCTTCCAGGGCCCGGCTGTCCTTCGCTTCGCTCTCCAGCTCTCCTCCCAGGCCACCTGCCAACAGCAAGAACATCCTCTAAGTTTGAGAGGTCTGAAAAATAAGAGCTTTAAGAAGGATGTTGCACTTATTAAGATACATTTAATTACAGCCGCTCTCACATTATTCCCGACACCTTTCATTATATTAATGTGGTTTTTATATCATGCGGTGCAACAATTCTCAACTGTATTCTCTGCTGCTTAGTGTGAATCCTGCAAACACTCTCTCCTAATCTTCTCTGGTGGGTGTATAGAGGGAGCCTCTAACTCTCTGTCATATAAAGTTGTTAGTGTTTTATCACTTAACCAGATTCTCAAAGCTTTAAAAATTGGCAAGATTAATTACAGCCCGCAAAGAAAAGGCATGTGCTGAATTTTAATTCTCAATGTTCTCCTCTCACAGCCGCCTCCAAGCCCCAATATTAGTAACAACAAGGAAAAAAATGCTCCAGCTGAAGACCCCCAAAGCACACATATACCCCAGGACGGGAGAGGTCCTGCTGAACTACTGAGAGGCACTTTGCTGGGCAGATGAGCCTTGTTTTGTGCCGAACTAGCCGGAAGCTGACAGCATTGCATCCGACCTTCAGGTCCGTCAGGTGTTTTTTTACCTTCATCCGTGACAGGTGCGTGGGCTAGCACAAACATCTTTGCTGAAAAACCCCCAAGTTTTCATCGCATTAGCACACAGGGAGCCTGAGCTCTCTCCCCCTGGTGCGGGGGGCCATGCACACCACGGCCGTGCAGGTGGCTGCTCCGCATACGGGGCAGCTGGCTGACCGCTGGCAGTGGGGTGGGAGTCAGTCCCCCCAGCATGCGCTCAGTGGCCTAGCATGAGGGACTGGCTTGCAGCCATGTCCTTGTGACTCCAGGACACCTCCGTGGCCACAGTGAACACCCAGCCATGCCCAAAGCAAGCCGTGCCCAATGGCTCCATGCAGCACTGCGGCCGGCCCTCACTTGGGCTCTGTGGAGTGGCAGCAGAGGTGAAAAAGCCCTTCTAAGTCCCTGTTGCCCTCTCACTAGAGAAAGCATCCATTAGACACGCTGGACACACTGACCAGGCTTTGGTGACCAGCTGAAATGGAGACGCCTGCACCTCTTCCGCACACACGCGCTCCAAATACACTCTGTTGGTAAGACGGGAACATTTGAGAAGTCATCCAGCAAAGCGGAATGGAACCACAGGCCCTTCCTGCAGAAGAGGTCCTCCCGCACCTCGCGCCGGCTGACCCCGAAAGCCCGGGAGCTGCTCTCAGCCAGGCAGGAGGGAGATGCCACCTTGTTGGCTGGGGATGCGGTTGGGTTTTAAGCCATTAAGGAAACGCCAGTGAACAGAGATGAATTGTTCTAAAATTAGATCAGCACCAAAAAGATTAAGGACAACCAATGCTGAGAACATGAAACAGAGCTGAAAAATAAAATTTATTAAAGATGAAAACTAGTTACCACAAGCACTGCATTTCAGACACACACATTAGTAGGGCTCTGCTACCACTATCCAGCCAGAGCACATTTTATGCCATGTTCTGCGCTGCGCATGGTAACATAAATCAACCGGTGTAAAACGCTCTGCAGTTTTCCATGGAGCACTCGTAACATGACGCACCCTTCGAATCACAACAGAAATATTAAAAATCAATGCCTGCTTGTGGTGTATCACAGCATCCCTCTTAGCAATTAACTGATCTGCACATTTTCAGGTTCTTTTACTGTTAAATTATACATACCTTTCCACTACAAAATTTCCATTAAGGGCTAGATATAATGTTCATCTTAACAAATCAGATATGCCACTTACACAGCGGTAATGAATTTAAGGATTTGGTCATAAAAAGTATCACTCACTGCGCTCTCTGTATTGTAAGTCATCATCTGTACTATGTTTATTCAATAAAATGCCGTTTGCTGAACCTCATGCTTTATAGACTCTTCCTTAAATAAAAATGTATTGTAATGAAAAAAGCCACATGATTCTGGTTTTCTTTACACTACTGCTTCACCAGATAAGTCACATTTAAAGATATGCTAGCTCTGCTTTACTTCACACATCATTTAATGTGCATATTCAAATTATCACTTACATTTTGTCATATTTACTTGGCACACCTTTATACAGTCTCTCATCCCAGACTGCAATCACAAACATTTTACCTCATTCAATCTTCTTAAAGCCTCTACGTCCTGCAGACTTGATAGTTAATAAATCAGAACGTCAACTCTCTGGTTTTATAAGACAGAAACCTATAAAAATAGTTCAAGTATATAAATCTAACCTAAAGAACTGCCACCTTCTTCCAAACTGCTGCCGCCAATGAAAACCTCAGGGAAGCACTTCTGAACTGATTTTGCCACAACCTGAAGAAGAAAGTTTTTTGGCAACTTTGGGGTGCTTCAAGGGACCTTCACTAATATTTTTAGCAGAAATTTTGTCATTTGACAGTTAACCTAAAGACCAGCTGATCTGGTGAGTACACTGTGACAAATTCATCCTTCGTTTTACTCCAACACTTTGTGACTACACTAGGGATAAAGCTGTTCAAGTCCAACAATAACAAATAATTTAGCTCACTGCTTTAGGAAAAATAAATTGTACAGTGTGAGATAAGAAAATAGATTCCCGACTGCAAAGCAAAATTCCAGAAACATTTTTTAATTCCCTGTTGAATGGGAAATCTGATCCTCTAGGCAACTTTTCAAAAGCGTTGTTGCTTGACAGAGTCGTATGTCAAATAACACAGCAGTGAATCTTACATAAATTATTTAGCAAATGCAACATTGCTTTAAAATGACACTTTTTTTCTGTTTTCAGTTGAAGGAATTGTACATGTCTGCCACGCCTCAGTGTTACTGTCCTTTGAATAACACAGTCTTCAGATTCCTCTGCCGAGCCGCATTCTTGGTGCTTGCCTTGTAGAAACCAAACACCACCCAGAAAAATCTGGGGTGTTTCTTGTTTTTTCGACCTTCATCTCCACTATTTTGACCATGAGGTGCCAGTGGGGTGTGTGGGTGCGTGTGGCCCCAGGGAGACGCTAGCTCCTTGCCCAGGGGAGCGAAACAGCCAGCGAGCACCAGGGCGGTGATGGGAATGGGTGGTCCATCCAGCAAGGAAAAGCTTCAAACGCAGCCCAGCTGCTCCCGCAGTGAGCTCAGTTTCCCTGATGAGGACAGCAGGCCGCCAGCATTCCTCAGGAACTCATTTCTGAGGATTTTTGCTGTAGTTCACAAATTTAACCTGCAGTTTTCCTGCTGGCAAGAACTGCAGGAGCACCCCATCCCAGTGCAGCCAGGCAGGACGGGTGCACGCAGGCACAAGCACACTGCCAAAAGGTTTTGGGTCACCATAAGAGGGACTGCTGGCACCAGGAGCAGGGGTGATTTTGGGGCTGGGCCTGTCTCTGAGGGCACACGTCTGTGTGCTACCACATAAAGGGGCTTCTTGGTGGCCAGAGCCAATGGCATCTTCTGAAGTCTCCAAAGATCAGTGGCTACCTTGTAGTATCAAGCACAGATACATGTGTTCATCGACACAGCTAATTTTTAAGATGGCCTTGGATTTTAGTGAACTTAATTCAATAGTAAGTAGTTTTTATCTAGATTGCTAAAAAAAATATCAACAATAATCACAGTTACCGACCTGCAAGGACTTTGTGCAGCGAACACCTCTGCGAAGGCGGCACAGCACCATGGGCACACGGCTCCCACCCGCCACTGGGATGTTTGTGCACAGCACAAGGGTATGGGCAAATGCCAGCAGAAGGGAGATGCTGGCACCACGTTTTAGGATAAATGATCTCCAATTGATTCTAATACGGGGGAAGAAAATGTCCCTGCATTTCAAAAAAGTGTTATTAGTAATTTTTAAATGAACCTGCCATCTCTAATGATGGCTTTAACAATTTTCTTTTATGAGTTAAGAGAGGTTACAATTTGAGAGATCAGCCTTGAAAGTACGCCTCGCTCTACCCAAAATGTCAGGAAACAGGGTTGGGGGGCTTTTTGTTTTTCTTTTCTTTTTTTTTCTTTTTCCCTGTAGCACAGTGGAAGGCCTGCAGGACTTTACACAAGAAGAATATTTTACCCTATGACCTAAACAATCTGGCCAACAGTCAAGAATATGTTATTCTAATTGCCACTAAAGTTAATGTTGTTAATGACTCTTGGTTTTTCTGTAAAAGCCAGCTTATGCTCTAGAAAGTTACTATTTCAAAGGGGACATAGCAAGAACTGGGAGTGTTCCTGTCTGACCTGGTGGTCCAAGGAATGTGGCAAACTTGGCAAAGCTGGAAAAGCGAATTCCCAAAGGCCCGGCTTGAAAGTTGCAGTCAGTAGAAATGCCTTCTGAGTGTGTTCAAAACAGCTCTGTTACAGGAACAACACGCTCCTAAAGCCAAATATTTGAAAACAGATTACATGTACCATGTTCAACTCGGGCCTCACTGAAGTCAAGAGCAAATTTCCACTTGCTCCAGTCAGACCAGGATTTACAGCACTGCTGCTGGGCTGGGGTTGTGCTCGGAGCTGAGAGTGGCAGAGCCTCAGCCCTGGACCACAGTGCCAGCCCAGCTACGACGGCAGCAGCAAACTGCTTTGGGGACTTCGGTTAGCGATGCAGGATGGAAAACACAAGAGGGTCAGAGCCACACTGGAAGGGATGCTGATGCCTACCTACAATTTCCAGTGCGACACATGGAAACGGGTAATATCATGCAACACATGGGCCACAGAAATTAAAAAAGGAACAAACCTCTTAGCTTCTTTTTTTCAGCTGTGGAATCAAATATAGACAGTTTAACAGTTTAAAATTTTTATCTTATCAGCACGATACAGGGCAGGCAAGCCTTTCTGGTTTTGTGCCAGTAAATTTTCTGGGGCTTTTCTTTAGTTTTTTTCAAGCCTGAGGACTCTAATAAGGCTGGGATTTATTTTAAATCTAGGATTGTTCCTTGGAACATACTACTTAGTGCAGGGTCATGTCTGGCTTTAAATACCTCCAGTCACAGGCCTTCCATCAAGAGCTGTTACTTTACAGTATGCATACACCAATTTAGTGCTAGACAGCACTTCTTATCACAGCAACTTTGCCACGCAGGGCCACAGCTGCAGTCTACAGAGTGTCCAAAGTTATGCTGTGGAAGTTCTTACCTAAGGATGTACACACACATGCACTCACACACTGCCGAGGTCTGAGAGCTGGAAGGCTAAAGATAAAATGAAGTGAGGGGAAGAGACATCTCTTCATTCCTCTGCCTTGGGCCAAAGGAAAAAAAACAATCGAAGGTCTCGCAAAGGGCTATGATAATTCCTAGAAATTTCCCAGAGATGCAAGACAAGTGATAAAAGTAAATAGAAGAAATAAAAGCTAATTGCTGGAGGAATGACGGGTGCTGGCACACAACTGACACACCTCCTGGGACTTGGAGGGGCCCCAAGGCGCCCGCCCAGGGGTGCAGCCTTCCTGCCCCGCCGCCCCAGGGCTGCCGCGCAGCTCCCCGGCAAGACAAAAGGAAAGGAAATTTCATTTATAATTAGGAAGTGAGAACAAAAGAAACAAATTACTTAAAGGAAAAGCCTAATCTAAACGTTCGTTGGTAAATGTTCCGCTCGGTGTGGAATGCCAAATCAGTGTGGGGGACGTCTCTACTTTTATGCCGTTTGTTACATTTTAGCGTCTGCCTCTAGCACTGTCATACTGCAAGAGTCTCCAAAGGTCTCTGTCATTTGTGGTCAAAGAAGAATGAACAGCGGCAAAAAAGCCACTAGTGTTTCAGCAATTAAAATACAAACAAACCTCAGCAGAAATCTTCCCACAGGTCGAAAAGTCTTGCTTTTACCTCTGCTCTGTGGCTCTTCCACGTTTTAAAAAATGTCTTTTACACACTTGCATCTCAAACGCAGGTATATGTGTGTGCTGCCTCTCAATGGGCCAGGGCCCTAACATGAGCCACTGTAACCAGTGCGACCATACCCAGGCAAAGCAGCCAAAAACCTGCTCTAGCCAAGCAAACCAGGTCAGAAAGAGTAGATTGCATCCCAGTCCTAGGACAAGGACCAGGTATCAAAGGCAGCTTGTTCTGCACAGTGAATACTTGCTACGCGCATCAAAAGCAAGCAGGTTTGGTGCTCTGTCATGCAGTGCAGCGTAGGTCTTTCACACAGTGTCAAACCACATGGGGTAAGAAAAGGAGCCTAGCTGGAAAACAAAGAGCCAGAAAGGATAGCGCCTGAAACACCACAGTACATACATGCAACATCAAATTGCAAGGGATGCCTAAATGACAAAGCAGTGAGCGAAGCCCAGGCTGCCACACAATCCTGCTGACGCTCAATCGCCGCGTAACGCTCCTCGCAGGCTGAAGAGATCCGTGCATCAGATCTTGCCTTCCCTCAACAAGAAGAAAAAACAATCATAATACAAAAAAATTATTTGATCCAGCATGTAGTTAATGGTGTTGGCCTCCTAAGACTTACAACTTAATAAAATTGATCTCGCTGCAGTACTGTAATGAAGAACAGTAGGACAAGGCTACCCTTGAACCATGAAAATTGTATATTGTTACCTCCTCGTGCCCTCCTAGGGCTATGGCCACTGCAGCCTCTCCAAGCTGTCATTTGTCTGACTCTGACAGCAGACTCCACCGACAAGTGGCAATGGTGTCCACGAGAGCTTCTTTTGGAAAGGCAAGGGAAGAGGGAGAGCGCTCAGTGCTAAGTGTCTCTCTGGATAATAACCCACAGGATAAAACCACAGATTATACTAATAACACAGTTTCGTATGAAGTGTGTTAAGAATAAAATATACAAAAATCAGAGACTGTAGGAAACACACACTATAACATTTCACAATAGAGTCTTATTACACACCACTATGTATTAAAACACATTAATTTCTAAGTAGATGGACTGTTCTCAGCATTCTTCTTTAACTTAGCAAAGAAAAACTACTTTGTTAGGGTATTGCACCTCCTTCCACATCTGCTTGTACATGTGCTTTAAGAGAAAGGGGTTCCAACCTAAACGCCCAGTAATAACTAGCTAACTGCTGCTGGTGCCTGCACCGCCACTCCCTGCTTCTGCCGGCGTTGCACCGCTCACAGAATTGTTAATGACAGCCCTGCACACCCCCCAGCATCCTCCTTCTATTAACTTACTTACACCATCGTTTCACAGGGAAAACGTTCATCTTACTTCACTGATAGGATGCGATTTTCTCAAATTAGCAGTTACAATGTTTAAGAAAACCTTAAGTGTCTACCTTCAGTTCAAAGGCATGGGAAGAGCTGTCGGGAACACGCGGCACAGGCCTGGCAGGTCCTTGTGCCTTCCTTTACTGTAGCACAGTCACAGGCATCACACACAGAACGGACAACGCAGATAACTTGCTGCCTCGCAGTGCCCTGCTGTCACCTACATCTGTATACAGTTACCTCTATATGGTGTATATACACCATACATATATTTTTACATACGTATGTACAGTATAATTGCCCTGCTTTTTCCCATGAAACCAAGAATTCCCCATGTTGCTCTGTGTCCCTGCAAATCCAGTGCCACTGCTGGTACGTGCACAACAACTACCAGAACATATGTATATTTACACGGACAGACCTGGCCCCGTGTTCTCTAAATCAATGTAACTATTTACATTTAGCATCTGACCTGAAACCCACCGGCTTTGCTCAGTCAGTGATTTTTACATCACACTCACGTATGCAAACTCACCCTACAACCCTGGTTTTCTTGGATTTCATGACTTCCGTAGTATCCTTTAGTCTACATGCTAGAGAAACCTTTTATTAAATGCTGTTAATTTTTTTATTGATCAAACTGTGAGCCATTTCATTTTCCATTAGAGCAGAAATCTCCTATAGGAGCATTCAGATTAAGTTTCTTTATTCTGTCTCTAGTAGCATGTCACTTTTAATCAGTTTTTAGTTTCATTATTGCTTAAAAATTAGAAAGCAGTTTCTCTGTTCTTTATTGCCTTTTTTTTAAGTTTAGTTACTGAAGGGTTATTAAACTCAGAAAATATACAGACAGGCATAACGTTCTAAATAAATTCCTCGCTGTCTCCAACCAACTTTAACATTAGCTTTTTTTATAATTTTTAGGTTTATTTTCACTGAAAGACTGCTTGTAATTATTACTCATGTTCTCCCCAAACACTTATGTTACTAAAGTGTGAAATGTCTTCTAACACAAAGACAGTTCTCTGGGAAGTAATTACAAAAATGCATTCAGGGGCAATAATTTTATATTAACTGTCAGCAGCATACATCTTCTGAAAAGGCACTTGTTATGAAGGAATTATTTGTGTGGAATTTGAAGGCACTGAAGGCAAAAGAAAACTGCAGAAACACATTAAACTGAAACTCCAGCTCCCTCATCAAGGGTCAGTTTATGTTTAAATCATTACCTTGAAGGCAACCCCACACCTTCCAAGGAGTCTATTAGAGAAACAGCTTCAATTTATGCACAAATTGGATGCAGTCTACAGTTTTCGGTGTGGAACAATTTACACCCCCTTTTAAAGGAAATTTCTGAGCAGCTAATCAAAAAGATATATCTGAAAATTATGGGCTTCTATTAACCTTTCACTGATGACATTAAAAATACTTGCTAATGATTTATGGGTAGTAACAAAAATAGTGGCCTCAAAACTGACCAGGCACATTAAAAAGATATCTGCGTCTGTAACAGCTATAAAAAAAGATTTAATGAATATTTCACAGTAAATTCTAGCCTGTAGGCTAATCCATCAGTCCTTAGGAAGGTGAAATAACTCAGTGAAATTAAAAATAAAAAAAAAAACAGTGAAACCCAGCAATAGTGATTAAGCATCATATCACTTTAAAAGTGTTTTTTAAAAAATAAAAATTCAGATAAGGAAATCACAAAACCACCACCAAACAGTAAAACCTCCTCTTAATCATACCTGCAGGTAACGTTTCAGCCTTTCCAGCGCTTTTACTAAAATGATTTAGATGTTGCTATGTTATGCGACAAATGCATCTATACAGCAAAAAGCGGACAAAGAGCTAAGTTATTATTATTTATTTGCATGCAAGCAGCAGTGGGATTGTACTTTATGGTGTTAACAGCACATAGCGTTTATCAGCTCTTCAGTGTTTGGCAACCAGTTTAACAGTATAAATGTGGGATGTAAACACTTCCCTGCCACAAAAAGCACTGTAAGTGAATTTTAGAGAACGAAACGAAAGGCAGGGAGCAGACCAGTTCGGAGTCGAGTGTTCAGCTACCGAAACGGCACCCGACTGCAGGACGCTGCCCAGTTACTGATCGTGGTCCCCCCAGGGTGCCCTCCCACCCCCCTGCCCACTGGGGCTGGGGAGCAGTCACCCCATGTCCCTGGCAGGGGTGTGGGGAGAACAGCATCCCTCTTTTACACTGAGGTCTCTTCCTTGGAAAGGACAGGCTCAAAACCCAGGGGGGAGGTTTCGGTGGGCTACAGTGGGCTGCCGTGGCAGTGGGGCCTGGTGGTTCATTAGAGGACGGTGGAGTAAAAGAGGAAGACACCTCTCCTGCCTCTGACCTGCAAAGCACAGCCTATATCAGAGCAGAAAGTCACAGGCCTGGAAAGAACATCTCGCTCTCTACCATGGCTTGTTTCTGCTCTGTTCACTACCAGGGCTATTCCACATCCAAGTGCAGACAACAGTCACCACTGCTTTTTCACAATACCAACACCTCACACTTCTGATGTCAAATAGAAATTTGCTTTGTAGATCTCTGCGGCATCCAAATCAAATAGTGTGTTTGCACGCAGCTATCCAAACCTCTCCGCTATCATCCGCAGAAAACTCTCATCCACTTACTCAGGACACGTGACAGCTGTGCAATGGATTATCTGCCGCTGGAAACAAGATGCTGTTGTCCACTTCCAGATTCTTAAGGCGCATCTAAATTGGAGTAACTCCCACCTTCAGATCCAATAATGAGGTTCAAATCAAAACTGTTCTAAAATTCATTTATACGCACCAGGAAATTAGTATGCAGCAAGTATTGACTTCAAAGTGAAATGTACTTCTTCATAAAAATGCACTTTTGCTCTTTGACATGCAGCTGCTAAATAATAGTGACCATTGTAATCTAATAAAATCCATGTAAATTTTCAGCACAAAAATGGCACTTTAATTTTATTTAGCTATACAACTATTTTAATAATGCTCAACTTATTACTTTTCAAGTCTCTGTTGAAGATAAGTGTCTTGTTTCCAGCAGCTCCATGAAATCCCACTCACATCTAACATAGGACGTCTTAATCACATTTTAATTCATAGGCATGAAAAACCCTTTTTTTTTTTCTTTTAAGGAAATGGTGTGAACAATTTTTTACATATTTTTTTTCTTTAAGATAAATCCAGATAGCTGTAAAACTTAAATCTATAGCTCCCTGAACAGACAGAAAATTCAGAAGGCTTAATAAAATTCACATGTAGCTTGTTATTGCAGCTGCATATCAAATGCAAAAATAGGGTATTGACTGGTTTTGCTCAGAATAGCAGCTGCTGGAACTCTTTATTAAAATAAACCTGTTGATTTTTAAAGAGAGAGAAATTACAGATGATGTAATTTACCATAAGTGACAAACGTGACCATCTATTTCAATGTTTGAAACCTCTTTGCCTAACTCAAAATGCAGATTCCTTTATTGTTCCTCTGTAAGGTCCCAAACTTTGAATTGTCCTTTCTGCAGGCAAGTTCTGGCCCCTGGAAGATTCCCATCCTCTGTGTGTAACAGCCCACAGCGTATGTTCAGGGGAGCGAGATGTAACAGGAAAGCAGAGCAAGGCCTCAATAAAAAATACCCTCTCACATCCCTGAATATATTTCTGTTCAAAATGCACTTTTCCGATGCTTAGAATACAGACTTGGTTAAAAGCTATGCTGAAGAGGAATGCCTTTCACAACCCAAACCTACAAGATCCTAGAGGCAGCATTTGCATTCATGTTTTTGTGTTTATAAAAACCCCAAAACATTAGGACTGAGAGGGAAAGAGCCATAGCACTCTAAACCATCAGGAACCAAGGGGTGGAGTCGATACAAAGGGAAAAGATGGAACAAGAGGGAAAAATGTATTGGGGCAGGAAGAAAGATACACTTAGGCAAATTAGTGAAAGCAATAATTATTTCACTGACCTTCTCATGGGTCTCAGTTTGCTCAGAACCTGCCTGGATCGTTTTCCAGCGGGAATGACAAATGTGTGGTTGAAGAAAGGACCTGCTTCTGTGATAACCATGCCTGGAAGTCTTCAAAACTGTGATTAAAGACCCGAGAGGTTTCTGTGGGGTCAAGTTCGTGGACGCAGCTTCTTGGGTAAAACTACTGTTTATACCCATAGCGTAGAGGGTTGAACCCAGACCATAACCTAGTTGTGGGTTGTAAGGTCTGATCAAACACCAAACATCACCTCAGAGGAAGAAAGCTCACTGACTTTCTCTCTACAAACCTGGTTTGCTTTGGAAAAAAGGTTCTTCAAATGCACCTGAGGAAGTGCCACGTCTTCCCCAATGCATGCTCATGTCTCCCTGCTACCAGTTACTGCTGGCAGAGGCTCACGCCTTTGCTGCACGGGAGCCCTGCAAGCTGGACAATGCCAACAACGCAAGCAGAAATTGAGAAAACAGTACCTTACACTGCTTCAGCTGGAGCTGGGAGGGACATCTGTAGGCAGCCCAAGTGATTCAGGAGCTGAACACCCACTGAGTGGCAACGGACCAAAGCGAAACCCCAGGAAATCGGAAATTAATGGAAGTTAGGCACGTACCTGTCTAAATGGCTTCAGAAGAGAAGGGCTTACCAGCTTTCAGAAATGTTACTCTCAGGTCTCATTATGCAGGTGCATCTCTGCATGACCAGCACCAGGCTGGGCACAATGTCTTGGTGCAGGTATTCAGACCCCAGCAAAAGAATTCAGTTAATGAATGCAACTGATTTAACAAGATTCTCAACCAGAAAAGAGAGAAGAAAGTCATGTTATGCAGCACAGGAAAGGGTATTTAACAGGTGGCCAAGTTTAGAGAAGCATCGGATTCTGCAAAAAGTATTACCTTCCGCATGACCGTGGCCAGCCCCTGCGGCACGAACACCCACCTCTCCTGCCCAGCAGATTAACGCAAGCCGACAAGAAATCAAATTAGCAGAATGACTCAGAAAGTTTCCTGCCACTTTCTGCTCATTCTCTCTTCCCTGGGTTTAAAACATGATGTGGTTTTGGGCTGTGGGCTCAGTTAAATTTCAGTCTGTGTTTAAAACAAGCCTGCATGCAAAAATTAATGTACCTCAAATTTCCTTTCTAATTTCTTTCCTTAATACCAAACTCTGAAGTCCTACACGTTTCACTTGACAAAGCCATTAATTCAGTAATTTCACATAATTAAATCGAGCAAAGCAGAGTATTTAAATTGGAGCTAAGTGAAATATACTTCTCTGCAGCTCATGCTGTTAGAATTGTGCTGTATGCTATTCTGCTGCTGCTCATTTATTAATTTGGGATCGGCTGAAACGTGACACCACGTAATAAGGAACGCACTGGCTTCAACAGAATTAGAAAGAAAAAAAATTAAAAAAAAAAAAAGAAAATCACAGAGGACAGTGACTTAAGCACCAAATGAATAAATTAATCCCTCTAAATGAGCCCTCAGCAGAGCACTTCTGCACCCAGCTGAAACCTGCACCCAGGTTTGTACTTTCCCTGCAATAACTAATTTCTGGCAAGAGGTGTTCAGCTATTTATCCCTGGCATAAGAAGTGAGCTGCACCAGTCCTCCAGCCTGGTGATCCTTTTAGCAGAGATAACAGTTCTTCTCCTAACGTCTTCCTGCATTCTTTCTTCTAGCCCTATATGATAAAGCGTGAAAAGACATTTTGAAAAGTTAAAACTAAAATGACTTTAAAGCCTAGTCTCCCTCAGCCACTCCTCTCATTCAGCAGGTCCTAAGCATCGGAGCAGGAGACAGCAGTGTGATACGCAGCACCAGGGAACTGGCAGACCCTCAGATCTACCATGAGGATGATGTATGGTACAAAAAAAAAAGACAGATAAAACCTGAAGTATGGATTTTTGCTGGCAAACAAGTAATAAAGTAGAAGAAGTTAAGATGGCCAATAATCCAAACAGTGGAAATACTTCATGCAATTAACAAAAGTCTCTCCAGAATACAGTGGTGTTTTTTTCCTTTCCATTGATGCTTTATGCTTCTCCAGTTTCTTATGAACTACCTTAATTGGGCACTTCCAGATACATTGAAAGTTTCTTCACTTCTTTCTCAGCCTCAAAGGACACTCTTGAAAGGTGCAGCTCTGGACTGCTCATGATAACCCTCACCAGATACAGCTCATAATGACTTGCTCCCACTAATGAAAAAGGGGGGGTAAAGGGGAGATATTGTTGCTGTTGTAATTAAGCTTGTGAAGAGTTCAGTTGGAGAGAAATGAGATTTATTTACATGCTGCTCTGTTGCTCATGAAGCACCAGCTATTTGGGAGAACTTCTAATTAACCCTAATTTAGTTGATATGCTCTTTAGCAGCCCCATTCCCTGTGTATTTTGTGCCAGGTAAAAAGTAGGAATAATAACAAAATCATCCCTTTTTAAAAGGCATGTTTCTTTCGGGGGCCCAGTCTCAACTTTTTCCATTAAATTACTGAATTTGCATTTTAGTTGTTGATAAGTAGGAAGATGTGCACTTGAGAACTTCATCCTATGAAACAGCTTTTTCAACACCCAAACGCCACAGCTCACATGGGCACAGCCACCGCACCCACAGCCCCACGCGGCCCGGCTCCCACAGCTGATGTGGAAAAAGGATTTGGGGGTTTGCTTTGGACCCTTCCACCCGATTTACAGCTATCACAGCTAGGAGTCTATTTTTAAAGTGCTTCCACTTCCTACATCCTCAGCCAACTACGCAGTCTGGCCACAATGTTCATTAACCAGATACGGTTTTAAAATATTTCATTACCGAATCAAGCTAAAAATCACTTAACTCTTATGATGTGTTTTCTCATTTAATAGCTCACTGATGGCTCCACCACACTTCCAGTGCCTGTGGTGTAACTGTGGGTTTCTTTGCAACTCAGAAAGACACATAAAATACAACAAGTTTACAACCTCAGTATATAAAAAAAGCCCTAAAAATTCTCCAGTTTCATAAAGCATTCTGGAGGAAGAGCAACACCAATTCTTATTTCAATTTCACACACAAAACACCATAAAGACCAAGCACCACTTTTTGAAAGCAAGGGTGAAAAACGGAACACAATTTAATTGTTACACAGAAGTATCTACGCTTGCTTGTCACAACACAAACCCAGAGATGCAAAGAGCCTTTGCAAAAGTGAGATTCCTCATGTCTTCAACACTGCAGCTGTCTGCACATACAACATAAAAAGAAAAAATGAAGAAAAAAATGTGGATTTCTGTGACATCCTGTCCAGAAAATGTTTTACCTATCTGGCTGTTAGCTAACTTGTGCAAGATTTCAGCCTGAAATTCACCTTGATCAGAAAAAGTACCTTTTTGCTGAACAACATTTTTTTCATAAGATTATAGACCAAATTCTGCTCTTAGTTATACCTGCCTAACCCTGTCGATTTTGTATATGCTTCCTGGATGTTACTGTGGAAATTTGGCAATAAACGTATTTTGTTTAACGTAGTCAGGGAAGAGAAGCCAAAAGCTTTTTACACAGAACATTTCTCATTCATTTAATAGGATAAATGGTCATCTGGAGTTGTGTACTAAACATAAAGAGCCTGATATGAACTACTATCAAAGTCTAAGTTCAAGTTTTCTCAATTTCTATATGAGACACACATTCTATACAAATTAATGACAGCATTACAAACAGACCAGTTTTCTGCAAATATAACCTACTTGATTAAATCAAGAATACAAAACTGAAGTCTTCCCTATTGTCGCTGAAAGAAGAATGACAGACTACATACACCTTTTTTGAATATCATCAAAATCACACAAAGGAAAACTTCAATTCAGAACACTCTCTTCAGAATTGCCCAGTACGAATTACTGTGAGACTTTTAAACCAATTTCATAACAAGGAAAAAGGCAATGATCTTTCTGTTTCTACAGTTGTATCTCCTTGATGTACCAGCAAGAACGGCTTGACATAGACCTTCCTGGGACAAGGCTCATTCAAGTCCAAGTTACACGTTTCTTTTAACAAAAACCGTAAGTGAAATCAAGTAAAGGTGGAACTAATCAGTTCATCAAAATGATACATTTATGAACTGTAAAAACATCTGATTTAAGTCTTTGGATAAGAAATAGTTCTCCAATTATCTTTCTGTGCATGGAAACAACCACTATCTCCACTTGCGTTCACTTATCTGACAAAATCAGGGCACAGGAATTTAGCATCATTTCAGTCATCCGTAGCCCCCATCCAAGCTAAATACCAATAAGCATGTCTACACCATGCCCAGCTCCAAGGGCTCCAAACCCCCTCTCAACTAAATCAGACCCAGGGAAAACCATCACTCTCTCTCAAGGACACAGATGCCCTTCCTCACTTCATTTGGGGGCTGCAGGTGAGCAGGCAGCACAGAGCCATTGCTACCCTCACTGCATCCCTCACTTATCTCCTCCAAACGCTCTTTTCTGCTAAAGATTCGCACACCGGATGAAGATTAAATATACACAGCTAGAGCAACAAATCTAAGTTTCAGACCATCGTTGAAGGACTTTTTTCTGCCAGGCTGCTTCAGTTGGGCCCAGCTTGCCAGGCACAGACAGAGGCAGGCGACCAGGAGCGCCTTCCCACCATACTTCTCTCAAATTGAAAATTCTCTCCAGCTTTGGTTCGAACAACAGCCAGAGCCTTAAAACGTATACACACGCTACACAGAGAGCCTCACCGTGTCAGTGGTTTTCTTTATCCAAGCAAAAGCTTCCAACCAAGAGGGAAGAAATCTGCCTACAGGGTCCCTCCATTTTATGTTAGCAAATAACTTGCTTCAGAAATACTGCAGCTTTCAGTGTTAAGGTAGTTTAGAAGGGAACATGTGGGATGAAGTGGGATGTGAAATCCCATCATCCCACTGCAAGAAAAAGCACTGTTAAACATCTGAGCTTTCCTTTCGGAGTTTCGATCAGCTTACTAAGAAAATCTAACAGCAGAGTCACTAACTAGAACGCTCAAGTTTAAGAAAAAGCCTCTTTTCTTCAGTTGCAATAATGCAATAAAATGTCACAGCTCTGGAAAGTACCTTTCAGGTCTGAAACACAAAAGTTATACTTGCATATCAGTTTATTTGTAAAGCAAACTTCTCCCTGTTGTTGGAGCCTGGAATCCGAGAGTTCAGAGTTGTGGCTCTTTCCTTTTCTGAAGAGAAATAAACCTTTCCCCAAACACAGTGCCCACAAGCTTCAATCCAGCAACAAAGGTATTGAACTTCCCATATCAAGAAAATTACATCAGGAAAATATATTGCATGGATTCACTTCAATTGCATCAAAGCTCCCAACAAGAGTGGTTATTTTCAGCCCAATTACCATACTGCTACTTAAATGCCACTAAGCTGAAGGAGTCGTCCTTTATCGGTCACAAACTGCCAACTTATCCTCAAGGAAACGCCAAGCTAAAATGTGTACGTCCAAATCCACACGTTGTTTGGTAGCATTTAGAGTAATGTCATTCTGACTTACATGTTTACATTTTTATTGCTAATTGATTTACCCCTTCTGAAGGAGATGCCTTGAACAGGAGGTGTCCCTTCCTTCTCCCCTTACCCCTGTGCTCCAGCTTCATTACAACCCCAGCACTGTTGCCAAAATGAGATATTGCCTCATTTTTGGTACTGTGCCCTTGAAGGCATCTTATTAGAAAAGACCATTTCTTAATTAACATTTTTGATCTTTAATCTATTACACATCCCTTTAATCCCATACGGAGAAGCTTTTGGCCCACTTCCGCGGCGTGGCGGTGGGAGGCAATAGGCTGGCAATTTGTGCTGAGGGCTCTCTCCCAGCTGGGCTCCAGCACGGCCGGCTGCAGGGCTGGCTACGCTCTCGCTGGTCAGCGGCAGACATTCCAATTTATTATTTTATTGCATCTTTTTTAATAAAGACTTTAGAGAGCAACCACTCAGCGTTAAAGACGACAGGCAGAACGGCAAGCTTGCGGATGAGATCAGACTTCAGCAAGTGACTGTCGAGCTCTTAAAATAACCAGCAAAACTCTAAGTGGGAGATTTAGTGGCTCGCCAACATGTGAAGTGTTAAGGAAAGTACAATGTTAAGTCCCTCACATCATTTTACTTGCAAATAATTACAGCAATTACAATGTGCTAACTGGCAATTAACATTACAGGCTTCGCAACTCACCAGAATTTTTTTAAACACGCTGTGGCCCTATGTAAATTGTCTCTTTGGTACTTCTGATTTGGTGGCTGTATGAACTAATGGCTACACATTAGCTCAGCAGATCTCAGACCAGAATTGTCCACGTGCCAGATAATTTAATTAGAGGCTTGATCTTGTCAGAGCTTTACGCAACACAGACAGCGTTTCCAAGCAAAGCATGCCGGTTTTCTCCCTTCTCTTTAGTGTTTTGTGACTGTCTAATAATTTCTACTAACAAACGCCGAAGCTATCCAAGGGAGAAAGGAGGCATGGCTAGGAAAACACACAAACAGGCAGGCACTTCAGTCCCAAGTGTGATGAATTCAAAAATATGTAGAGCAGAGCACACTGAGCACCTCTTCCATGCACACCCCAATCTACTGCCAGGTCTCTGCACGCATCTATTAAATCTTCATTGTGCCGTTAGTCAGCCCCAAAAAGACAAAGGTCACTTGTCTCCAAGTGAGAGCCATAGGGTATCTCAAATCTCATTATAAATGGTCCCATTTAACAGTTTTCTCATTTGAATTTATACACAACAAATATAAGATTACAAGATGAGCTCAGTTTATTTTGACGATGACATCGTAATTCCTTGAAGCAAGTCCAGAAAAGGACACTTTAGACACTAAACAGCAGAAATACAAACGTATCTTATATTATAGGAAATTCCAGGTTACGTTAACTTCAAAAAAATCATTTTTTATGAGTATTTGGCCTTACTTTTTCATTTTCTGCACATTCTTATGCTACAATAACCATAAGTGTACTCTTGCTCTACAATAAGCTTAACAGTTTAAGACAATTTAACCAAAAATACAGAGATAATGGTTACTGAAACTTTTACAAGTCAGGTCAATGTTGAATAAGACCCACTAGAGGTCCCTTCCAACCCAAATGATTCTAGTTTTCTGTACTGAATAAGCAAAGATTATTTGGGCGAAGCATCATAAATTTCATGCAGTTCTTCACCACAGAGTTTGATATCAGTGTCCTTCCTCAGCCCAGAAAACAAAGCAGTGGAGCTTGTTTATTCCATTTGCTTTTCTTGTTTAGAAAATCCCATTCTCATGACTGGCACAATTATTTTTTTTCTCAAGAAGAACGATTGTCGGGGATCTACCACTGTGGCATTATTTTTTATTGATTTTTCTCATTTAAGAAACAGGCCAGTGTAACATATTCTGTTATTCTCGTTTTACATTTATTCAGGCTGGAAACTTTGAATTCCAGTTACAACTGCAAACTAGTTGAAGGAGAACAGAAGTTTCTGTGAAAACCAAAGAAATTGTTCATCAGGAGAATTTCCTTCAACTCTTCAGCTGTTTGATTTCACAAAGGTACATGGTTCCAGCTTCCCTTGCTCCTACCAGCCAGCCAAAGCAGACTTAGCAAAGCAAAGCCAGTGACCTGCAGAAGTGACTCAAAGCAAGATGGGCTGGCAAGCGCCCATCAGTCCCAAGGCCAAAGCCCTCTAGGAACATCAACCTGCAGCATGGTGCACACTGCATGATGCAGAGACAAAGTGGTATCGACGTGGGACACAAGGAGGACTTTCTACTTAGTTTGGAAGGCTTAATTAGCATTTGTAAAGTGCTTTGAGATCCTACATAAAAATATTTACTGAAATAAACTCTAGAAAGCACAATTTGCTTGACCATCCAGGCTGCTTCTATCCCCAAATCTGCAGGATATTAACAAATCCAGAGCATGGCAGAATTGGATAAATTAGAGTTGAGAAGGACTTATCAGATGATCTTATCCATCCCTCTGCTAATACAAGACCATTCCTACAGTGTATTTTCAAGTGCTTTGTTCAGTCCGGTTTGAAAATGGCTGAAGTAATAGGAGATAATACCAGAGTCTATTAGATCCCACTACTGGGAAATGTTTCCTGATATTCAGCCTAGCATCTCTTTTGCTTTACTTTACCCCTCTACTGCTAGTTATGCCCCTGAAGGCTATTAGTAAACAACAGATATAATTTTCATCTGAAAACACAGAAAATGATCATCTAATTACAGCTCTTCACTTGGGCAGCAAGGTAGCATAACTGGAAAGAGACACAGGAAGGGACAGCCGGAGCACAAAGACAACAGCACGGTGCTCTGTTATGCTATGCCTTGCTCCTCTCCAGCACTCCCTCCAGCTCAGCAGCAGTGTCCTTCACTGGGATGTTCATACCCATGGGACATCTGAACGCAAGCAATGGATGGAGAAGCTGGGAAGGGTGCGCCTGAGAGTCTGCCCATGAAAGTGAACAACATCCTTCAGTCCATGCAAGGAACGAAACACAGTGTTACAGTCTCCCAGCAGATAAAGTGCCAATGGGCACACCTCTACATGAAAAGCAAATTTGTCGCAGTGAAAAAAACATTGCAGGCAAGGCAGGGACATGGCCCCATGGAGGATGTCCCTGCCAGCCCCAGAAGGATACACTCACGTGTGCAACCATCCATGCCAATGGTGTATTCGTACTCCTAGGCAAGATGCCCCTGCCAGAACCCTCCAACCCCTAGCGGTCCCGTGCCAGCAGATGCACCAAGCTCACAAGACTTCAAATGAGGTTAACCCTACTCCCAGATTTGACTGAAACCCTGCTGCCCATCACCAGTCCTGTTGCACTGCCGGCATCCCAGTGCACGGAGCCCACAGCCCCTTGCCAGCACGGCCAGGCAGGGGGCTGCAACCTCCCAGCCTGCAGAAATCCTCCCCTTTACAGATGTTGTTCATAGCAATTTAGAGATGCTGGCTTTAGGTACCATGGAGCTTGGCAACACCAATGACACACCATGACATACCATGCTTGCTCAGCTTCTCTTAAGCAGACTGGCTTTCCAGCAGACACTGTCTTTAAAAAGCCTGGGAACAGGTGGTGATGGCATAGGGGAAGCACTCAATAGCTCACTCTGAAAGGAGCTGTTCTTTCCTCACCTCTTTTACCATGGAAATTAATTCTCCTCCTCTGTGCTATCGCTATAATTTTCCCAATTAACATTTTTAATAGTATTTTGTAGGAAATGCTGTAATACACAGGTGTGTGCTTCTAATTTAAATACTGACACCCATGCTGTGTTCACATCTGAAGATTGCTCCTTCTTGCCGGAGATTCCCTCCCCAAACAAGAGGCGAACACCTATGGCGCCGCACCACCGGAGACGCCTCGGTGGATTCACAGGGTGGCTGTTTCCACGACAGATGCACATGTCGGTGCTGCGCTGCACCACACACGGCGACGAATCTCATTTCTTATACTTCTCCTTTCCCTGAAGGTGCTACAGCCGCAGGATGTCGGTCGGACCTCGGGGACCCCCAGGGACCTCCTGTCACTCCAGCCAACAACTTCTTCCGGCAGCGCCACATTCCCCTTCCCACCAGCACTGGGAGCACTGGGAGCAGAGACTCACTCCCAGGAAGCCCTTTCACCTGCAGACAGAGTTGTGCTGTGAGCTCCTACAGGCAGAGTAATGTGGGAAGGGTTTATAATTTCTCATATTGTTTCTTTTTATGTTATCCCAGTTCAAAAAATTTTACATCTGTTGTGGATGTTCACCCACCACCACATTATCTGAGAATCATCTACTTTCTATCACTTCACCTTCTGTTTGAGAAAACACTACGAAAGTACTTTCTTAAAAAAAAAGATAAATTATTATTTGTAAGTAAAAGCTTGAAGTCAAAAATTTAATTTTATCATTAGGAAAGGAGAGCTAAAGTTTTTTCTCTTCTGGAAGGACACGTCATATTGTAAAAATCCACACATTAACAAGGAAAATAAAAGTTCAACTTAGAATAAATGAGGAATACAGCAGCCAGAGCTACAAGCCTCCCTCGCTTTATTTCTAGTTTGCATTTATTTGGGTTTTGGCTGCTTCCAAAGCAGGTATTTAAAATTAGGAGAACCTCAGACTATACTGACTGGGCTGCACACTGCAGGCCCATGCAGAGACAAGGATGCTGTTTTTAAAAACAGCAAAAGAAAGCCAACCAGTTGAGATCAAGCATTTCACAGTATACTGAAAAAATATTCAGCTATGAAAGTTATCGAAGTCTCATGTTCTTTGCTAAGTTCAAAGGTTTATTTCTTTGGAAATCCTTACTCAGTGTAGTCAGAATTTTCTCATATTGATTTACTAATAAAATCAGCTTTTAGGAGACGTCTGAGCTTGTGAAGGCATTCAGGACAGGTAATTTCAGAGTTCCTGCAAGAAAACAGGTTTCTAACACCCATTGAATTGCAACCAACCTTTTCAATACTCTGCAGCAGAGATCCTAGAATTTCATGTTAAGGGTGTTTGGGGAAGATTTTTTCAGCATTCTGCCAGTTAGAAGTTAAAGAAAACAAAATACAATGCATATAGAAATAGAGACAAAGACCTTGGTGTCTATGGGAGGGTGGTCTCTCTCATCTGGACCTTCCTGACTTACTCCCAATGCAGCCCATGCCCAGTGGATCGTGCAGCTGGGGCAGGACCAGCAGGGGCTCTGTGGGAGCTGCCAGAGGGCACAGACAGAGAGTAGGGACAGCCCCAGGTACTGTGAGACCACAGGGAATGAGGTCCTGCGAGGATGGTGGCCTTGGTGGACACTGGGCAGTGAACCACGCCTCAGGGTGTGCAAGCCCAGGGTGCTGGAGGAAGGCTGAAGGGACAACAAACTTTGTTTGTTTCGGCCTCCAAAAGCAGAAAGGTGAGGAAGGAGAAACCATTTTCTGTAGCTTATCTGAATAAACAGAAAAGGGGAAAAAGTTAATGCATCAATACTTGCAGGGGCAGGTCTCTGTTCACTTCATGAGACCCCAGCTTTCTCATCTGTTTTGCTCCTTTGGCAGTCAAAATTAAACCCAAGCCTACAAAACAATAAGAAAACAGAAATGCTCAACGTTTTGAGGGGTGGAGAGCGGCAGTTCCAGGATCAGAATACCAATGGTGGAGGAGAGCACAGGGAACAGTCAGGAGGGAATAGGCAGGGAGAGCCTCGAGCAAGAGAGACAGCATTAAAAACGCCCCAGCACAGGCTCCGATAGCCCTGAGCGAAAATAAGTCTCCAAACTGCATCAAGATGTTCCTCCTCTGAAGACACCAAGTGAAAATCGTGATTTAAATAGCTGAGAGAAGCCATGTAAAGGGGAAGAGAGGGGAAAGTAGTGACCACAGGTTGTTTTGGTTTTTTTTGTGGTTCATTTCTCAAAAGCTGTTGCTTCCCCTTTTCTTTTTTCCCCTCCTTAAAGGTGACAAGCTTTAAAAGAAACTGCAGAAGGCAATTAAATATCTAAAGTAGTGTACTGTATAAAACAAGAACATGGGAGAACTCTTAATGGCAAAACATCAAATGTCTGTGTCCTAAAATGTTGTGGGTGTTGGGTTCTTTTTCCATGATGCACTTTGTTAACACATCCATCACATGGGTGCCCAGCTGCTACAGCTATCTCAGTGGCACAGACAGGGAACCTGGAGCTAATGGGGAAAGGAGAGGAATACCAACCTGTAATTTATTTTAATGATTTCTGGAATGTTATAATCAGATGATACTAACATTGTGTGCTAATGGATGGCTGGGCACTGGCATCGGAGAGGCCCTTTCCATTGTGAACAGTGCAAAGATTCCCCCATGTTCTGCAAGCACACATGCACTGAGACATAGCCAGTGCCATCCGTCCCCAGCACTCAGGCTACGGGTCCACAATGCCCTGTTTCCCAAACTCTTTCTTGATCAGTATCATAACTCATAGCTGTGTACAAAAATAAGATATCTTCAGTTACCTCAAAAGCGGACACAAAAAAAAACCACAATCAGACTTTTAGGTCTGCAGGCTCCTTAGGAGAAGACAGAATCTGCTCTGTTTGCCCCAGACAATTCAGCTGAGCTTCCCCAGGGCCTCACAGTCAGGCTAATGAGAAACTCCCCAGCAACCCCCATGTAAAATGCTTTCATAGGTCTTTAAAATGCCTTAAATTCTCTATATATTTAGTAAGACTTTTTACTTCTTTAAAATGTCCCTTGTTGCTCCTCAAAATAATACTCTCGTGATGTATTACACCAGCAATGCAGCATTGCAAAGCAAGGGTCCAGCCATTCAAATACTGAATCTTATTTTCTTCTTGGCTTCAAAGGAGCAGAGAACCCTTTTGCAAAGCAGAGCCGGGCACTTGCCTGGCTCCCCAGCAGCCCTGCCCAGCCCATCCTCTCTGCTGCTTTTGGAGTGACAAGGATGAGCTTCAAGGGCTGCACATGCTGTTAAGAGGGAAAAGCAGGGGAAGGAACACGCAGCTGCACTCTTCTGCTGCAGCAGAAAACACCTCTGCCTCTTACACAGGGAAACACTACTGACCTGCTATTTAACAGCAAGTTAAGTCTTCAGATTAAGAGAAGAAAGGAAAAGCTTTTTTTCTTCTTTTTACATTAAGGAAAAAATGTTTACAAGACCTAAAGAGGAAGGAAATTCGCTATATGCCCATTGTTCACTGGGGCTGGTGGACACCCAGATTATTTACCCTGGCGAGAAGACAGCCTCTGCCTTCTTATACATTTTCCTGATTCTCTAAGTTAACACATACAGCCTGTAAGTTGTGGTAAAAAAAACCAACATCCAAAAACCCCATAGAACTATTTGTATCTAAAGTACTTGAATAAATTCTTTAGTGCAACTATGCCAAAGGCTGGATCCCTACGAAGCATTTTGCTTTCACAGGTTTTTGCCAGGATCAAACAGTTAAGCCAGAGCAGACAGCAACTCGCACACATACCCTACCATAGGCAAAAGGATGGTGCCCTGTGCTAAGCCACCACCAAACGGACCCATCCAAGCACAGCACTTCTGTTGCCAACATGTCCACCGCCAAATCTTCATGAGATGCACTAAGCAGCTCCCATGAGCATCCCCTTGCCCAGCACCGCAGCAGTCAGGGATGCACAAACTGTGCTTTCAGTACCCTTCAGCAGCAGAGAAGCCAGCCCACCATTGGGGGCAGAGCTTTGACACCAGTGTTTGACGTGTCTTGCCCTGCACCTACAAACACTTATGACTGACCCAGGGACAGACAGCTCTTACAGCTACACGGACAACCCCCCAGCTGCTGGTTCAACTGGTACTCACAAAAATTACTTCCAGTATAGCTTCTACTGGTTTGATGAACAAAATAAGATATAGCAGTGAAAGTACCTTCTCTCCCCATAACTGCACCTATGCAAATTCTTTGCCAGTATTAAAAAAAGTTTACAAAGGACACTCTGCCCACTGCTGCTGTCCCCACGTAGTGCACCACCCTGGGACCACCGCTCACCCACAGCAGCTGCACAAAGTGCCATCAGAATTTTTCAGAAGTCGCTTTGTATGTGTTTGCACACACACAGAGATGTACAAACACACACAGGAGAAGAGGGGAGAGAAATATGTTAATTTGAAACATCTGGCAAATGTTGCAGAGTTAACAAGTCCCAGGTTTGGCCTTTTGGGCTTTTTTTTCTGTTGCGGGGGTTAAGGAAGGGGAGGCAATTTTGTCATTTCGGGCCAGGGAAGGAAGGGGCATGAAACGAGAAGTTGAAGCATGTTTTTTCACCCTTTATTGAAGTTCAACATCACACTACTGGAGCTAATGCAAACAGGAAGATCATAAAAGAACATAATGAAAGTCTCGCACACTGGGACTGAGGGACTGGTTTCAGTTACTGAATATAGCTTTGGAGGCACACCACACAAGAGCCAGTGACTCCATGTGGCTGCATCACCACGTACGAGGGCTTTTTAAGCTTTTGCTATACAGTTCTTCAGCCACATTCCAGCCTGAAAGCTCTGTCCCATGCACTGTGCCCTGTCTTGATAGGGTACTGTATTGCATCTTTATACATATGCAAGACTGACATCTGTAGTTACTAAATGTATTGAGAGAAAAATCCCCCAATTAGCACACATTTGCCTCAAGCTGCCATAAATCACACATACAATACATTTTATCCCACATCCGATGTCTTGAATGAGAGTTGTAATTATGGAAGTAAGTGAACTAAAATGGAGGAGACTCAACCAATTTGGGAAAAGCCTTTCACAGGCTGTCTTTTACTTACAGCATAGTCACCAATACCATCCAGAAATCCCAAATTAATTCCTGCTCTGAACAGAAATGATTTTTGTTGTTGTTGTTTTGAAACCTCAGCCTGTGTTAAATTTAATACAATTCAAAATTTGTGATAGATAACACCGGTAACTCCACTCCACTGCTGTTTGAGATGAAGGTCAAGCAAAGGAGCCGGCGAGCGCTCTTTTCATGCGCCGTTAGCTCCAGGCACAAAGGGGCCTTCGACATCGCAGCTGGGGGTTTGCAGCAGCAGCAGCAGCAATATTTGCTATCAAAGACTAGTGAAAACACAAACTGTTCAACACAGCCGTAGCACCCAGAGAAGATGCACTCGGCGCAACCGGGAGCGCAGTCGGTACAAAATGAAATGCCACAAAGTGCCACACAAAGGCAGTTTATGCCCTCAAGACCAGCTAGATGCTGACTTCAGTAAGAAAAGTCTCCTGTGAGCCAGTCTCCCCATGACTCTTATAAAACCAACACTAACCAGGAATGCAGCACCATTGTTAATTTTCATATTACTGCTCAGTTTCTGAGCTGTTTTCACATCGCTGCTGAGCTTCTAGAGAATATCATCACGCAGTCCAGTAAGAAGAGAGCACTGAAATAGACTATGGGCTTCAAAATCAAAAATATTCTGAGAATTTCATTAAAGACATAATAGACAGTAAAATATCTTTACACAGGTCACAAACAGTGACTGAGATGTGGCTAGTTACTTTAAATGCAAACTAATCTGATGGCGACCCTCACGTTTGTGTTAGCAATATATATTGCACAACTACAGACAAACTGGCTTTATCCCATTCAGTTTCTTGAGCCTCTTTTTATTCAAATTATCCATGTAACACAGACACACATTTAAGTGTTATTACCATCAAGCAGCCCAAAAGCTGGTTCGAATGTTAAATCTTCCTATCAGGGCGATGAACAACTTTTATTCTCCAGCCCTGACAGTATTTTCCAGTTTCCTCTGAGAGGAGAAATACACACATTCCAGTTGAGACCAAAGTTTAAAATTCCTATTAAAGCAGCTTTTATGTAATTAGATTGGAATGAATGTACAACAGTGCCCATTGCAGAAAACTTCAAAGTGGTTATACTGGAGAAATCATAGCCCGTTTCAGTGTGCCCACAAGAAGAAAGAATGGCTCTCCAGAGGATAAGAGTATATTAGTCTCTGTATGTAACAGATTTTATTGACCATATGGAACTGATATAAAAATTGTGTTGCAGTGGGTAGTCTTGGATTTGAGACAGGAATGTGACATACAAAATACAGTTCCTGTAAAAAGGCTGGCAGCTTTCTGTCAGTTTTTGCAATCAGAAGAACCTAAAATATTTACCTGATTGAGTCACCGATGAGTCCCAGGTCAAAGCAAAATCTGAAGATTCACCTTCTTCAACTGAAAAAGAACAAAAACAAGTTGTGATTGCTAAAACAAACCAACTGGAAAGCAAAGTCAATGGAAAACTAGGTCCACTATGACATTAAGTATTAAAACAGACTTCTGCACTGGTGAAAAAGAGCTTACTGCTTTCTATAAAATAATTCATAAGGTGGAAATTTAGAGAAGAGATTTTCCGTATGTTTTAACCTAAATATAGGATATCTGTTTGCAGTTTCTTCCTGAACAGGTAACAGTTAAACTCATGTGAAACTTTAAAGATCACTAGCTGCTAAGTATTCGTATTTGAAGTTTTGTACATTCACAGCAACTTGCATGTGCAAACTTGCCACTGTAAGCATAGAGATCGTTTTTGAAATATATGCTGTAACAGATCACAGTAAAGAACTGTCCTATAAATGGAAAATTGCCTGACATGTCATCTTAACATACTAATGTATTAGCCATGCTCAGAATCAAGTGATATCTTAAGTTTTTTCAGAGTTCAGAACAAAAAAAAAATAGAATTATAATGTGCAACCATGTTCTGTAATGTGGCAGTCATACATAACTGCATTTAAGGCTTGCTGATGTCAAAGCTGTCAGAGCCAGGTGCTCAGCACTTACAAGTGATGTATCTATAACCTTCTGTCTTTTAAGAATTACAAAATGTCATTTGGTTCTTACACTCTTAAAAATAACTAAGAGGTCAACTGACAACAAGCAGGGTAAAAAAGAGCCTGATCCTGCTGAAAATTACTGAAATCAATGGTAGTTTTACTCATGTGAGAACAGGCATCTCAAAGTGGTAACTGCTGAAATTCTTCTTAATTGCAAAAGTTGATCATCTTCACCTGCCTGCTCTGTCACCATGACTTCAAACAAATTTAAATCACAGGTCTTTGTTTCCTGATGAAAATACGTACTCCATGCACTGAACAATCGCTAACTCTTTCATCTAAATTATACTGGATTTAAACACAAATTCTATATAATTCTGCAAGTGAAATACAAACAATGTTGCGAAGTAACAAGAACTGCCCCTATTGACCAGATGGGACCAGTACACCCAGGCCCTGGAACCTGCTCCAGCAACTACTTACATTGAGTATTTACATTTATATCACAAGATTCTTGATTTTATGCTTTCCTCCCCCCCCCCCCCCCCCCCCCCTTTTTTTTTTTTTTCAAACCAGTAAGGAATTTTGGCATCCTGTAAGCTTATCTATCAGGTTGATGTCAATGGTGACATCATATGGCATTAGGAACAGAGATCATTCACATAGGCAGCCCCTTGACAAATTTTGATTTTATGTTCAGACCATAAACAAATGCATACTCCACAGAAGGGCACAGCTCTGGTCCTGTTAGTCTGCAAGTTTACTAACAGAGGAGCATAGAATTCAGCCACTTCTTTTGAAAAAATCATGCTTGAGACACAGTTATACCTTTTACAAAAAGTCTATGTTAGCATATAGGCCATGTCACATAACATTAAATTCCAGAATGACAAGAGAAAAGCAAGACACAAAGCTATGAGCTCCTTGAAGCCCTTATTGGTACTGTTCCCTGGCAGTGGCAGAGCAGGCTTGGCTCACGCATGCTCTCTCCTAGGGGCTCACCTACCATTTTGTGTTCTGTAAACCACCATCTGGTTCCCATTCTGACCCATCTCTCAATAGATAAACACGATTTCACTCTTACACAATTATCTCTCCTGTTTTAACATAAAAATCTACATATATTTGAGAGGGTTCTGCTCCAAAACTAAATAAGCTAAGATAAGAATTCATGTACCTTACTCAGAACAGATAAATGGGATGTTTTAATTTTGTTTTATCCTTGACTGCTTTTTGGGTTTCTTGGACAGTTTTTTATATTACTACTTTTACACTGAGAGTTTTTTTATTTCTTTGCATTTTATCTTGGAAAAACAGGTGAAAAACAGTATCAGTTTGCTAAAAATAAATAAAGGCAATAAATTCAGTCCTAGTCAAGTAGAAGTATATGGGATCAGCACCAATCATCAGCAATTTTAGCAATACGCTGCCTTTCACATCGGTTAAACACCAGAGACTGCTCTAGTCCTTGAGCTGCTGTAGGGCAGCTGGATCCAGCACGTAACAAAACCGCATTTTTTGGAGTTCCTTAAACGAGGGCAAAGGTTTGAGTCAGCCTCTGTTGGCATTAATTTGCTTTGCTCCCTAATGACTGAAAAGGAGACAGAGAACATACATGTGAAGACGACAGCACTTAAATTCACTTTATATTATTGCAGTCACGGTTTCAGGTTCTCCCCCTCTATTTGCACAGACCCACCACATAGCTGACAGTGCTGCACCTCCGTACAAGGAGGAGGCCAGTGGGATGGAGTCTCTTGAGCTTAGACAGAGACACATCTCCCTGCAGCTGCTGCTCATACCACTAGTCTCCCTTTTCTTTCCTTTTTTATTTCTTTTTTAATTTTTTAAGCAAACATCATCTTTCATAGGATCAACCATAAGAAAAAGCAACTGCCAAGCCTACTCCAAGAGGTATTGTTGTGTTGGACTGCTGTTTCTCTTGGGCAGCAGGTCAAATTGTCCCCTCAGACAGTGAGCACGGGGCACTGCCAGAAGGGAGCCAGGACCCCACGTTGCTCGCCACAGTGATGGATGAAGGTGCCCAGACTCATCAAGGAAGGACATGACTACTGGGCAAGGACAGGTTGGCGCTGCTCAGGACCGGTGTCAGGTGGTTTTATGGAGTGCCATGGTCACAGCGATGGCCAACTAGGAGCCCAGACTCGAGCACTTGATCCTCACCTCCATGCCATCCACCCACTAAGCTAGGCTGCAGACACAGAGAAACAAGGAGCACATCATGCCACATCTGAAAAAGAAAGACCGGGTCTACACACCAGTGTAACTAAGAAAACCCAGAGGTTTGGAGCAGAAGGTGTCTGTGAGGCTGGAGCAAAAAAATAGGTGATCAGGCTCTGTCACAGGCACCAAGTGTAATTGTAGGGAGACACTTAATCCCACCATGCTTCTGCTCCCTCTCCATAACACACATAAAACCAAGAGCTGAGAGGTTCCTCTGTGGCCATCTTAATCTTGTTATTTAAGGAGATGGCATCAGAAGTGGTGTCACTGCTGGCTTTACCTCAGCCTCAGCAATGCACAGAAGCCACAGAAGTCAGAGGGAAAGACAATTGGTTTCTTCCTCCCAAACTCAATTTTGACACCCCAGTAGTTGCAGATAAAATTTGCCCTCAGTTGTGCACACCTGTTGCTGGATTCACAGGGAAGCAGGAAGAGTTTCAACTGGGCTGGTTGGAGACGTGGGGACACGATGCCATGCGTGGAGGGGAGAGGACTCCCACAGATCCTGTGTAGGGACAGATGCCCTGGGGGCTACCTTAGGGCTTGGTCAACCCTCTCCAAGAGAGCAGAGTGGGTCCAGAACAGATTTGGCTGCTACAGCTGCAAAAGGATTTCCATCTCTTGCTACTGAGAACCAAGTCAAAAAAAACCTTAGTCCATAATATTAGCCAGAGAGTTTATTTTCAAGTTAAAGTTTTGGTTCCTTAATATTTTTGCCATTCCTTGAAACCTGGGTTGACTCAGGTGACCAGTGTGCATTAACATCCACTTTGTGGATACTATTATTTAAGCAGTGGTAATGGGAAAAAAAGCCAGTGAAGAGGTATGAAGCATTCAACATAACCACTTCCAAAATACATCACATAGCAAAATAATTCCTGTTTCGTTAGCAGGAAAATACGTTTTCCGAGACACACCAGCTGCAATCAAAACTATTGAAGTCAAGGACTAGATAATTCCATCTGTGCTAGTTAATCACTCTGAATGTGTGGACACACAAATCCACATCACTGACGTTCAGTATGGGCAGGAACCACCCACTTACCTGAAACGCTCTGCAGCTTGGGAATACCACAGGAAGCAGCAGCACAGTTTAACACAGAGAGCTGGGGTTTTATAAAGCAACTAGAGATCCTCTCAGCTCTAGGTACTTTATGGAAGTCCTAGTGACGTAATGGCAAAAGCTCAGCATTTCATGAAATTTTGGAGGCATTTCATACCGGGCATTGAAAATGAAGACATCTAAAATCACTGATGTTAAACTTTGGGCAGAACATTGACAAGTGCACTTCACATGTTTTTGTTGGATGCATCCTGGTTTCCTGCACAAACTCACCTCATTTTCTCCCCAAATTATGTTGTGTGCCTGCACATTAAGCCCTGGTTGCAACCACAGAAGTTGCTGTGTATTTATACTCTTACTCTCGACTCTATCTTCTCTCTCCATCTGAATGATCATTTTTAAAAGCTTTGGAAAAATCGTATTTTTACTCCTTCAGTAATACAGCAAGAGGACAGAAGTTTGGTCCCACTCTGCTCCATGTGTTAAGGACAGAATGGCACCCAAGGTGCAACACACCGCACCAACAGAGACAGTACACGAGTCTCCCAGTGCCAAACTCGCTATGCAGTTGATGAGAAAAAAAGGTGGGCAAGAAACAGTTTCAAAGTCAATTACTAAACCTTGATATCAATACTTACAGCACTGTATTATTATTTTTAAGGGATTAACCTTTTTTTTCTTCTCTTTTGTAAATGGTCCATAGTATTTGCTGGCACACAGAGATAAAATGCTGGAAATAAAAAACAGAGGCTCTCTTAGCTGCATCCTTCAGGGTGATGATTATGAGATAGTTATAGGAAACTCACCCAAGAGTGTGCCTGCTACAACAGCTGTGCCCTTTGGTGAAACCCAGGGGGAATCTATGAAGCTGAAACCCTTCAGAAAGGCTGGGTTTGACCTGAAGATAGCCTTGGTCCGGCAGCACAGAAAATCTTATTGTTAGTAAACTCAAAAGATCAGTAACTTTGTGCACCACCCACCGGTGGCCTGGTGCAGGGAGGACACCACCAGCACGAGGAGGAGGACATGTATCTGCTTCCACTCCCCATTCTGCCCCAGCACAGGAGGACTCACTGCTGTCATGCCTGGAGAAGACCTCTGTTCTGCTCCAGCTGATTGTGGGGCCCAAATGCAAAAGCCAGAACACGGACAGATGCGATGTGGGGAGGAACTGTGGGCAATGGCAACATGACAACACAGCACTCCCACATCTGCCAAATATTTGCATTTTGCCTGCTCGTCTCAGATGTTCTCTAAGGATGCTTATTTAATTGCTAGGTCACGAGTGCGGCAGGCTCAAAGATTTCAGTTCTTTGTGCTCAAAGAAACTTCTGAAAGGATTCAACATTCATTCCCCTAAGAGTGAGAACATCTATTTATGGGGCTACCATCACCTGAACTCCATTCACAGTCACAGTGCTTATTTAACACTTTATCACTCCCAGGAAAGAAGTTAACCTTATCAAAGTAAGATGCTTCTGAACCAAATGTTGATTTCTAGATGCAATCAAGCTTTACAAGTGAGCAACAGCCCCTCAGTAATTCAGACAGCATGTGTATGCTCCCTTATCCTATAACACAGGCTTCAAGGACCACAAGGACCAGTTTAACACTTCCCATAATGTTAGAACTCCATAGTATGCTAACTAAAAAGTCACGAACTGTGACAGTTTGAGAAACTGATGAGAAATAAGTTGGGTTTCAAGCAAGTCCCCCAGCTGATGGGGGAGCTTTCCTGAATCAGGGCTGTTACCAAGAACTGCACTCAGGACCAGGGCCACTCCCTCACCCACAAGCAACCTTTGAAAACACCATGTACAGAATAGTTTGAGTGCGGAAATGCTGGTGCCACTTTTTAGTTTGGAGGATTTTGTTGGTGACCGAATGCTCTCAGATAAACCTGGGGAAATCTCACCGATGCCTGTGTGTTAGCTGTAACGTATGTGTCAAGATTCACAGCTTTCTCTCTAGAGAAATATTCTAGTGCCAATCCTCATCGTAAGCCATCGAAACAATAATCACTATTTTCCCTGACCTAGCCATAGGTACTTACAAGCAGGAGCTCTGTGATCTTCTGGAATCTTTAGGCTTCTTTGCTGCCTTTCAGACGCACATCTCTGTGCTGCCCTACTCAGCCTTTGCTCTGTCCCACCCATCACGTGAAATTACACGCTCCCGAATCAGCACGGGGCACAGAATAGCCCTGTCCACCACCGTTCATCCATTGCGACTCATCCCAGGGCACCGGCAGCCTGGGATTTGATACAGCACTCTTAATCCTGCAAAATGCAGAGCAGCTTCCATTTCCACAAAGTCAAAGGGAGCTGAGGATGCTCGAAACTTTGTGGAGTGAGGATTGTAAATTAGCCAGTTTCCAGCTGCTTAGCATGGCAGGAACACAAAGGATGTTAATCTTCACACTTTAAATAGCCTGGTATTTTCCATGCACATCTAGAGTCTGTCCTTTGGAGAGGTGCGACAGGCTTGCTCCTCAAGCTGAAAGAGGAGGAGAATCCCTCTGCTCTCACTCAGCCTACTACCCAGAGAAATTCAATCCTGCACGGCACCAGGAGCTGCTACCACAACTTGCAGTGGCATACAGGAAAAAAAAAGTTTGGAAATGGCTACTCTGAGTAGAAGCCAGCTAGCCCCTTCTGTTCAGATCACCCCCTGGCTACGAGTAAGGCTTTCCCTCTCCCCTGCTTAGATCCTCCCTGTTAGATTCTCCACCTCCTAATATCGGTGAGACAAAAGTCTGGAAAACACAACAACTTGCAGAAGAGCAGTGAAGGAAAGTGGCAGTATGAAAAATGGTCACATTTGGTTCTTAAGCGAAGCGCCTCTGCGGCAGAGCTGCAGTCTGCTGCCCTGGAGAGCAGCAGGGTGCCGAGCCAGCCCCGAGCCAGGGCAGGCTGTCCCCGAGGAACTGGGCTGCTCTTCTTTGTCAGCAAGCTGGGGCTTGCTCCCGCCAGTGTGCAGAGGGAAGGAAGCCTTCACATTCAGCAGGAAAACAGTTTTGTGGGGCTTTGCCACTGTACTGAGAACAGATGCCTGTGAATATATCCTGATGCATTTACTGTACCTTGCAGCTAAAAGGAAAGGGAAATCCCCCTGGAGCCTACGTACCAACATTCAGAGGAGCAAAACGGTATCCGGCAGAAGCAGCCAGGTGGGCTTTATAGCAGCCATTTGAGCCGATTTACTCCCTTTGGAAAATCAACTTTGCAAGAGGATTGCTGCCAGGTCTCCCATGTTTACTAGATATTTGCTTGTTTGCATGATCATTTCCATTTAGTTTTAGTAATGCTTTGCCATATTTTCCCTGATGGCTGCTGGAAAGGAGCACTGGGACACCAGGGCATCCCCAGAGAAGTGACAACGTATTCCTCGCCTGTACTGTAGACTCCAGGATCCCTTGAGGGAACTGCGCATGGTCCCTTGCAGCTCCCAAGGGCAGCTCCAGAGCTGCCTCCCTGTTCTCTCCCCGGTGCATGGCCAATTCAGCCATCGATGGCCCTCAGCCAGGAGGGTTTTTTCCACCTTAAATAGGACCATTATATATGAGTCCTTTCATGGGCCAGCAGGCCAGGGAGTAAGACAAGAGGGTTTACTGACATGGCTTATTTAGCTAGTTCAGAGCCTAAATTTGCACAAGTTCTCTAGCTGCTTTTCTCCAAAGTCAGTAACAGGGCTTGGCAGAGACTGTGGGTTTTGCTGGCGAAGTCAGCCTTTTTGTGTGAAGGAGGGAGGAGTGGGGAAACCCAGACTGCTGTGCTCTCTAGGTCAGGGAAAAGAAAAAAGAAGGGGGCAGCGGGGGGAGGGAGATAAGACAAATGGGACAGAATTACAAAAGAAAACTGAAAAAAAGATAGTTAGGAATAGAAAAAGGTGTGAAGGTGATTAAGGAGAACAAGACAAACAACAAAATAAGGTAGCACTAGCAGGTTTATGCAAAGGAGATCTAATTATGGGTGGCTAAATCCTCCAGGACATTAATATTCCATCGTAATGTGTCTAGTTTCCTCCTTTCCAGACATGGCAGGGAGGAAATGAGAATCACTTAGATACACTGTTTAATGAGCAAATGATGGACGATCACCAAATACAGCCTGCCTGATAAGTATCCATTAGCTTAAACTCGCACAGTAAATCTGTGCACAGCTAACGGGCCTGCCTCTTCCAACGCTACAGTAAAACTTAATGTAACTGCAACCAGAGAAAGGGATTGTTGTAAATAAAAATCTCATCTCTGTTAGACCAGAAAGACGGTAGGACATACGTAACGGCTAATGACACCCCTTCCCCCGGACCACACACCTCACCCACGAGCCAGAGCCTACTTATTCCCAGTACTCATATTTAGTTTTTGTGTTTCTAATTCACAGACTCCACTGCAGACAGATATTTCCCATCCAAATCTATTATGTAAATAAATACGAGTGTACGGTGTAATAAAATGCAGTCAGTGTTTCAGGTTGCTCTCAAGATCAACATCTTCTACATGCAATACATTAAGCTTACAGTTCTTAAAACTGGGCCTGCAGATGCCTTGTTTCCATACTTTACATTATAGATTTGGGATCAATACTCTTACTGACAGTTTTTACACCTTGTCACTGAAAGTTAATCACCAGAGGGCATGGTGGGTGTCTTTTTTCCTTTTAGTTGCAATATATGGTATTTAATCTGTGAAACATTCAAGAATTCAGAGGTTGCCCTGGAAGAGGCACCTGGTCAGGGAGTCCCCTGCTCTGTGCTACATATGAGACTCAACACCTTGGCCACACACAAGAGTTATGTTTTTCTGGCACGCTAGTGCAAAACCGTCCCAGCAATAGCTGGCACGGGGAACATCCAGTTTTACATGTTCCACCATGAATCACCCATGGTTCATCAGGAAGCACCGTCTCCACTGCTCTGCTGCAGGGAAACACAGCCCCCTTTGCTGGGTGTGCTGTTGATCCCTCCTCTGTCCTGCAGTGGCTGTGCCACCTTCCTCCATCCTCAGCACAGGGGACCCATCTCCAGTGGCCATCCTCCCATGCCTTTTTGGACAAAAATCTCTTTCAATAACAGCTGTTTCTAATTATTGTGGGAAGAGAACTGGAGTTTGGGAATCCTTTTGCTTTTTCTGCTTGGAGTTTGCCTGGCCATGAAACTGGCGGGGTATATCTCTCCCAGCCCAAAGGATCCATCCCACTGATGGCCATTCTCTGCATGAGGCAGAAAGAGCAAAGAGATGTAGAGGGAAGTAGAGATGTACAAGGTCATGGGGTGCAGGGTGGCAAGGGATAGGGGATGGCAAGCACCAGCTGTCTGCCAGTGCGCTCCTCCCTGCATTATTATATGCATTTCTAAGGCAACTGTCACCATAGTGTCTGCACCTTCTTTCAAAAATAGATCTACTACAAGTAAACAGGCACTTTAAAGCTTAAATGAAACAAAACAGGTGAATCTGGCATTCCCCACGTTGCTAATAAAATCATGTATATTACTTCAGCAACCAAGAGCTTAAATGTTCTTGCTCCATCTGGAACGCTGCTAGATGACAGAAACACATACTTGTTGAAAGGCTAACAAACTGAAACAAGGAAAGTAGAGAAAGGGGGAATTAACATACCTACAATTCATGGCCAGGACTTTAATTCCATGAGTCGAATTTCTAAGTTGTGAAGTGATCTCTTGCTCTTCAAAGCAGGCTGAAGTTACCCAAAGACAAGACGATGATGCAAGAGACCAATGAAAAGTGACAGACCAGAGCTGGGTCAGCAAGTACAGAGACCAAGCTGCTACTCAAATGCTTGCAATATCTTACACCTTCCTCCAAACTTTGGGCATAGAAGTTGTACTAGCAAAGGCTCTGCTACCACCCTATGCACTTTTGAGTGCAGATACCTGGTGAGTGGAGGTACACAAATCTCAGATATCACCTAAGACAGTATTTGCAAAGACATAGGACATGAGACTCCGTGTTGAAAGACAGCAAACCTGAGAGTTGTAGTTGGCAGAGACAAGGTGCACATAGCAGAGTGCAGCTGGAGGGATGGTACAGGCCAAAGGGATGCCAGAAAGGCCTTTATTGCTTCCTGAACATAAACAAATGGCTACAGTGAAACGAAGTTTCAGAATGAAGCTGAAGCACCATGAAGTTCAAACAAGGGGCTTTGCACAGAGGATGTAGGGTCTCACCAAGTCAGATTTATTGCATGCTTTCCCTCTCCAGAAAACAGGAGGGAAAGAAAAAAAAGACAGGAAAGAGCACTATTTTTATATTAAGGCTATAAAGTTTCTCTATAAGCAGGACATCTAATAAAATAATTTACATGTGCTGGCCCTGTCTTGAGGCAGCTAATTAGGATGCTGAAAGGTTAACATCGAGCACAGGCTAATACCACAAAGAAAAGGGAATGTTCTGAAGTTAATTTACATGAACTTTTATACAGGAACAGGAATCAAACCAGGGAAGAACAGAAGGAGACAACCGGGATCTGCAGATGGGCAGTGGGGCCATAGCTCCTTACGCAGTCTTACTCTGGTAAAGCAGAGATCTACGTGCACCAGCAGACTGAGCACACCCTCCCTCGGACTGCAGTCTGCTCCCGATTGCTCCTAACAGGCATCACCCCTCTGTGTTCTGCTTAGTCAAAACCATTCAACCAAGTCCAGTTCTGTAATAAGAAACTCAAAAAAAACCTGCTCATTGTCCCACCTGCTATGGTCAGACCAAGAGCCACATCCCTCTGGATCCTCCTGCCGTGGACAATGAGTAGTCTTTTCCTTTCCTTCAGCAAGGAGCTGCCATCAGGATGCAATACTCTCCAGGCTCATTTCATCATCACTGTAAATCAAGTTCCACTTCATAGCAATTTTTCCTGCTATGGATTTCATCCAGACCCAACAGAAGCAGATGCAACATCTCCCACTTCAGGTAGGTCAGGCGTGATACTATCATCAGCCTCTATTCTGAGCTGTCCCAGATGGCAGGGGGACCCCAATTTTCAGACTCAGGTTCAAGACAGAGTTTAATGCCCATGAAAAATTCACACATGTAAATGTGATAAAAAGAACAGAAAATTACTTATACAGCAGCAATTACCTTGAAGGTCACTGATGAAATGGTAAAGCACACAACTACTCTACTCTTACACGTTTAAGTCTCTTACTTCATAATTCTTCAAGCAGGTTTTGCTGTGTTATGCCTAAAGGCCTTGTCCCTGCTGCACCAAGCAGAGCTGCTGTACCAAATACTTCGTTTAGCATCACGCTCCCCTCCACAAACACCCCATTCAGCACCCAGAGCTATTAATCACAGCTGAAAAAAAAAAATCTTTGACCAGATTTCTACACTTCAGCCTAAAAGAATACACTGATTTTTACTGCTAATCCTTCAAACTCAGAAATTTTTTCACTGGTGAGCTATGTTTGCAGCATAGGTAGCACAGGAAAAGGAAAAAGTGGAGGCTTTTCCTGACCAGCCATTTTAATTAGAGCTATGAGGGCTTGGAAAAACCCATCTGGTGAGTGGAGTTATTTCCCGCTTTCCCCTCCTCTTTGATGCTGGTCCCAATCAGAAAGACCTAAATTTCCAAAAGCACAAGTACACTGGGCTGCCAGTGCACCCGCTTGGCGGCCGTCGCGGGACTGTTGCAGGGGATCAGGCCCCTGAGGGCTGAGCAAGGTCTTCAGCTTTCCGCAGCGAGCGCGGGTTTTCGGGGGCTGTTTGTAGGAGTTTGTTTCTCGAGCAAATAGCTCGCCGGGCTCTTTTGTGCATGCAAGCGTATGCGTGTGTGTGGCTGTGTGTGCGGCAATACTCCCCAGGCTCGCTCATTTTAATGCTGCTTTCTCCCCAGATGAAAATATACATATTCTTATTAAGAAAAAAAAATGTGCAAAGTATAAATTTGCATCTATGATCGTTTCTGGTTCATAAATTGTGTTTTAATAATAAAACAATATACTCTTCTGTACTGCCTCTTAAATACTAACAGGAAAGTCCGTCTTATTTGTACACAAGCCTAAATATTTTGATGAAGGAGCACAGAAATGTTATAAAATAAATACAGTAAAGTGAAGTACAGATAAAAGAGTCAATAAAAGCAGGTGTAAAGCTAATACATGGAGAATCCAGCATCTCATCCTGCCTTCTTCACCCCTAAAAGTTTCTCAAAGTGACCTACATGAGTGGATGCCCCACACTTTCATACTGCTGAATTTTATGGCATAGATCAAGGGAAATTCTCCAGCTGAGATTCTTCCTACTCAAAAGACAGGCTTTGCTAGCTGCATTAAGGTGAAAGAAATTACAATGAGGGAGAGAAAGTTGCATGTATCACATACATCCCTTCATGGAGTCAAATTTATTTTGCAGAAAAATCAACTCAGCCACCATAAAGTGGAAACTAATATTTTTTATGACCCCTTAACAACCTGTCCTTAGTGCTAACATACCATAAATAAATTTCAACATCTTGTTATACATGTAGTTTAAGTTAAACAAGACTAAAAGGGGAACACATTTCTTATTGAAAATTGGCACGCATACAAAGGAAGGGGGGAAGCTGGCTTTTATAACTTTATCCCAAAACCTACTTTTTTTATTCCTATTAAACTTACAACCTTTCCACTGAAATGAAACAGAGTTTCCAAATATTTTATAATTCTGAATGGATTTCCCCTGTGTAACAGTAAAAATATTTTTACAGTTAAAAGATCCGCTGATTTAATAAGTGTGATTTGTGTATTTAGAAAATTCATTAGAGTAGACATTCCCCGACATTTTTAGATTTATTTATTTATTTAGCCTAATTTGGGTACACTACTTCAAAAGAACGCTTAGAGCTTCCCAGTTCCTTAGTCACTCACTAATAACATCTAATAATTAATAAAGACATGTAAATTCTTAACTCCCAGAACTATTCCAAACTTACTATCTGTACGCTTCATGTCATGTCTCACTTATAGATATCTGCATTACTTTGTTTCATAAAATGCTGAAGGGACACGTACTTATCTTGCTCTCCACCAAGAGTGAATATTCAGGCATGCTGCAACCAAAGCAAAACTAAACTGAAGCCTGAGCGAAACTCTCCTCTAGGAGCCCACAGAGTTTTCCAGGCAACCAGGGAGGTTTTCAGCCTGTTTCAAAACTGCCCAGTTGTGTCCCTTCCGCAAACGCCCAGTGCCTGTGTGCTTGTGCAAACACACACATGCTTGTGTAAACGCACACATCTGTGGCAGCCATGGGGGACGCACTTCTTCAGGCACCGTGCTGAAATGCAGGTGCCGTGTCAGGTGAGTACATCGGGGGTCTTGTTAGCACTAATTTTTACAGGTATCTGCGAGGCAGAAGGGAACGAACCGATCAACTGTGCAGCTGTGATGCGGAAAGGAAAGGCCCAATTTAAGAGCAAATGCAAAGCTCAGGACAGCGACTCCAAAAGTACCTGTAGAAACAAAGAGGGCACAAAAGGCACAACCAGCCACCCTCATTCGCCTTCATAAGGCTGCCAGCCCCTTCTGCCTCCGCCTCCAGAGCTGTTAAAATCCCTATTCTATGGACAGAGACCACAGGGAATAACATTAGCTCAAACCATCTTTACATGGAGGTAAATTATATTGTGTTTGCTCCTCTCTGACAACTGCTCCTGTCAGGGCTTTGTGTTCTGCAATGCTTCCTTGTCATATTTATTTGCTTGTTTTGATTTCTGGTCTTCTGTCAGGAGGAAGACTGCCAAAACCATAAGTCTTGTCTCCTCGAAGTACTGCTAAACCTGGGAAACGGGGCGTGGGGATTTCCACACATGGCTCAAGCCAGTACGTTGACAGAGGTCTCCTTAAAGAAATACAACTTGCATAAAGTTTTGTATTTAAAGATCAGTGGACTAAACAAACAGGATTTGAAAGAAGAATGAAAATAGCCCTGCTTCCCTAAATAAAAGGTACCATATAGGAATTATGAAATGACACCCAGAATAAACTTCCCACACCAGAACCACACGCAGATGCAAGGTTATTCATACACAGACAAACTGTAGCTGTGCTGGTAGTTTTGCTGGGTGTAAAAGGAGTCCCCAAAGTTTGAGCGGTTTCTGTTACGACTTTTCATAATTTCCAAATTTCTTCCTCAAAGCCAAACTGAGATAGAAAAAAATGCACAAAAGCACCTACTTTTCAAAACAAAGAACTTTCTTCCAATCTAACTACTATAAAAAAAGTGTTCAGCTAATTAATTCACACTTGAGGAAAACGGGGTTACTTAGCTGAACTAATGTTTTTTTCCCAGGCAAATTTCACCCATAGCCAATGGGTCAGCAAAGCAGATTTCGTCTACAAATTTTTATGACATCTGAACATATTTCCTATCCACACTTGTATTTTTCCCTGTTAATGAGATTTCTCTGTTGTTCTCTTGATTTCCTAATAGAGTTACACAATCCTATGGAGATTCTGTGGTAAATAAACGCTCTGCTTGTGCTCAGTCCATGCCTAGTCATGCTTCATAACATAGGCATGCTTTGGCCATGCATGCATCAGTACAGAAACAACCCCCAATGACACTGACAAATGAACAGTCTAAACAGCAATATGGTACAGGGAGGATCAACTGCCGACATCCCTTCTCTACAAGTTACAGACACTACAGTGTTCTGGGAAATCATCAGTTTGTATTAGTGCTGACTAGCTTCAAGGATGCACTGTTAAGGTGAACGTCACTCAAGCATATGTAAGACTTTCTATTGATCAGAAAGCCAATCTGATGCATAGGAATCCTTTCCCCTCCATCATGCATAATTTGTCTAAAAATGTGAAACCATGTTTTTTTTTAAAGCAAGGTTTTGTGATAGTCTGTCTGGGAAGCGGCAGACAAATATTTCTTCTAAATACACGAAATAATCATAGTAATTCTACTACATTCAGGGAGACTTGAACTCGCCCCTGACCTCCTGGTTTTTCTCCTCAGCCCTTTGGCACCAGCCACCACTGGCCACGCCAGAGGCTTCCTCATGCACCAGTTAGTGCTGGTACCTCATGGGTGAACTCTCTGCCACAACTTTATCCTCCGCACTGGCTCTGGATTGACAACCCTGAGCATCCCTCACAGTCTGAGGTTCTCCACCTTGCAGACTACTCAAATTCAGGGGAATGGGACATGTTCTTCCACATCTTTTCAGATAAACTGGGAAGATGTGACTTCTAATATGGGCAACATGGCACTCACCCACTTCTCACACATACCAACAGATGGCCTGACACTAAGGTGAGACACGTGGATATTTCTGATGGCTCACACCCATACAACAGCCTCTATGTCCACTCACCAACAGCTCCAACACATGAAAGACCACAAAGCTTGAGATCTTAAGGTATTTAACATTATACAGTATCTTAAGTCCTAGTTAAAAGTCAGGTTTTACCTTTTTTGGCAAAGAGAGCTACTAACCAACTTTCAAAAAGAAGACATGTAAGTGGCTCCTGTTGAAGCAGGAACTGCAGCAGACACTGTGCTCAAGCTTGGACTTTTTTGTCCATCTTTCCAGAATGCAGAACACCTGAAAGAGCTGACACTTGCTCTAATTCCTTAAATGTAAAAAAAAAAATCTCCTTCTCTTAAAATAATGGTCTACAGACATTCATTAAAAAAACCCAACAGAAAGCACTTGCATTTTAAACTAGTTAATGCGCTGTTGAATAATAAAAAAACCCACAAAAATTATTCTTTTTCACATCTGTGCTTATATGATAGATGCTGTTCAAAACCACAAATCAGTCTCCTAAAATACCACACTTCCACCCACTCAGCTGAGCTCAGAGATTGCTTTAAAAAGTCTGTTTCTGGGCTATTGGAGTTGGTGGAATTTGGAGCGAAGCCTTCTCTTCTAACCAGACTCATCACTTATTTACATAGAAGTAACGAGATCATAAAAGAGGCACCAGGGTAATGATGTACAGCCCAAACACTTTCTGGGTACCCACAGAAATGTAACTTGCTCATGCACTGGTACCTTGTGGGTGAGCTCTTTGCCACCCTCTGAAAGGACCGTGAGGGGAGAGGAGAATTCAGAAAGCAACTCCAGGGCTGGCAGGAGGCAGATCAGCTCAATCCCAGCTCCCCCTTTCCAGCTTCATCCTCCCTTGCCCACACCTTGGATCTCCCACCACAGTCAGCCCCGCAGATGAGTGCGGAAATGAACGACTGAACTTGGCTACAGACTATCATCCATGGAAAACCCTTTTGCCAAACACTTTGGGTCTTTCCCCCTCAAACAACAGGTACATGCGAAGAAACCAACCTACCACGGTTCCAAATCTACAGTTTCAGCAACACCTTTTCAAAACTCCTTTGCTTCAGCAGCAGCAAAGGATCATCTTCCACATGCCTTGTGCGTCTGCACCACTTAAAAATAACCACCCACAACTGGCTCTGTAGGCAGCGACACCTCCCGAAGGGTCATTAGCTGCAGATCTTTTTCGCCCAAGTGTGCTGACATAGCTGGGTTTGGGGTTGCAGTATCACGTTATTCAAAGACAGCTAGTTAACGTCATTTAAGCTTTAACTGGAAACAAGACAGATTAATTCTCCTTGATCCTCGTCACTGTCGTGCTGTCATGAAAGCACCAGCCAACAGGTTAGTGATCAGTGAAAAACCCCAAACTTCTGGCAGCCAGGGCCATTTTCCAAACCAAAGTGAGAGAGCTTTTAATAACTCAAAAGTACAGCCTGATTTGTTTTGAACAACAGCTTTTCATTTCAGCAAGTTTATATTATAGTATATGTCTCCTTGAACTAAGAGATCATTTGTTTAAATTGCTTGATTATACATAATGATCCTTCTCTTGTAACACAAGATTCAACATTGCCACTGGGGGAGAGGGCGGAAACGGCACGAAAATTTAACGAGAAAGAAAAAATATCATACGACTCTTGCAGTAATAAAACATTAGGAGAATTTTCACTTGACTGTTGAAAAAAGCAGAGTTAGAAACATCTTATCCTACCCCAGCTATTAACACTAACTCTGCATTCACAGAGTATAATGTACAGCTTTGATCAAGCTATAGGATTCACATGCTCACAAAATATTTAAATTTAAATACATAGCACAGAATTAGTCTCCAACAATTTATGCCATCACCTCCTGCCACTCCACATTTTCCTAAACCTTGGAGTCTAATTCACATAAGTAAGTCAGATTATTTTATTTTTAACTTAATGGGGAATTGGCTGCCATTTATTTCAAATCTGCCAAAAAGGGTATGGTTTCAAAGTAGCCTTTTGTACTTTTATGGACTGCAATGAGAAGAAAAGTTTAAATTTAACAAAACTTGAGAGATAGAAAAGTGAAATAATTTACCAGCTTACGCACACATTACAAAAGTTTTCTGACAATGTCCCACAGGGCAGACAGGAAAAATAAGAGCTTACCTAGTTGCCTAATTTTTACTGTGTAACTTTTAAGAGGAAAAACATGGATTGTTTCTCTTTACACTTAATTGAGGGATGAAAAGACAGGCCTGCTCCCAAATGAGAAGAGACTGATAAAAAGCAATGTGTTTATCCTGTTGAAACCACTTACCAGCCTGGATCCTCCCACTGCCTCCCAGAAGCAGCTCCTGCTTGCCCACCCTCATTAGGCTGATTTCAGCTTCTCCTAACAGCCCACTGAGGAGGAAGAAGCACATAACCATTACAGACCTTCACCTGTTCACCAGATGATGGGTGCTGACCTCCTGATGGTGGTGGTTTCTGAAGCAGAGGGTGTCTGGACCACAGGTGAGGTGCCTCAACTGCCACTGCCCTGCAGGACGTGTTGCCCATTTCTGCTACCTGAGGACACTTAGCTCCCTCACAGGAGCGGGTCCTGCCCGGGGGATCCCAGCGAGCAGGTGACAGCAGAAAATGCAACGCCGAGAGTGACTAAATCTAACAAGAGATTCATTCTAAAGCAAAAAAATGAGCCCAAACACAATAATCCTTCCATCGTTCACACCTTATCATGAACTTAATCCTGAAGTCCTTCTGTTTCTGGAGGCCTGCCTAATGCTTAACACAAATTATTTCTCATTTAATTAAATCTAACATTTGTGTATTTGACAAGAACAGGGAACACTGGCCGCCAAATACACTTTCTGACCACCCAGCCACACTTATCCACAGCACAGTGGCTGCACTACAAGGAGAGAGAACAAGCGAGAGGAATTGAACCTTTGGAGAGAGGTCTTGGTGATCTACATTTAAACACACAAACCCAAGGAGAAAGACATATCTTTCATAGCACCCCTTTATTCCTACAGGACATTACCACTCCTGAGTAACGCTCACCACATTTGTCCGTGTGTTCGATGCAAGGTTAGAAAAGGACAAACATGCTCAAGAGCTCCAGTGAACATGCATGCACAGAAGGGATGAACCATTTTCAGATGTCAAAGCTTTCACCGATCATTTTCATGGTATCTTAAGAGAACAGAATTTCCATCATAGTTACATTTATTCCAAATATTGATATTTCTTGTGCTAACCATTCAGGGTATTATTTTTCTAATATATGTCAGCTCAGTGCTCTCTCCAACCAGGCACTTGGACATGGGATGTACTTACAGACATATCTGAGGTTTGCTCTAGGAGATATCACAGATTCATATACAGACGTGTACCTTCAGTGTAATATTTCAGACACTGCGTAAGTATCTGTATGTGTATATATGTATGTTTTTATGCATATCTGCAACCTCTTTATTAACTTTTTTATTTGGCAATCAGGTTTTGTGCTGTCGACTAACACTTTTTAAAAATTAAAGTCAGTTCCTGGCTACACAGGCTGCTTTTCCAGAGCAATGGTCACTTGATACCATGGGTCCTGCCAGCAAGAGGCTGGAACTGCCCACAAGATCATTTTCACCCCAATTTACAGCTGGGAGTTTGTGTGTCACCATAGCAAGGCAGGGCAGCCACCTGGGCCAGATGGCTTTTTCTACATTGCCCTGTTTTGACAAGCAAAGGCTTTAAAAACAAAAATATTGTCCTTCAAGATTTGCAACATTGTTTCAAGTGATTCCCTGCCCTCTTCTTGCTAAATATTTACACTTTTCATTTAATAGACAAAGGTAAATAATAAATAAGAAAGTAACCAAATACCCAAAACTACAAACAGCCGTGCTCACAACCTTAATGAAATCCCCCTTCATTGCTCCCCAGCAGGTAGTCCTTGCTGTGTTGAGCCCAAACTGCTGGAAGAGCGAGCCTGGTGCTGCGGTGCCCAGGCAGGACCTGCAATGGGCAGGGGGTGCTGCAGGGACAGCCACCAGACAGCAGGACCAGGCAGCACCTCACCTTCTCATCGCTTCCTCACCTGTAGCATGTAACAATTCTAACCGTGTCACTACCCCAGCTAATATAGAGCATCATTTATCGTGGGCTAACACACACTCATCCGCATCCATATTAACATGAGTATTAGTACCCAAAAGAGCATGGCCTTCCTCTTCATTGCTCTTTTTATCTCAATAAATAGTGTTATTAAGCATATTTCTAAAAGACTGGTGTGTGTTCTCCAGGTGTTTTAAGGCATACAGCAGCTTAATGTTGAGTATGAAACAAAATTAACTATACTGCCAACTCTCCAGCAGCAATACACATATATACCTTCACAGATATATTCATGTTTAAAGGCTGATAAATTAACTAAGGAGAAGAGTCAACATATCTTATCTATCTTCATTAAGTTTGACTTCCAAATACTAAAGACAGGAGTAAATCACCCCCCGATGCTGTGGGCAGAGCTGAATTAATTTGAGAGAGTTCCTCTCCTTCCTCAGGCAAGGTTTACTCAGCGATGCTGAAGGCCACTCACACGCCCACGGTCCGACACCAGTGTTGCAGCTAAAGCCAGCACTTCAGGCTCCAGGAGCACCGAGCACAACCAAGAAGTTAGGAAAACATACTACATTTCTTAGAACTGGCTCTTTTTAGGCCAGTGTTGTTTAAATCAACACCTTTGGTTTCACATGCTTACTTGTGTTAGGGAAACACGTCCCTCCCTGTGCCTGCAGCCCAGCCAAGCCCTGCGTGCAGGGGTGCTGCGGGCAGCCAAGGCCCCCGGGACAGCGAGGACTGCTGTGGGGTGCACGTGTTCCCCACAGCCAAGGTCCTCCTGGCTTTACACCTGGCAGCAGTGCAGCACAGGCATGATCCAGGCTGAACACCGCTCCCTGGCTCTGCGGAAGAGCTTGGAATGCTGGGAGGGCATGTTTTGTAGGTCACACAGCATTTCGCCAAGATACCAAAATTCCCATTTGTTCAGTCTCTGCCAGTTTGGCCGCTCACACCGTGTCAGAATGGGCAAATGGGGCTGCTGGGCACATTTTCCCCTCACAGTGTACAAAGATAGAAGGCACTGCATGCCACCACCACTCACCTGGGCAGCCCCTCTGCCCTTGCAGGTAGGCAGGGGAGCAAATTGTTAGTTTTTGCCCCCCACCCACCCCCCCCCGGCCACTTTGGGAGCCAGCAGCCGAGCCTCCCCAAGCCAGGGAAGCCGGGTACAGCAGATGGCTGCCAAAAATTCACCCTACTCCTGGGCAGAATAGGCAGGAAGTTTGCTGCTGACCCTTAGGAGATGCTCAGGGCTTGTGGCGTGGCTCCCTATTGAGCCCCACACCCCAGGACAGGTGGTGGTAGAGCTGCCCAGGGCAAGCATATGCCCAATGCCCTGGTGGCAACACAAAGCCAAATAAATGTAAATCGGAATTAGCAGCACCCAAAGGTGCTTGGCAGGGCTGGAAAGCTCAGGCAGTTGCAAGCTCCCTGCGAGTCAGAGGCACTTGAAACAGCAGAAAGCACATCAGGCAGTACTGGATACCAAATTAGTGGTCTTGAACACAATATAATTTGAGAAATAATTAACTGCACTGTGAAACACTGTGATAATTTCAAGTATTAAAAATGTAATCTTGCATACTAAAACAAATTTACTAAAAAAATCAAATCAATAACTCTGTGTCCTCTGTATTTCCTCCAGACAACTAGTTTAATTAATCTTTCTGTTCACTTGGATACAGATTTTAGATTTGCATTTTACCATCAAAAAATGTCTTGTGCAATACTACAAAGTTTGCACAAAGCAAACACATTTTTACATGGATTGGATTTTATTCCCTCGTCTGAAACGATATCTGAGCAGCAAGAATGCTGCTGTAGCACACAGGATGTCACTCAGGATGTGACAGTTTCCTCTTGTTTTAAACTACTTTAAAAAAATCCTTCTCAAATTAGAAACAGAGTATTGCTTTTGATCATCAGCAGCAGAGACTGTGAGCACACAGGGCCAAATCCAGTTACTTAAGTTTTGCATTTAGCTTTGATGGAAATTAAATGGGAATTAAATTCAGTGCAGCAGAATCAGTTCCCTGAAACACAGTTAAGGTGTTCAGCCTGTGACTGCATTTGTGCTGTTCCCCTCCAAACCCCTCTGTGCTGCCACAACACCCTGGCACCCACCTGCACATCCTGCTCAGCGCGGCCATCCTCCCCTCCAGGGACAGCCCAGGGCCAGACACTGCACTGCACCATGCCCCCGCCCTGGGCAACACAGACCCCCAACAAAAGCAGGGGTGGGCAAGAGCCACTGGCGCCTGCAGGGCAGGTTTCTTCCCAGAGCTGGACAGGTGTGACCAAAGGAGGAAATACCCTGCCTAGTGCCTTCCAGAGGGTACCTTTCCTTTAACATGAGCACAGTAACAGGAGCCTTCTGGGTGAATTACACCGACTTCATTGTTACTGGCTTCTTTTGCCATACTCAAGTAAATATGTGAAGATAAAAGAATCCAGTGGTGCAGATGTTCAGACCCCAAATTGAATTTTGGGGGAGTACTTGAAAAGTTCAGCTCAGACTGCATTTCTCAGGGTCCTTCAAATGCCATTTTCAAATGGACCTTAAACCAGTCGCATCTTCTCAACCTGCGCAATCTTGATAACTGAACTTGAGAGGGTCACATCCCATATTGCTTCAAAACTCACTTACCCTTGACTCTCCTATGTTTGTCTTGGTAGAACTTTGCTTGAATAACCCATTTGTTGGGCTAACATAACATTTTGCTTGGCTTGCGAGCTCTATCTGGGTAAATGCACATTTCCCCATTTCTTTTTTTTTTTTTTGATCGTTTTCTTCTCCAGGCCTTTAACTGGCCTCACAAAGATGTTTGCAGAAGTTTAAATGAGGTATAGTTAGAGCTTTCGAAAATACGTAATTACCCACACCTACAATTTCTAAAGCAAAAATAAGGCTACACAAGAAGTGATCCTGAAGGGCCCGGTGGGAGATCCACAAAGTTGTTGTGAAACACCAGCAGCTGCACATTTGGAGCTTACAGCAGATGAAGAGACTTTCACAGAATTGGACAACGTAACATTTTCATATCGGTATCATCGCGTCGCTAACTGAATCCACCACAGTGCTGGAGTGACTGAAGCTGTGCAGAGTTTGGGCAGTCTCTCTCCAATTATAAAGGCGGACTTTATCCAGTGCTTTAAGAACCCTTAGTGCATCCTTATATCCCATCCCTCTCAAACTGTAACAGAAACCTCAAGACTAGCAGTGCCACACCGCAGCCAGCTGAACTCAGGAAGCTTTGCAGGATTCATGCCAGCAGCAAAGTCTGATAGATGAGTACAGACCAAAGTTCCAAAATTACTATCACAGAAATCAGTTGTGCACCCAGAAAACAAGGTGTGTTCTCATCTGCCCAAGGAGAGCTGGGAGGAAGTGGGGGAGGCACAAAAACACAGGCTCACAGCAGCAAAATCAGTCTGGAGCATGGGAAGGGGCGAAGGGACAGGCAGGAGGGCACAAAGGGGAGGGCCAGGTGGACAAGCTTCTCCCAAAAGAAGGGCAAGGCTTTTTGGGAGCTGGAGTCGAGGACAGGCAGGAGGACCCTTTCCTTGGAGGCACAGGTCGAGGCAGGAAACAGACTGTATGTCATCTAGGAGCTGGGGCATAAAGTATTGCAAAGAGGAAAAAATAAAAATAAAAAAGGAAAGGAAGGGACAACTTGGCTGGACAAAATCTAATCCTACTACTATTAGGGATTACGGGACCTCTGGGTCAGCAGTAAATTGGGATCAGCTCTACAGCAACTACCTATGCCGTGCTGAGAGCTAAAACCAGAGCGAATAACTCTGAGCAAACAGCAGGTGCCACTTCATCGCTCCCAGCTCCTTCCCCGCTGAGCCCAGAGCGAGATGCACAGGAGCACTGAGGCACTCAGGAACTGACTGGGGGGACAGTGGCCACCTCCAGGGGACCTTCGCCTACCCTACACTAGTATTTTACAGCTTAGAAAGTCAGCAGAGCCCACACCTGTCAGCAATCCTTGTAAATAGAAGAGAGCTCAACAGGAACAGGCAGATCTTTTGTCTATGTAAGAGGAACCCAAAAGGAGGACACAGGCAGGGTGGCACGGCAGCCCCAGCAACCACCAGCAGACATCTCCGCAGCCTTCCTGCCATAGCAGCGCTGAGGTGCAGACCCAGGGAGGGGGAAGCAGAGAGACAGGACCCGAGGGGTTTCCTGCATTATTCAGACCTCGGGCTGCCATGCTCGTGGGAGCAGCAGCTCGAGTATGTGGAGCAATTTAGGTGGAGGCTGGCAGGCGTATCACACATGCACTGAGCCTGCAGCGCGCTGCTGAGGCTGGAAAGGGTCATACTGGTCCAGCTCTTCTCCTTGCAACATCACTCGAGCCCCGAGCGACATGCGGCACAAGAGCAGGAGGCCACCGCAGTCCCTTCACCCGTTCAGGTGTCTCTGCGTGCGGCTGCTGGCGGCTCCTCCAACACCACCATCAACCCCCTCTGGCAGATGGCTGCCCCCTAGCCTCACCTCAACCCTCGCAAAAAAAAAATACATAAATTTAAACAGGGCAGGGAAGTGGGGGGGGGGGGGGGGGGGGAAATCAGGATCGCTTCAGAGCAGTACAAATAGGAGGCTCCGCTGGCTGCAGAAGTAACCAGCTGATGCAATTATCCTGGCGGCCGCCAGTAGACCATCTGCCCGGCTCCCGGGTTGCTGTTGTTGCAGTCTCAGCGGGGCTCGCTCCCAGAAGAGCGGGCCCCCGCGGCCGGGAGGGAGCCATCTGCCCAGCCCTGGCCTCTTCGTGCCACACGCCGCAGGGGCCAGCCCGGGAGCCAGCCCGCTGCCCGACAGCCTCCGGGGCACAGCCACGTGTGGCCCATCGCAGCCAGGGCTCGCTGGCCGAACCGGGCAGCTGTGCCTTATTTTCTGCAGGGCATTGGCTCACTCTCCCCTGCCTGCGCACACACCAGTTGGGTTTTTGGAGGATCTTTGTGGCTGCATGTGTTTAAGGCTTACTTGGTTTGCATGCAGGAAGACTAGGGCATGCCCTGGCCTGTGTGTGGGGATACTGAGGAACTGGTGACACCTACTCCAGCCCAAAAGGCTGCTTCCAAGGCTGACCCCTATTTCTGTGCTCCATGATTCAGAGTGCAGTGAGGGCAATGACTGCCGCCTCTATCTCCATTTTGGTGTGTTTGTCATTAAAACACAATTAGAAAATGACACCCCAAAGGGAAGGGATAAGTGCTGACAAGTAAACCTGACAAGCACGTGCGTCCAATGGCTTTCATATCCATTGCAAGTAACTACCTTTGCTAAGGCACAGGGGATAAATTTGGTCTCTCTGGAGTTTTCTTGAATACAACGAGTCTTCCACGGGGTATGGGAAGTGACCTCCACCACTGCGGGGCTGTGCTGGGCACAGTCTGGAGCCAGGTTTCAGTCATAAGTCTGCTCTCTCTGACAAGGTTTCTACAAACCTGGCAGGCTCAGACTGAAAGATGCAAGAAAAGTTGTGGAATTATTTTGTCCTTTTTAAGCAGATCAAGTACACACAGGTACTGCCGCCCCAGGCTCAGTCTCTGGGCATTCATCTGCTATCAGTCAAACAATCCAGGGTGCTCAAGTGAACTGGTTTTCATTCTGAATTTAAGCTTCCAGTCTATAAAAATTTACACTTTTCCACCTCCAAATTAATTGCTATTTAGAAAGGAGCAAAGCAAGGAGGGATGTGAGGCTGTGCCAACCTGCCCAACTACATCCCCAACACCGATGAGTCCCTTGGTGCTGGGCACAGCAAAACACACTCATGGCTGATTTCCTGGGCAGCAATTTCAGGGCTGGCAGCTTCAGGAGGGATGCAACCTAAGAGTCAAAGCACTTCTCATCCCTTGCTCTCTCTGGCCAACACCAGCCCCATTCCTGCCCTGCACCTCTCTGAAGCCTGGTGCTTTTCTTTCTGAAACCAAAGCATCTAACCTGCACTGACGAGGCTGATGAACCCTTTATAACTTAAACCCATGTATCATGGTGTTATTTTTATCAGACCACATTTACACTTCAGCTTTGATTTAGACAACGCCTGGTAATGTGGTCAGTCACACAGCTAAACTATTAATCACTTTAAATGAATAAAGGAAAGGGAGCACTGACCGTAACCAGGACTGGCCCAATCTGTCACCACATCCCCTCTCCCACATGCTGCAGCCTCTCCCACAGCCACACCAATAACGGCAACCGCTCGCCTGCACAGGCTGATCAGCATTTGCCAAAGCTTTTCCAGCTGATTTTGAGGGTTTCCTGCTCCTTTCACCCTGCCATTGTTTGCAGAGATTTGGGACTACTGCTACCAGTGATTGCCACCCCCTGCCACAGCTGGGGGACACCAGCTCAGACTGAACCATCACTGCACACATGCAGATAAGGATGGCTGCATAAAACCCCATTTCTGCTGGAAATCAGGCTGAAATGCTGATGTGACCTCATTATTTAGTGGCCGTGTCGGTGACATAACTGAGGGCTGAATTCAGTGACAAATCTAAGTCAGGTTATGCTCTTTAATAAATGTCATCTTCAAGCTCCCCCATCCTACAAGTTTTTCAAGGCCTCTTTCCCTTTCCTCCATACCCCTTCCCAAAAGGCAGTTGAGAGCAGCAACAGGCAGGGAACGCTGGAAGCGGAGCCACTGCATCATGGGGAGGCCAGCACAGGGCCAGACAGGGACGCAAGCACTGGAGAGCAGTATAACAAAAGTAAAACTAGATGAGGAGTGAAATATTCCTCACTGTACTCAAAGGAGGCTTACAGACACTGCTTCCCTAGTTTACAACAATGCAAGTCTAGGGATGCCCAGGCAAAAATAACTCCAAATTTCTTTGTCCACGATTACAGCATTAACTATGGTACAGTGCAGTGTACAATGCAGAGGCATAGGGAATTGCTCTCAAATTTCAAGATGTAAATGGTTAATATTGCCTACTAAAAGTCCTTCTCCTGATAAGGATTCAAGGGATAAAGAGGGTTAAAATAACGTAAACTGAAGTCTTGTTCTCCTGCAGCGATAAGGGCTGCTGTTAAAGAGTGTAAAGGAGATGAGGGATCGACAAATTTTTCTTCGCAAGGAAAAACAATAGTTCTGATACCACAGAAAAACTTGTAGTGTTTCCTCCTATAGAGAGGAAATTCTTCTAAGGCTTTGTTGGAAACATCCCTGTACTCCCTTCACTCAGAAGTTTCTGTCCTTGGCAGACGGAGCAGGCAGGAGGATCCCAGCGAAGGGGGCAGCAGCAGCTCCTGCTTGTCTCTCAGTGCCCAGGCTGGGCAAGGTGCCTCAGCAGCACCCACAGACCACGACCAGGGCAGCAATTCATTTTATTGCACAGAATGGAATAAAAAGCTATTTTAAGATTTTTATATGCCTTCAAATAATGCTCTCATTGGTGTAGTTACCAAGCATAAAGTAAATAAGAACTCTAATCTCTAAAACACAATACTTTCTTTTCCCCCAGAATGGTGGAAGTATGTAAAAAACAAAACAAACGGGTATGTTTCTTGTGGGATCTGCACTACAGATGAAATGCAAAGCAAGTCTCGCTCTCCCTAGAGGGTCTTTTTTCAAGAGGGAGAATAATAATAATGTAGTAATAATAAGCACTTACATAGTGCTTTACATTTTCAAAGCACTATGCAAACATCAACTAATGGGACACAGTAGAATAAGTAGTGTCTAAAATGAGTTTATGTACTGCATTATATTGTTCTACAAAGTGGCTGGGACTGTTTTTTAAAACTAAATCCCCCCCACACATATTGATACTTTGCAAATGGATTTTCTTTAAAAGAGCAACAAAAACATTTTTGTATTAGTTATCCACAACCTGCATATTTCCAAATTCTGGCTCAAAGCAAATTGTTTACACAGTTTCAGACACAAAATACACTTTGTTTTGTAAGAAGAATAGGTGCACTGACTCACTCCTTAGGATGACACATCAAGACACTTGGAGACACATGCCAGCGTTTCCTAAGAGAAAGTTACATACAAGATAAAAAGTATTTAATCAGAGGAAGCTTTTCAGAGAGAAGCTAAGCAATAGTAGCAGCGCTCTGAATTTCTACCTTGGACAGAAGAACAAAGTAGCCAGCATCTTCTTCAGTAAGGGACTGCCCAGCCAGGACAAGAGGCCCTACAAAACAAGCATCACTTTCTAGCTCTTCTTGTTAATTCTATTCTATAAAACTAATCTTTTAGAGTAGGAAGATGAAACAACCACAAAGCAAACCAGCAAACCCAAATATTATGACCTGAACTATAATATTGGCATTTCGTTGCACTTTTACCTATCCAGTATCTCTCAGTGTTTAATAAATTCAGGCTCCTCTCCAAGGGATAAATGTTATATACACTCTTTGCATACAATCAAAATGAAAAAAAAGAGAAAAATTACATGACACACGCACATTCATTGAGGACCTGTGGCAGAGGCAGAAGAGATGGCAGGAGGGGAGAAATCTGACTCCGAGTCTGTCCTAACAGCCTGGACTATCTTACTATTTTGCAAACTTTCCATTCTTTATTATTAATATTTGCTCTGTAGCAAACCTAGGCACTTCTGTCACGAGCCACAGCCCAGCGTGCTACAGCCGTGTAAGCACAGAACAAAAAGGCTGCACGAGACTGAAGTAATTGAGGAATATTTTTTTCCCTGATATTCTCAAGCTAGGAATCAAATGCAAGTCAAAAATTGCATGCTGAACATATCTACCTTTAGGCATGCGCTTAACTGTAAGTATATGAGTAATCCCAACGGTTTCAGTTTTGGGGATTTTAATAGTTGTATGGTTTTCATAACTACAGGAAAAACCCTTTCCAACAAACTGCCAGTGTGACTCCCTGTTGTACTACACCACAATTACTGGAACATATTTGGTATTTCTCAAGAGGTTCAGATAATGAAGAATCCTCCAAATTTTCTATTAGCCCAAACTTAGGAATTCTGCATCAGGGAGTTAACAGCAGAACAGACAATATATGTTAGGTATTGCAAAAGAGGGAGAAAGAGAAACAGAAATACTTATAAAATTTAAAGCAACTTTTTTGTTTTTAAAAAAAGGTTTTTCGAGATCCCAGACTGCAGCCCAGCCAATGCTATTGCACAAGCACCCTGAGTTATTTAAAGATCTTACTCTTTTATTCGTTTATATGAGACATTTCTTCATATTTTCATACCACAATGTTTTCCAAATCTGAAAAAGATTAATAATAAATAGGAAAACACACAAGAAACCACCCTATTTTATTCTTTGATGTGCTATTGGTTTAACATTGAAATCACAAGCTTTCACTAAAAAAATATCACATGAGTAGTTACATTACAAGGAAATTTTTAAAAAGCAAGAAAAAGTACAATGTCACAGTTGCTTTGGGGTTTTTGTTTGTTTTTTTTTCTTGGCAAACAGCCAATTTTTTTTTTAAACTTCCTATGACTAAAAATAAGCAAACAAGAGGGGAGGGAGAAGAAGATAGGCCTTTCCCAGCAAGCAAAGCCATCGAAATTTGCCACATCAGAAGTCATCTAAACAAGAACACAAACGAGCACAAGCCACTGCTGCAACACCGAAGGCCAGGCCAGCCACCCACTGGGTGAGGCCCAAGGACACGGGGTGTTTTGGGCAGCAGAGGCTTTGTCCTTCACAAAGTCATTGCCACATTACAAACGCAGACACATGAGCCAGCCTACCCATGAGATTATGGGACACGGTGGTATTTGAGGCAACCATAATCAAAATTCCCTGTAAGAAAAAAGCCTAAAGTAGCAAAAAGAGCTGGGATTTATCACCATATCCCCTGCCATCCAAGCACAGGGAGCAGACAAGTGTCTGCCAAAGGACCGGCTGGTGCTTGAGTGCTGGGGTTGGCAGAAGCGCTCACTTGGTGACACAGCCTACAGTGCAAGCTAAAAGCAGAATAACAAGTTTCCCTTTTTCTTGAGGCACACAATCTAATTTCTTAGTGCCATTATTTTCACTCAGTTAGAATAGAGAAGTAAATTCTTCTCCAATTGCTGCCTCATGCAATGCTGCTGCCAGCAACTTCCACCAGCACAGGAGCAGTGAGAGACCCCGGCCAAACCCTGATCTCCGGGTGCCTTCCCTCTTCCCCACAACATAAGCTCACTTGCGCTCTCTCTCCCTGCCTTGCATTGCTTTTGAAGCACAGCTGCGCGCGCAGCTGGGATCTCCATCCAGAAAGGGAATAGGAGCACACCCAGCCACCGCAGCAGGACACCATGGAGCTCTCCACAGCTCACATCTCCACTGGGACACACAATTCCCACAGGAACAGGAGAGAACAGCAAGCAGTTGTGCAACGTGAGCCTATTCTTCATCACTTTCAGTGATCTTCAGGCTATGCTCATGTGGTTTTGCATCCTTCACTTCACCACAGATTTGAGCATTTGCCTCAACAACAGTCAATTTTTGGACACATCTGCAGAGGTTTTGTGATGGGCCCATCAGCCCACGGCCGACACAGACACATATACACACCCCCACACTCCCCAGCAGAGGCTCTTTTCAGAAAGGTTTGACCCAAACTTGATGGCATTTTAACACTGCTGAGGATTGTCCTGTCCTGCACCAACACATACCAGACCCATCCACAGCCAGCAGAGAGCTACAGCGTTACTTTTCTGATGTCTGGTGGGTAAAGTCAGCTCCTGAGAGTCCTTTTCCAGGTAGGCAGTGGGACAAGGAGCCAGAAATGGAGGGAGAACAAAGCCCATCGGATCAGCCCTCACCTCGTGCAGCAGCAGGCACAGACATGGGACCATGCCAGGCAGCCAGGAGGTAAAAAAAAAAAAAAAAAAATCGGAGTTTCACAGGCTGACTATACCATAACAGTACCCCCAAACAACCAGGATTCATCTCCATGTTCCCTTCCAGAGCAGTGGGGTTTAACACAAGCCAACTTGCAGACCACACTTAAGCCAGGGGCTGGTGTGCATTTTCCTGACGTGGCAACATTGAATTAAAAAAATAAAATCTTCAGAAGAAAACAAACTTGTTGGGATGTGCCAATAAAAGAAAAATCTAGTCGAGCCAGCAGTAAACAGTAAGACAGACAAGAGCAGATAAATTCCCTCTAATAAGAGGAGCACCAGCAGTCTTCAGCTTACCAAACCAGTGGAAGTGGAATGATTCCATGTCTCCTCCTTGCCATCACCTCAGTGGGTCCCACAGTGAGCTGAGCAGTGGCCGAGGCTGGACCCTGGGCACACCACCCCACAGGCAGGCCATGTCCTGCCTCCTCCTCATCTGCCTGCTTCCCTCCCCAAAGGCACAAGTCACCCAGGGAGCTCTGCTAACATGCTCCAGCGTTGTTGTTATGCACAGCTACAAGGAGCAAAACCAGCAAAGATTCAAGGGAGGAAAAACCATTAAAGAGGCTTTCACCTGGGGAAGAAAACCTACCTGTAGGTATTCCCCCAAAGCAAAACACTCTGAAGCTTCCCAGGCTCCAAGGTAGGAGAGATGCTGCAGGAAGGGAAGCAAAGCTGCTAAAGGGACTCTACCAACATTTTCACAGGCTACAGATATTAGGAAGAAAACAGGTGAGAAGAAACGCAGAGAGGACAGTGTCACAAGGTTAATTTCAGAATCATAGAATGGTTAGGGTTGGAATAATACCTTAATACTAGTTTTCAGCTGCCTAATCAGTACAGGCACTCAAATACTAGGGTAAGGGATGGCTGCCTCTGCCTGGCTGGGGCAACTGTAACAGTAGCAGCTGTTCTCCTGCATGGCACTGGGAACAGCCAGTCTCCACGCCAGTCCCACAGCTGGGTGAGTTTTGCTTCAACCCATCATCGTCTGTCCGTAGACTAAAAATCAGACTTCTTGACTTTTACCTCAAGATAAGCTTTCATTAGGTAGTTTGAGGTTTGCTAGAGGATGAGCTGCATTTGTCAGCTGGGGTACCTGCCATCCCTGGTGTTTGGACACACAGTGGAAGAGGCCATAGGATGTGCAGTCAGACAAGACACTATTCTCTAAAATAAAATCCGTAGAACCAATACTGCATTTTTTAAAGAGGAATTTAAAGAGAGTTTTCCAACATCTCTGAGTGATAGCACAAAGACAATTTTGTTTCCTTTTTCCTCAACGTTGCCGACAGAAAGCTTTGAGCAGACCCCACTCTGGAGGCAGCCAGGATCTCTCAAGCCACTGGAGACAACAGTTTCTCTACCTGCCTTTCTGTTCACTCAGGTTTTGGGCTGTGTTGGCTTTGCTCACTCCAATCAGACAGCAGCAGGTTTTAAGCCACTGGTCTGATGTCTTCAGCTGTGCCACTGACAGCTACAATACACAGAACATTTCTTGGACAGCCATGTGTGGGGATACAGAAACCTCATTTGCAACGTGGCATCTCAAGTAGGACAGGGTGGTTCAGCAGCAGGCGACAAATTAAAAGCTCGTTTTTCTATGCGCTTTCTTGGGAGCCACGTTTGGAACACAGACCCACTGGCAAGGAAGAAAAATCATAGCTAAGATACCTTGTTATAAAAACATGCATCTGGTCTCTGGGTGAATTCCTGGTGCATGTCCGAGCACCCCACAAACCCCACTGGCGGGAGATGTGCTTGCCTGCCTCTAACAGCCCCACCACTGAAGCAGCATCTTTCTGTCAGTCGCAGGGGATTTCTGTCCCCCCAGTCTCTGGAGCAGCCGCTGCAGCCGGGGACGCGCAGCCCGGCAGCTCCGCAGGCAGGGCTCTGCGGCTCCCCACATCACAGCACCCCTCAGTGCACTGGAGACCTGTCACACCATGGCTCTGCCGAGCATCTCTCAGGTGTTTTTTTTCCAGACTCTCACCTTTAAGTTCAGGTTTATTACTGCATTTACTTATATCAAGAAGAATAAAAACAGAAGCTCTCTGTTGAGAGTTTATTTAAGACTGAAAATAGTAACCAAAATAAACCAAATAGGAGCTTTAAACCAAACCTCACTTATCTGTTATCAAGCAGGAAAGAAATTAGGAAATAAAACATCCTTGGAATGAAGGGAATCAAATCAGTGGACTCATACACGAGCACTAGGCGAGACTCAGTACAAGATCTGAAGACAAGCACTCACGGTTTCATTTTAAAATGGCTCATAATATATTGTACCACACTCCTAAAAGATGCTCAGAACTAAACTAAAAGTACTTCTATAGCTTTGAAAAAAAACACATCTCAAGATAACAACTTTCTCACTCAGAGTTGCATACTACATGCCCCACAAAGTATCACTGCCAGAAACACACCATTTTTGCCATATAAATCTAGCATAAACATAAATAAGGTGCAATTCACACACAGCCCTCCTTCTCTACTTCTCCATCTCAGTATTTTCAATACTCTGCCACATCCCACATGCCCTCTGGGGGAACAGTCTGGTCAGTAAAAGCAAAGAAATTATGAAGGGCAAGGCATACCATTTTTCCTAGAAATGAGAGGCCACGAGCAAATTACCCAACTGAAACGCATCCACAGAATTCAGCAATAAATAACATAAAAGCTTGGCATTATTATGTAATCCAGTACATCTTTACTCATGTGAGTAATCTAATGAAGCAAGAGAAATTTGAGCAAGAGCTTGAATAAGTAAATTAAAGCAAAGCTGCATTCACCTATCAAGCAAAATAGCCAGAAGGCTGCTGCTTTCTTCAGAGCAGAAGGCAGTTCTTGTGCAGTTTTTGTGCATCACAAAAACTTCTGTCCATACTGCAGTCACGTTACTTGGTCTAACGAGAGATACTACCTATTCCTTTAGGACATCTCTTTCACATACAGACAAACGCACATCATATAATACATGTATTTGTGTGCATTCACATAAGAAGTGTTGAAAGCCTACTTTTTCCAGTTACCACCCTGACTTCCACTCCTCTCCAAAACCCTGAAGGATTAGGAGTCCTCACAGGTCAAGTTCAGATGCTGCCATGATCATAAAATAGTTGAAACTTCCAGAATTAATGACTGCAATCACAGTTGTCCTCAAGTTTCCCTATATTAAACAGAAAACAAGTATAAACCACAACAAATACACTTCTCCACAAAGCAAAGCACTGTCACTGGCTATTACGAGCATAAAAGCTATTTTGTTCAAGTGTTTTACATTTCTAGTGTTTTCTTTTCTGCTTATGCTTAATCATACACTCTTCCATGGAGTTTGAGTCACTTTCCAGATCTGTTCCTTCTCTCAGTCTTTTAACTAAAAGTTAAAAATAACATAGATGCAGCTCCAGGTGAGTAAACCTCTGGACCAAAACTTTGCATCCAAATATCAGGCACGTTTCATGCCAGCAACAGATTCAATGATTCAATTGAATGCCAGCAACAGATTTCCTAGTTTCACTATTGTATTTCCATCTTTCTCCATTTAGCATTTCTGCCACCCCAAATATCAAGTGTCCCAAATGTCATACTCCTACCATGTGTCTTTTCTACCTCCTTTTAGTTCCCCAATTTTAAGGGTAGGAGGTTGAAAGGATGCAGAATCACAGTCAGTTTTGCTCACGTAAATCCACAGCTGTTTACATTAATACATGTTAAACACAACCCAGTCCAGCTCTCTTGGGTTTCCTACAGTGCCATCGGAGAAGCTCCCACAGCACTGCTGCATCCTCTGCACCTCAAACCTGCCCAATGCTCTCCTAGAAAACCCCCCAGCAGCAACTTCGCAAAGCCAGCAGAAGCAGCAGGAGATGCTCTCTGCAGCACTAGATACCAAGTGACCATTCTCATCAAATCTCTTTGCTTCTTTTGCTCTGTTGATCACAATGCAAGAAATGACAATAAAACCCCATCCCCACTAAGGTCAGTAAGAAACAGTATCACCAAAATAAGACAGAGGTTTCAGCCCATGGCTGATATAAGCCTAGGGCTATTCATAGTCCTACAACTACAGACAGGAACCTTAACTAACACCATTAATTCTCCAGCAGATTCAGGGAGCTTCAACTTAGACCGTTAGTTTACATTCAAACATCCAATCCATCTCCAATTAGCATCAAGGGGTTAGATTACACTCACCCTAAAAACTGCAAAAGGGTCCTAGACGTTCACCCACTGAAGGACTTCATCTCTGCATTGCACCAAACACCCTCTTTTCAAAAGGCATAGCAAGTCTGACTTATATTAACGTTCCCTTCATTCCCACTCAGTTCACTGCCAGCTGAAGCAAGTTCCAGCAACGACCAGCCAGAGGCTTGGTTAACCTACCACCACCTTCAATCAGAACAATCTTTGCTCAGCCAGGTGAGGATCATCAAGAAATGAGCAGAGCTGCTAATTTAAGTACCAGTCCTGTTGGAGGGTTCCTGGAGTCTCATCCTCATGTCTAAATTACCTGTGGGCAAATGCTATGTAAAGCCAGTAACAGCTTTTGTGAGTGCAATCAATTGAGTGGTTAAACTTGTACAGTCAGCAGACAACCAAGGGAGGCATATATTTTAATGGTAGATGTGGAAACAAAGGAATTTTGATTAGCCTTGGGACTGGAGGGGGTAAAAATACTGGTTTAGGATTTTCCCAGGATATGCATATTAAGAACTTGTCTTTTTGCCCTCTGTGTAATTTTTTTTTTAATATTTGGAAAGCAGAATTAGGCCACATTTGACCAACCCTCCAGAGCCCAGCAGGCGCCAACAAAGACTGGAGCACAGCGACTTGTTAACTCTTGTACTTTTACCCATAGCAGGATTTCACTAGTGAGCAGCGCGTTTTCCGTAGCGCTATCAGAGGCTTAAACAAACCGTTTCTCTACAAGCAGGGACCTTTCCCTCTGCTTCACTTTAAAACACAAACGTGTTGTTTACTTTCTCTAATGTGAACTGGAACTAACTTCTGTGTAAAGAAACTCCAACTGTTACACTTCTGAAGCAGCGTTCATTATCAGTACCAGACTGAAGGAGAGCGCAACTGCGGGTGATGCTACAAAGAGAGCCGAGATCAACCCACTAGAAATTGCCCAGGAGAACACGGAGGTAGGGTGGGTTTAAATGAGACCACGACTGAGATTATTTCACCCCCAGCGTACCCAAGCGAGCCCTTCAGGTCTCCTGAGTCATCTTTACCCAGCAAAGGAAACACTCCTCTGCCACAAAGGCTGCCTTACATTTGTACTTGCCACTCTGCTGCGTGGTAGCAATAAGTCCTTTACTGTTTGTTCAGCTCTTGAAAGTCCTGTAAAGCATTCACCATTCACCTGTCACACTGCACAAACTGAGCCCTTTGAAATTAAAATCTAAAAGTAAATGCATTAGTCAGCGGCTGCTGCTGCTGCAACAAGCGTGCCCGACACCAGCCCGAGCCTTCAGGCAGGTATTTCACTTCAACATGAGACTGGCGAACAACAGTATGTTTTATTTAATTAGGATGAACAGAAGAGATAAACCTCACAGCAGGGCGGGTAATGACAACATTTTGAAAATAATTCATGTCCAGGTAACAAAAGGGCAAATTTCAATTACATAAAAAGCTAAAAAGTTGACTTAATACATCCAAGGGGGAAAAGGAAAAAAAATTAATAATTGTACTGCATATGATTAACAAGTGGCATTTACAAGCTCTGCAAATTGGTCTTTCTGTTGCCTAATCTGTGGCTAGAAAGGAAAAGGTTTTCTTTCTAAGCAAATGCAAACAATATAATGAAGCTACTTATCGCCAGATTCAGATGGGTATTGCAGTGCTATCCGAAATAAGTCGTACAGTGGAAAGCTAATGCCATACACCAATTCACTGTACCGCAACGAGATTTGTGAGCCCGTTCCAAACGGCATCACCCAGTTTCCAACCCCATCGGGTCCCTTTGTTTGCATTTTAGAAAACAAACCGTTGCAAGAGGTCGAAGCTCGAGCCTTCTGTAGCTGGAAATGTCACAAGAGACCACTTAGTCTCTGCACATCCTTCTACTCCCTAGAATAAAAAGACTCTGATAAACCACCATAATTCAGCGCTGCACATAAATATACATCTAGGTGTTGTCAAGAGGAGGTAGTACTTAAAACTCGCGTCACCTTATTTGTCTAAGAGAACAAGGAACCAGCTTCTCTACCTTTACTAATAGACATCAGCGAAGAAACTGTACAAGAGTCTACTTCTGGGCTCTACAAGTATGTTGAATAAAGGCACGCAACTCAGAAAGCTCGGAGCTGGTCCCCACTTGGCTCCAGCTCCCACCTGCACCCTCCGAGTCCACGTCCACCAACGCACGCACCAGAACTGGACCCTCCCCTCCACCACCATTTGTCAGTGAAGATTTAGCAGGAGTCTGCAATAGGTTTTATATTAGTAGTATTTCATTACTCCAGCACATTTACTAGGATACAAGGGAATATAATAGCCATCCTTTTTCAGAGGCATTTAAGAAGAATACTGATAGAGCTGTGACGGGTTGATGTAGGCATTTTTATAAGACAGTTCAATTATTGTGGGTAATTAATAATCTTTTGTTTAAGAGAATATTATAATACATGAATAAATGTATTATCTTTTAGAGATTGCAGGCTTATGCATGAGACCAAGAGATTATTTCTTTTTTAAAAAAACATGTGGTTTGCATTTTTCAAATGTTGTAATGAACTAAAACTGATCTCACAAACTGGAATTGGGGGGGGAAGATACAAATTAACTAGTTCAGTAAAAATAACTGCCTAAAAAATTAGGAGTGCATTTACCAAAACAGAAGTATTAATTCTACAGTATGAGAAAGTATAGTCATCCACAGAGCCAGTAGATGAGGTAGGTTTTTTAAAACATTTACTATAATAACTGATCACTGGGTGCCATCCCAAGCACTTGGCTTAGTTAATTTAACCAGGCTGAAACCACTTTCCCAGGTTTAACCTAAAAGTTAATTTGGCACCAAACAATAGATAAAACCAAGCCAAAGCCCCATCTACGATAAGACAATTTGTATTTACACAAGCTTAACGCATCTACAAAACATCATTTTTATATCCAATTCAGAGGATGGCATGAACATCTGCTTTCACTTCAAGACATTAATTTTCAATTATTGAAGAAAAACAAAATAAATCCTGACAAATTACTGGTAACTGTGGAATCTTTTGTTACTCTATTAGTTTATAATAGTAATTTAGAAATCCTACAATTAACGTCCTAACAAGAGCTCTCTGATTATTTTTTCGCACGTGTCATCTGAAGCAATTCAGCAGTGAATGATGTTCTTTAACTTGCACTGATTGTACACAAATATTTTTGAAGAAAAAAAATAGGAGGCATTCTCTGAGAGATGCTACCATTGCGTGGTAGTCGGTTTTCATTGATGGCTTTAAACACAGCATCACTAAAACCGTGAGAGTTCTGTTTTCTCCCCGTTCATATTTAAACCTTTCGCATTACCTTTCCCACTCTTTTCAATTTTTGGCCACGTTATATTCACCAAGACCAATGGGAACAGGCCACAATTAAAAGGTGTTTGCACACAGGCAGGAGTTTCAATCAGTAAAACCAGTTAAATACCATCCAGATCCTGTCCAGGAAAGCATACCAGAGGGAGAGAAAGGCAGGAAAATGAGACTTGTGGAGTTCAGGGGAGAAGGCAGCTAGGCTTGTAGCAAAATACACAGGCAAAAATTAAAAACTGCAGGCTAATCCCTGAAGGCAATGCTCGGTATACTGCATGGATTCAAACGCTCTCAGGGCACCAGCCCCACAATGAAACACCAACATCTCCAATTATTCCTAATCCCCCAAAAGCTACACTTGATAAAGAACAATCAAGAGCGTAATCTTATTTGAGACGAGTTTTATCAATTTTAGCTGCTGCTTTCACTGTATCAATAAAATTCCACCGAAACTTGAATGAACTGTAAAATTAAAGGATAATCGCACAAGTCTCTTGTATTTGGCAATTATGATTATACTTGTCAAAATTTAATTTGTAGAATGTACTGTTCCAGTACCTTCAGGTTCTTCTCTATCAGCTGGGAAAAAAGGAAAATTATATCTTTAAGACAAGTATGAAAGACATTGTTACTTCCACAGTCAACTCTGTAACTGAGCTCCGACATTGTATAATTGACTTTGCAAGCAGAACAACAGCAATATAACAAAGAAAATGTCAGTGTTTTCACAGCGCTAATCTATAGCACTAGGAGGGCCTCCTGCTGTCAGCCAGAGCTGACAATACAATAGCTTTCAAAGGGATATTACCATCACGCTTTTATTCTTGACATCAATCAAGACAAAGAGAATCCTTTTCACAAGACATTGAATATCAAACCTTTGTATGAGCAGATAGGTAAAACAGCATTCCTTTAAAGAAGATCATTCATAGCAATCAACTAATTGGAACTCAGCAAATGGTTGAAGTATTTTTATTTACTTTGCAGATAATGAAGTAGTGAGCAACCCCCCTTTTCTCTTCTTGACTGACACAAATGAGGCAGGTAGGGTGTGAATCAAAAGTTTCTATCAGCATTTTTTGCCAACTGAAAGCAAAAAATTATGACAGCAATTCTGCAACCTCAAGTAGGATAACAAATCTAGACTTAATTAGTGCGTTCTTTTGCAAAACAGTTTGATTACCGACGAGCACGTTTATGCACAAAATACCCTTGCAAGCTGACAGCAATTTGCAGAACTGTCAAATTCCACAACCAAAGTGCATCTGAAGCTTAAAAACCTTGTGCCAACGCGAGCCCAGTCCCCACAAATTGCAATCGAGTAATTCCTCAATTACAACTACATGGGACTGGAAACCTACAAGTTACAGTTACCAGCATCTCAGCCCTTCGCTTTACAGAATGGCTTCCAAAGGCCCCAGGTGTGAGAAGCTACAGTTTAATGGACAGGAACGCTGAACGCCTGCTTTCCTCAGCACCCACAGCGGACGGGGCACCAGCCGCTCCCCGGAGCTGGCAGCACAGCACAAACTTTTAAGGACGTTGGTGTTGACATCACTCCCCATCCCTTGCAACAGGGGACAGACAGTGCGTTTTGATGTTCACAACTTTGTTATGGTCCTGGGGTTCAGGATCATGTGGTTTTAACGACACTGAGTAAGGTAAAACTCTTCCTTACAGACAACTAACAAAGCCCTCAGCAGATGAGGTTACTGGCAAAAGAAGGGTCTGTGCTGAGGAAAATTACTTTCATGGGCTTCATCTGCCATGTGAAGTAAAGCTTCAGAACAGGCCAGTGTTTCACTCCATCCCTGCTACCACCACACTGCCACCGAACCGTTTATTTTGTAAGCCAACAAAGACTCAACTCCTCCTACTTTTACTCATTGATCTGAAACAACCTTCCTTTAAGCCAAGTAGAACTTAGTCCTCAACCACCAGCTACCAGGTTAATATCTTCAAGTTTGCACAAACTAATGGTCAAAACACATCAGCATATTGTATTGCAAATCCTAAATCCTACGTCAGGAGAAAGTCTGTGACTGCTGCTGGAGTTACAGCTGCAGGAATTACTGCAAGTTTCTGCCAGGCTGAACCTGAGACCTGATAATACAGCACAGGGCCCACATGACCCGCAGCTTTGCTGGCATCCAGTTTTGGTTTGCAATCACTTCGCTTTAAATAACGTGCATCTTAAAAGTTGTCAACATTTGATACTTCTGTCAAAGTCAGTCACTTCTTTAAAGTCAGCATCGCTGCCAGTTAACGTGCAGGCAACTTGCCTTTTGCATGCAGAATAATCCCTTTCATCACAGGCACACACCGATTCTATTCCAGCGTGTAATCTTTCTGAATGGAAAAGGATACACAAATCTCGGTAGTGGTTAATAAATAGCAAAGCTGTTATACAAAGTGAAATAAATATATGGAAAAGAGAAAAATGGTAAATTATTTTAAGTCCTAAATGCTACACATATATCCAGATAATTTATGCTTGTTTTCTTCTCAGTTGAATTGGGAAACCTGTGACCTCAGAGTGCCTTTATTTATTACATCTCAATTATTTCCATGGAAACGTGTACTGTGGCAATCTACTGGGTTGCCAGCTCCCTAGACCACAAAATATATATAATGGACGTTTTAAAAAGCAGACGATACAGATTAATATAATGAAAGAAAGAAATTCCTTATCCTACATACACATATGAGTTGCCTTCTATTATCCAAAATTTCACTCAGATTCAGCTCATTCCTTAGACTCCTGTTAGCTCCTGCTAAGACCTGTAATTTACATCCAGCTTATGCTGAAGCTGAAAACACATTTTTTTTTGTGCCGAGACTACAGAAATATTTGAAATCGTTAAAAACTGGGCTTCACCCAGCTCACTGTTGTAAAGACCTTCTAGATATTTCTGCATTACAGGGATAATGTCTCTTAGCTAGGAGTTGCCAGTAAATTACCTGCTTTGACTCTTAAAAATGCTCTTGTAAATAGTGAGCCATTCTGTATTAACATTAGGGTCAAAATTTCATTATAAAGTACCAACCCCTTGCGAGAGATACTGCTGCCTAAAAAGTAACGAGGTAGAAAACAAATGCCCGATAAACGGTAAATATCTAATGTTATTATGGCACGAGACATCAACGTTTACTACTTGAGCTCCCAGAGCAAACATGGTTTTCACAGGAATAGAAATATTTGCTGAACGCTAAATGTGACACTTTAGCATAGAAAAATATTTTAAACTCGAGAGGCCTGGCCACTAACGTGATCCCCTCATCCGAGGGAAGACACGACCGAGGCCTGCACCACTATTATCAAACTGTGATCCTTTTTGCCTCAAACAACGTGTTCCAGAGCATCCCCTAGAAACAGCTCTGGCTCTGCCTTTCTCCTGCCCACGGACTGTAACATTCTTCTACCAATTACTGAAGTAGTTCCTTCAGCAGAGACGGTCCAGGACTGCGGAGGGTCACACAGCCACGCTGCAAACTGCCCCACAGCACAATGCTGAAAGGTACTGGTAGTCTGGGGGGAAAATGATTACGGATTTCACATAAAGATGAAGGACTGACTTCACTAAAACTTCGTACACGTTTGAAGCACGTACAACTTACATTGCAATCGTGTGTTAAACAGTGGGTATTTCACAAATAATATAACAAGGCCCTGGATGGGGTTTCAATTTGTTCTTTAGCTGGTCGATTAACCACAAGCTAATTTTGTCCACGCACAAGTTATTTAATTACGAACACTTCAGACTTTTCGTTTCATCTTTTGGGCATCCGAAGTTACGATCCTTTTGTGCTTCTACAACAAAGCCCCTGGACCACTGAGTTTGCGACTTCTGCTTTGTGCGGAGGACAATAAAACCTTTCCCAACATCAGCTAACCTCCTCGTGGCTGGGAGCGAAAGGCTTCCGAAATCACGCCTTCCCCTCTCGCACCAATTCACTTAAAAGTCAAAAAGCTGGCAAGGCGCGCAATACGAGGCTGCTCCCGGCCCTCCCTTTACGTTCCGCCAGCAGCTGTTTTCTTACGGAGGTAAACAGGACGTTTTAAACACCCTTTCACTGTGGATGGGGAAGAATAAGCTAAATTTAATGTTTAACCTTTATTAATGCAGCCTTTAATAAATTTGCCTGTTATTTCTTCAAGCCCAAGCAAGTTTTCAACCCCTACCTACCAAATCGGTTTTCATTCCCCCCTTCTCTCATCACCCTTACGCGCATCGGACAGCGGAAGGAAATAAATCGGATTCCCAATCCTAAAGAAACCTTCATTTCAAGCTAACCGGCTAAAACACGAGTGTGCTCCGTTCCTCCCTTCCCCAACCCACCGCCGCACCCGAGCGCCACCGCCAAACTTTCCTCCCTCCCCGCCTCAACGATGCTACCCGGCTTCTTTCACCAATTATCGCGACACGTGTCGCCAACGAGGCTCGGCCGGTACCGCGCTACCCACACACACCCCCCCACACTCGGAACGGACGGCGGGCGGGCGGGCGGGCTCCCCGCGCATCCGCCCCGCGTGGGGAGCCCGCCCGCCCGCCGTCCGTTTCGAGGGGGGCTCCGCCATCACCGGCCCGTAGCGGGGGGGGGATTTGCAATCCCCGCCAAGCCGGGACCCGGCCCTGATTGGCCGCGGCGGCGGAGGCGGCGGCGGCGGCTGCCCGGGGCCGGGCGGCGGCGGCGGCGGCGGGGGCCGGCGGAGGATGCCTTACCTTTCACCGAGCGGGGCTTGGCTTGCTTCCTCCTGGACATGTCCGGGCGCCGTGGCTCGTCCTCCTCCTCCTCGTCTTCCTCCCGTCCCTGCCTTCCCTTCCTCTCCCTGCTTTCTCTCTCCCACCACCCCCCCCCCTCCTCCCCTCCCCAACCTCCAAACTTTGCGAGGCGAAGCGGCAGCAGCAGCAGCGGGATCGATTATTTGATTTTCTCACTTCTATTGCCTGTTGCAATGCGGCAAGTTCAACTCCTCTTTCCACCCCCTCGGGCACCTTCCCCCGGGGGAAAAAAAAAAATCACAGGCGCAACAGTTGCAATTTTTTTCCTTTGTGTTTGGTTTTTTTTTTCCTTCCTTTCCCCCCCCCCTTGGATGTGCAAATACTACCGAGCCCGGCCCGCGCCCCCACCCGTCTTTTTGTTCTCTTTAAAGTTTGCAGGCGCCCTGCGGCTCTCAGTCCGGCTCGCACTTTCGGAATAATTAAAAAAAAAAAAAAAAAAAAAAAGCAGCAGAGCCCTGCGCGGGGTCCCTGGGTTTGGGGTGGGGGAGGGCGCGCAGAGAGAATTAAGTGTCTAAACCCACGACGAGCACCGGCCCCCGGCAATCCGGGGCGCTCCGGGGGTGCGACCTTGTTGCGATTTTCCTAAATCCTCCCCCGGCCGCCTTCGGCCCCCTCCCTCTCTCTCTGCCCGCTCGCCCCCGGCTGCCTCTCCCTTCTTCGCCCCCGCAGCTGGCCGGGGAGGGCGACGAGTCCTTTTTTATGCTGGCCGCGGGGGCCGAGGGGCGGCCGCCCCGTGTCCCCGGCGCGGTGCGGCCGGCCGTGCGCGGCGCGGAGCTGGACGAGCGGGCGGGTGGGCTCTCCGCGGCCGGTCGCGCTCGCCGCCGCCTTCCCCTGCACGCACGCACTTCGCGGAACAAGGTAAGTGCTTCTTTGCATCGATGCCGGGGCCGCTAGCTGCCTCCATGGGTTATTCGCTGGAAGGTGGCACCGCTCCTGCCTTCATCGCTGCCGCTGCTGCCGCTGCTGCCCTGGGTTTTTATTTTCTTTAGCTCTCGCCAGCCTCCCTCTCTTTTCTTTGTCCTGGCTCCTTTTCCTCCTCCTGATCTTGCTGCTGGGGCTGCAGTGCAGACACACATAATAAAGCCAGGCTTGGCTGGAAATGTAGCTGAGTCCCAGCAGGAGGATGTGAGGAGTGGAGTCCCGGCGGGGGAGCGCTCTGATCCCGTAGGGAGCCCCGCGCAGCCTGCGCCGATCAGACGGAGAGAGAGCCAACAGCACCGAGCCATGGACGGCCCGGGAAATACAGCGGCCGCCCGCAAAACGCGGACCGCCGCCGCGGACCGGACTCGCCGCCGCCGCGCGGAGCGGCGCGGAGCGGCGCGGAGCCGGCCCCCGCCTCCCCCCCCCGCCCCGCCCGGCCGGCGGCGGCTCCGCGGCCGGTCGCTCACCGCGCAGCCCCCCGCGGTGGCGGGGCGAGTTGCCTTTGATCTGCGTGGGGGGGCGGCGAAATCTGCCCCGAATGCGAACGGCTCAGCGGCCGCGGGAAGAGTTGGGGGAGGCGGGTGGATTCAAAACCCACACACAGACACCCCCCCCCCCCCCCCCCCCCGCCGCTGCGCGGCTGCTTCTGCAGGGCTGGAAGGGAAGATTTATTTACTTTGCCTTTCCCAACGTGTTAAATTTAGCAGGAGCTGGAGTTGCCCGCACGTCTCTGCGAGGAAGGTTTCTTCTAGAAAAATCCTCAATGTTTTAAACTTGTCATCCCACGGAGCGCTCGGTGCCAAGTTATGAATGAAATTGCTCAAGATAAACAAACGCTCGATGAGTTTCTTCTCCACTTAGACGGGACTTCTTAGTTTCACAGTCTTTACTGCTTTGTAGGAACAAGGCACTCCTGACACTTCCTTTACTGCTTCCCTGACCAGCGCACCAGGAACCACGTCTCCAAGCATCCCGTTCCCTGTGCGCGATGGGCCCGTGCCATCAGGAGAGCCCAGGCAATTGTACCTCCAGATGTCAAAAGAAAAGGTGTCTCTAATGGAAGGAATCTGGGGGATTTATTTGCAGGTACTGTGAAAATAGCCCTGCAGAAGTACCCCGACCTGGTCGCCCCGCCAGGCCCCCAGGCAGCAGGACAGGTACATCGCTGCCCGGCCTGCGTGGGCTTACAGCAGAGGGATGCAGAGGGCTGTGTGAAGTCATCGCTAATGATCTTCACCTGCAGAACATCTTCCTCCTCTTTTCTTTTTTTTTTTCCCCAGCACCAAAAGAAACACAAACTACAGAGGAATGAGTTTGTCATTGATCAAGTGAATTCAGTACAGAACGGTGAAGATTTTTCTTCACGCAGCATCGCATTTGAATGGATGTTTAGTGGTGATTTTCTGGTTTCTTAAGGTTTGACAGAAACTATTTGGTTTATTAATGTCATAATAAAGGTTTACAGTTCCCTCCTACTGTATGACTCCAGATAACCACCATAGACTGGACATATAGTAAAAAATGTTTCCTGTAACACCACTACAATTAAAATATTCTTCCTCTAGATCACTGCGCTACGTATCAACTTGGGGGTTCAGAAAAGCTAACCCAGAGCACAGATGGATTGCTAAAGAGCCTGTCGCCCTGATTCTGATCCAAATAAAAAATGAGGGTAACTCTAGTCGATGGAGATTCACCGTTAACAAAAGCCGATGTGATACCATTTTCTATAAAGACATAAGCAGGGCTGATAAGGAAAAAAAATTGTTGTGATACGGAGATACTGAAAAACATAACCAGGATCCTTGGTAAATTTGGTCAGCGTGACCCTAGATTCCTCTCTGTTCAGCATCAGAGTCGGATCAGGAGTTTCTGTATCCTCATCTTATTGGAGAGGCTTAATCCCCAGGCTATCAAATTGTTTCTGTTCTCTCACTGGCCCAATGAATATTTAATTATTCTTACAAAGCAGAACAGCTTCGGCAGGACAGATTCTCATCCCAGAATGTGCCAGCGGTTGGGCACTCTCAGAGGAGTTCAGAGACCCAAATTCAAATCCCCGTGCAATCAGGCAAAGAGGGGATTTCAACCTCTAGTTTTACACATTCCACTTGGCAAGCAATTCCCAAGCCCTGTTGCCATCCCGAGCCCCTTTGCCATCCAGCCCTCTGCCTCCACATTTTCTATACTCTTTTAAAAACAATTTTAAATGCCATAATTAAAATGAATTATTTCTACAACTTTTCCCCCTTTTTTCAATTCACTAAGAAATCTGTAAATTTTCTTTTTTTTTTTTTTTTTACCTTTGCTCTTGCCAGAGAGTGGGTGAGTGGGTGAGAAGGTTTATTTGCAAGCCCCTACCTGATTCGGAGCAGCTGCTGGCAAGGTGCGGAGCCCTGGTCTGAGCATCTCGAACCCCTCCCATTAAAATTGTTCAAGTTCGCTCTCACGACCATCGTCAAAGCAGCGGCACCCTTGAAACCACTGCTTTCCATGCTGGCATCTGTTGAAAAATACCCAGTCTATAGCTAAAGAAAGCGGGAAGGCAGCTTTGACATTAAAAAAAAAGAAACACACATAAATCTGTCTTCAAATGTAGCGCACACATATATAATTATTAATTCATCCCTCTCTATTATCTTCAAACCCAGCAATACACAGATTTCCTCCAGGCCCTGTTCCGTAAGTACATCTTTGTTCCACAGAGTTTTTCAACATGTGCCTAAACGCTTTGCTGCTCTATTGCCACAACACATCATTTGTGTGTCTCCTCCAGATATATGTACAGGGAGTTTGTGTGGTTCCCATATCCTCTGGTCCCACAGCCACTCTTGAGCAAAGAAAGCCCTGTAACCCTGACGAGCCCCCCAGGGAAAGGCAGAGTTCACCCATCCAGGCTCTCTTCCCAGCATCAGAACTTAAACTCACATTGTCATTTGAATAGATACATTCCAAGAGCCCTAATAACAAGGGAAGACTTCACAGGCTTTACTAAAATATTTAAGGCAAATGACAGCAGCCTGTGCGCTAATTTAATAAAAATACATTTAATAATTTAATTTAATTATGGTAATGTAAGAACGCAATAAAAATACATTTTGAATCTATTATCGATCTTGTTTCCTCACAGATGCCTTTCCTTTTTATTCTGGGGAATTTTAATAAAAGCACAAAGCCCAGAGTGCCAAGGTGCAGAGCTGTTCTCTCCAGGTGAGAACCAAGAGCCCTCCCGCAGCTCTGGATGACGTCCACGTCTCGTCAGGTCGCCATTCTCTGCTTGGAACCCCTTTTGGGGATGTCACTGTCCTACATCATACATGACATATACTATACATAATGCGGCTGTTGGTGAGAGGGAAGCAGTACTGAGCTGCAGCGGGGACCCCTGAGCTCAGCATGGCTTGTCTGAAGATGGGATTTGCTGGTGGAGGCAACCGACAGCTTCACAGCACCCGCCACCTCCTCCATCAAATTTCCCATCTGAGTCCCGCGAGGCTGACACGGAGGCACCAAGGCCCAATCCAGGGGGACATGGTGGGCCCTGCCTCTCTGCTCGCTGCCACGCTTCTCCTCAAAGGCACCAGCACTTGTAGGAATATGCTCCCTTTTCATGTAGAGGAAAACCACGCACACTTGCTTTTCTTGCCAACTAACTTGAGATGATGATTTCATTTTGCTCTGCTCTCTTCTGCCACATGCACGCACAGTGAACATAATTTTTAAAGTTTGATGACATTTTCAGGAAGATACTACCCATAGCAACACTAACAACAAGCTCTTTCTCTTTGGAAAGTGGTTACACCATCCCGCTATCTCAGGATATTATGCCATCCACATCAGACAAAGAGCATCCAGAATATTAGCACTTTGGCTTGAGTTTCCTCTAAATGATTGTGTTTAAGTCAGACAGCTGGCACAGACAATGTTATCTCAGGTAGTTCCACCCTGGCAGCATTATAGGAAATCTATGGTTTGGCCTTACTATGGGAAATGCAGGCAGGACTTCCAGCCTCTCTATAACGTATAGATTTATTGGCATTCAATACTGAGAGCAAAACCCTGTATCTTTCTATATATAGACATAATTATTTTGAAAGTGTTTCAGAATCAGTTCAAAATTACAAGTTACATAAAAATAGTTCAGTTGTGTAAAGGCAAAAATAAAAACTTCATGACAGCTGGGATGTTCAACGAGGACTGAGGGAGTTAGGGACCTGATGGACCAAGCCTGCTTTGAAAAATCCAGCCTCAGTAAGGATTTAAACTTTAGTCTAATGTCAAAAAGAGGAATATCTTCAAAACATAAAAGGACTGATCTGGTAGACACATAATGACCAGGCAGCACAGGGAAGATCACCTGAACTGTGAAGCAGCCAGTAACAGAATCAACCTTAAATTATAGAATATATCGTACCCATAGACCTAATTAATAGATGCCACATAGTATCTAAGAGAAATGTGGCAAAATGCTAATGCCCCAGGAAAAGCTGTACAGCACGTTTAAACAGAGGGTTTGCGAACATCTAAAAAGACCACAGAAAACAGGAATCAACCCATGTGGAGACCTGGTGCCCACAGCACCTCCAGCCTCACCAGCCTTTGGCACGGTAGGAATCAGTCTGGCTGAGGTTTGACAGAGGTGGGCGAACACCTGAGCTCTCTGGATCTGCAAAGGAATACAGGCATAGACAGGAAACTATTAAAGGACTGGATTATTTCTTAAAAAGAGATAATGTTTCCAAAGCACACGACACAATGCACTCATTCAGCAGAGAGTCAAATGTCACAGTGGATACAGCTGCAAGACAGTGTTGCTCTTTATTTACAGTAAAATATGTCAAATAGGGAACACAAAGGCGTCGTCAGGATAAACATGGGACTGGAGCACACAAAGGCAGGCAGCATCCACTGCCCATCAGACAATCTGAATAAAAGCCCCGACTAAAATACCGGCCCAGTTTCTATGGTGTTCTTGAGTTAAAGCCTCCAAACACTTCACATAACTAAATAACTGGCATCCCACGTTTCAGTCGTAAGAGAGGACTGACAGCTTGAAATTCGGGCTAGAGAGCAGCAGAAACCAGAGGCGCTCCAGAGGAATGATGTGCGGAGAAAGGAAAGGCATCTCGAGAAGAGCTGTTGGTGTGTCTGCCGGCAGGATCCCGCCAGCGAGCCTCAGTTTACACTTTGGGAAGTTACAGCGAAAAGGGATTGAGATGTTATCCAAGAGCACTGAAAACAAAGGGAAAGTTTAACTGTGAAACACGTTTTACTATGCACAGGACTACAAGCCTGTTCCATGCGCACACATGCCACGTGCACCAGCATTAGCATTCATACATCCCTAATAAGCACAGTGATTTTAAATTCCTTTCCACTTGTGTGCGGCACTTACTTCTATCAATCATTTTCCCTTGTGTTAAAGAAGACATACGACAGTCTGAAATCAAGGCAGAGTAAGCGGTGCAGTTAGTGACACTTTCTGAAAAATACTATCATATACTGGAGCTGAATTTAGCTCAAATACCACAAAATACCCATCTGTAGAGGAATTGCACACACACACCCCTGCACAGTCACAGGAAAACAATCATTACTGATAACAGTGCTAAAGATATAGGCCGTGCAATAACCCTACAAATACAAGCAGGTATTTTTTCCTTTCCATAGTTCACCAAGCAAGGTATTCATTTCGGCCTCTGTTCCAATTAGGTGCCGCAGGAAACGGTGTGGGAGTCAGGCAGAGGATCTGCACTTCATGACAAAACTGCCTTTAGCACAAAGAATTTTGCAGGTTCTGCATCTGCCTTTTGAATATTCTCGTAAAGATAACTTATAGCATTATAATGTTACTTCGTAGCTTACAATGTTTAGTATAAGTATCACGTTTCTATATTTTTAACACAGCTTAGAGAAAGCATCTCTCTGTGATCGACTTATTCTGGGTTCTTTTAGTCCCCACTGGACATGCATCTGTACTGCTTCTCAAAGGAGATAAGGAATAAAAAATACATTCTCAATTCGAATTAGTTAAAAGAGGCTGAAGCCCTGGTGTACACACGGTGCTCGATGGCTCTGGGTAAGCTGGCTGGTGGAGGACAGGGTCTCTCCCAGCTGGCTCCAGTACAAGCCCCCCGCCCTCGCCTGCTCCTTGACATCACCTCATCTGCCCGGAGCACCGACAAAGCCTTTCTGCAATGAGGATGGGTCACTGCATCTCTTTCCTCACGAGAGCAGTTCACTGTGCCCACTGAGGCCCCCTTCTTACCAGGGTTGTGATCAAAGAGCTCATTCACTTTCTGGGGCTTTGTTACTTGGGTGGAAGCTCCCCTTGTATTCAACAGGCGTCTTCACTGACAGAATTTGTAATTTTACAGAATTTCTAATTTCATTTACGTTTCTGCCAGCGTTGCTGACTAGGATAAGGTTGAGATTTGGAGACAGAAAGTTACTAAAATGGCAAGGGCAGTGGGCGAGAGGAGAGGAGAGGAGAGGAGAGGAGAGGAGAGGAGAGGAGAGGAGAGGAGAGGAGAGGAGAGGAGAGGAGAGGAGAGGAGAGGAGAGGAGAGGAGAGGAGAGGAGAGGAGAGGAGAGGAGAGGAGAGGAGAGGAGAGGAGAGGAGAGGAGAGGAGAGGCGCAGCTCGAGGGCAGCACCAGGAGCTCAGCAAGGGGCTCCAGGGGCTCCAAGCCATGGCAGCAGCCTTCAGGGCTGTACATTCTCCACCAGAACAAAGCCGTTTAAGCACACTCTTTAAGCTGAATGCTGTGTACTTTACATAACTGAAAGAGAACAAATACCCCATTAGCAGATAATTAGCACTTGGACTCAGAGTACTTATTTAAGGTATTATGGATCGATCTCCAGCATTCCGAGTGATTCATGTCCCCCATATATTCAGGCATCCTTGTTTCTTTTTATGATTATAAATATCTGTGCCATGTATCTGTGTAATGTTTATGAGACGCTCAGAATTACACTCCAGAGACAGAAAATTTCTCTTTATCCGCAGAAAAGGTTTAGCAACATTAATAACAGCGGGCCCATGGCCTTTCCTTACACCTTGCAGTCAAGTCCCATCCATGCTAGACCGGGGCGTCTCGAGAAGTGTAAGGTGGATTTCCAAAGCCCTTAAACTTGGTCCCAGCAGGGTGGGAGGAAGTGCTGGGAGGCCTCGGGGCAAACTCACTCCGGGGAAGTGGACCTGGCCGCACCCACACCATGGAAACTGCCTCAAATGCCTTATCAAAGACTGCCAAACATCAACCAGGCAGCAGCCATCTGGAACGGTCCCCTAACAGCAGCCAGAGCAACCTGGCCCCGGGGTCTAGGCTCTTATAGGCATTTTATATGGGAAGCACAGCTTGTCTAAAAATTCCTGTATTTCTGAAGGCTTCCATTCCACTGTTAAATTCCCAGTAAAATAACAGGGAGAAGCAATAGGAAGGAGAGGACCTGTGATCTGTTCCTACTCTGCTGTGTGTAAGAGTCTTGGGCAATCCACTTCACCTCTCCCCACCAACGCTTCCTCATAAACCAACCAAAAATAGTAATTCTTGACTGTATTTCTACTCCTGCCAGTGTTATCCTGCCACCTACTACTACGGCTGCTTCTAAAGAAAGCATGACCAAGCAGAAATGCTTTCCCTTTGCACCAAAAACTTCTCACTCTTGAGATCGTCTCTACCATGAATACCATCATCACCAGCTTTTGGAGGCCTCTTGCATTTAACTCCAGCAGTATGAGGTCGGCGCTCATAACTGCACTGTAAGGTGTCCCAGCTCAGCCCTGTCCCTGCCCAATGTCCCCGTCCCAGGGGAGCAGCAGCGTCCCCTCTGCTTCTGCACCCCCAGACCTGTTGACAGGTCCGGGAAAGCAAAGTCCAAACAGCGGCTTCATATTAAATCAGGCGGCTTGAGGATGGGCAGCCAAACTGCTGCTGTCACCTCCTCTTCCAGCTCCTTCCCACTGCACTGAAGAAAAGAAAACAGAAACACAAATCAAGTCCTATTCTACAAAATTAAGAGTTTCCACTTGCTTCTTTTCTGTCTGCTTTCACTCTGTAATTACGCAAAAAGACACGGCCTACTGCGTGGTGCTATTGATTAGCAAACCCCACAGCTGCACTGGCAGACCCTCAGGCAGTTTTTAAAGCAGCATTTTAAAGAAAGTTTATTCCTTAATATTGAGATATTTATGGTTCCTCCTCTGAATTGGTATGATAACATGAATAAGCTTGTGGTGGGGAGCAGGTGGAAGTGTGAGAACATGCAGTTTTTATTCTTGTAAAAAATGTCTATAGAAATTAATAGAAAATTATCTCCTCTCTGTTTAATAATGTGGGATGATGCCAAAAACCCAGGGAAAAGATCTCATTCTCTATTAAATTTCGTAAGATTTGTCAAGTAGTTTCTATAGAATCTGTCAAGGATTTTACAGATCTCTCTCAGTTTCATCCCTCCACAGGATTTTGGAAGGGTCACAGAATATTTTCCTATTATCAGCACCACTGATGTCCTGTTTAAATCCTATGATTGGCAGTGTTTATTCTTCTCTTATTAGGATTCCTTTCTTAGAGAGAAAGGAATAAGCCTTTATCAGCGATAAGGCTTACAGTCAGCTGAGCAAAAATAGAAGAGGCCAGAGGATATTAAGAGAGCTGGGTTTGTTTACATTTATTTTTAGGTCGGGTTGTGTGAGGTTTTTTTAATCCTAAACCACATTTTTACATGCCACAGTACAAATTCTCAAAATACGTATAACAATGCCACTTTAAAAATTGCCCTGCTGTTTATTTTATTTGGTTATCTCGCTATGCTGCCCAATATTACTGCTGCATCCTCCAACCAGGCTCCGAGCACCCAGGGCCCCGGGGTGCAGGGTTTCCCAGAGGCTGGCACGAACATCCGGGGTGCACAAACATCTGAGAGCTGCAAAAAACTCTCGCACCTGCAGCCTGCACGCTTCTCTGAACAACCACCCCTGCTCTCTTGGGGTGAGCCTGTGCCATGGGACCCGCCTCCCGCGGACTGCTGGGGGGCTCTGGGCTTTCTCGGGCAGGCTGTGCCACGGGGGTCCTTGCCGTGTCCCGGTGTGCCATGGTGCAGCACCGCATGGCAGGGTGCACCAGCACCGGGGCAGTCCGAACACCACCGCGCTGCTGCCCGGGGCGGTGGGTGCCGGCGGCAGCGGTGGGCTGCTGTGCTGAGCGCCGGTGCCTGCAGCTCCCACCGGAAAACCGAACCCGAAGTGGCCATCGGCTCGTGAGCCACCTCCACTCGGGAACAGCGTGATCCGACGTCCCGGCGTATCTTCTCGAGAGGGGAAAAACCCGCATCCCCGCGAAGACACGCCGTGGGAAAGGCGCCCGGCGCGTTCTGAGGCCGTAGCTGCGGTGCCGTGCCAGCCCCCGGGGCAGCGGCTCGGGGGGCTCATCGGCGGTGGGGGCAGGGGCGGGGGCCACGCTGGGAGCAGCCGGACGGGCCAGGAATTCCTGCCGGCGGCCGGCCCGGCGGGCATAGCAACGGGAGCCGGGGGAGGAACGTGAAGCAGCGGGATCTGTGAGAAAGCGAGCGGCGCCGCGAGGCGAGGCGGGGGCGCGGGCGGGGGGACGGAGGCAGGGGGCGAGCAGAGGAGGGAGGAGGCGAGCAGCGGAGGCGGGGGCGCGCAGCGGTGGCAGCGCGGGCTGTCCCGCTGTCAGCCGGGGACGGCCGGCCTCTCTGAAACGAGCTTTGCGCCATCCCAGCGCGCGGACTTGTGTGCCGCTGGGACTGGTGCCAGCCCGCGCCTGGCTCGGGCCCCTCGGAGCAGCCCACGGCCGCCTCTGAGCACAAAAGGGGCCGGGGCAGGCGGCACACACGCCGCTACGTTTCGGAAACCCGCATGTCACCGGCGCGTTCCCAAGGGAAGCAGCCGGGGCCGAGAGCACGTGATGGTGCCGGCGGCCGTGAGCGCCGGCCCGGCAGCTGCCGCCAGCCCCGGGCCCGCGGGGCCTTGGCCGTCGCTTTGTGCGCGGGGGGGCCGCGGGGCCCCGTGCTCGGGCTGAGCCGGCCGGGGGGGACGGCCGGGGGGACACGCTGCCTCCGAACGGCCGGACGCGGCCCCCGCCGCACACGGCCGCCCGCTGCCGCCAGCCCCGCCGCTGGAGCCGGGGCCGCCTGCGGCTCTCCCCACCGAATCGCACCGCTGCCGGCCCGAGGCACAGATTAACCGCCCCCTCCCCCATTTTTGCCGCCGGTCTTTCACAGCCCCGCTTTCCGGGCCCAGGAGCTGTCACGGCGTCGCTGCCCGGCCAGCCGCGGGCCCGCAGCGCGGCTCCCATCGCGGCTCCGCACCGGGGCGCGCCCCCCGCGATGAGCCAGCCCCGCTGGGCACAGGCACTGCTCTGCCACGAGACTCCGCGTCCGAAAAGATGCTTTACTGCACCCGAGTATTGTTCCTCTGCGTGAAGAAAACGTTAATCAAACTGCAGAGGAGGCACAGTAGCTGCACAGATACATTAAATATCTAGTTACTACGCGATAAATTATTAATAAAGTTAATCTATTTGACCACTCTGCTCAAGTCATACCCTTACAACCAATCAATAGCAATAAGACATAACATTTGTATGAGGCTTCGCTTTCTCCGAGTGCTGTGCGATCATTAATAACCAACAGCTGAATACTCCCCATGCCACACTGGCAGGCAAAAACTTTGGGAAGTTCTGATTACATCAATGATTCTGCTTTTAGTTTGTGAAATGCTACTGAAGTGCCCTGGCATATCTAGCAGGCACATAGGCTGGGGTTTCCCGATGAAGTTAGGGAAGCTAATTGCTGAGCTCCTGTTGACTTTCAGTGGAAATGAGTTCCCAGCAAATTCGGTCTTTTCCAAAACCTCAGCCTTCATATTTTGAAAGCTACACATACATACTGTCAGGGTTTTAACACTTTCCTAATTCCAGCCATGAACATGGTCCTCTCCTATGTAAGAAATAAAAAAGATGAACCTGGTTTAGGAACTGCAGAAGATTTCTTAATTGTATAGTTTACAAAACTTGTATGAAGTTTACAAAACCATCACTACTATTTCTGTTTCAGCATTAGCAGACATCTGCACCTGAGAGAGCTCTCAGAGACCACTGAGGGCTGTGAGTCTTTTCAGGGTAGCAACGACCATCCTGCCTTCCTCTGGAGTTAAATTAAAATAGTTCCCAACACATAGCAGTTTGTTTCTTCTCCAGAGATTTGGAGAGGTAGATTTGCCCCTCGCAGGGTGAAACATGACATGTGGGGCCAGTGCTCCTCCCAGGCCACTTGCCTCACTTCCCGGGCTGGGCATGCACATGGAGGCAGGAGCACCAGCCCCTTGGAGGCAGCTACCCACCTGAAGCCAAGACACTGAGTTTTTCTGCAGATCACCTCCTTCCAGCTGGTCCAGGCTGCCCAGGCCACAGCTGCCCCCAGGTTTTTAGTGGGGTCAGCCGCTCCTGCCGGCTGCTGCCTCACACATTGCCATGGCAGGAGGAAAAAGATGGGATTGTCCCTCCAGCAGTCCCTGGCACCAGCCCTGGCATGGCTGCGGAGGTCTACTTGCAGGTTTTGTCCCCCTACTCTCAGGGGAGCCATGCACTCCATCCAACACCACCACCCTGCCACAGTGCTCCTGTCCCAGTCAGGGTGGTGTCAGGCGGGTGAGCTCGCCTTTCTGGGGCGTTTTTAGCAGTTACTTGCCCAATGACCACAGAATAAAGGTGGCCTGACTGGAAGGGAGCAGGTTGACTGCTCCTAAATCCCAGGCCATTGCCCTTCTACAAGCCCATCCTTCCCCTCTGCAGTTAGCTCTGGCAGTGCATGTGAGCAGGCCCGCAGTGTAGCCGTACTTGCACGCAGGTGCACACCCCGCTGCAGCCCATCCCGGCTGCGGCTCTGTGCTCACATGGCACAGGTGGCCATCCCCAGCCCCAAGTGCCCGGGCCACGCTGGGGCGGCTGAACTAAAGAGCTGCAGGAGGAAGAACACGAGAGCTTTGTAGAAATATGTATTTTTACATCAGAGTTCTTTGTATATACAAAAAATCCCACCCTGCTGTGCTAGGAGAAAAAAAATCTCATGGGCATTTCAGACCTACCTATTTTATTAATGCAAACTGCCAGATTCAACATGCGAGCCAGCCTGAAAAACAAAAGGCTGGGAAGCAGGAACGTATCCACAGTAAGCACTCGGCAGGCCTGTGGGTCCCATCGCCCCTTGCCGGGGATCAGAAATAGAGGTGGGCAAGTGAGAGCAATACAAAACAAAGCTGTCTGTAATTTGGCTGGCTTTGCCAGCTCTGCCTGGGGCTGTGCTGTGCCTGCCTTCTACTTAGTGGTCAAATGACCTGAGCGTTCCTGGGCAAAACAGTAGTGGCAAGCATGTTTTGGACATGGAAAATGTTCATGGCAACTGCTGCCTACATTTGCACACCTGAGTGTGTACACTCAAAACACAGCTGCACGTGCCCTGGCAGGACCTGGCTTCAACACTACACTGTGGCTTTACACAGCCAGTTGCGAACTGCCCTGTACAGTGTCAGTGTGGAATACCCATTTGATAGTCCAGTGCACAATTTCAGGAGATTCTAAAAGATTTCAGAATAACCACATTTCAGAAAATTTTACTTCTGTAAAATGAACTCTAAAGAAAAGACGTGAAAACTTGAAACCTCATCTCATTGGATATTCATGGTAATATATTTGCTCAGCTCTAATCAGCGTCCAAAGAGGGCTGATAAACATGGCTTACGAGCACTTCAAACAGCAGGATGGGTCAAAGTGAAAAAGAAAGTGAAATCCCAGGGTATCAGCAGTCAATACAGGGAATTAGTTGTCCAACAATAGGAACAAAAAAGGTTGGGATAAAAGGCTTTCCCAGATAAATACAACTGGCTCATTCTGGCAGTTTGCTCTGGAGGTGCAGACATCGAAGGTCTCCCAGAGAGAGCCAGACCTCCAGGTGCTCTCCCCAGGGTCACACAGTGAGAAGGCACCCGTCTGCCATCACAAAGTGTTCTCATCCATGCCCCATCTGAAGAAACTGGGTGCCTTTGAGGTCTCTGCCTCCCTACCACTGTCAGAAGTTGGTACAGAGATGCACACACAGAAGAAGGCTGCAGAGTCCTGTTCCACTGCGAAACCATGCTGCAAAATCCTCTCACTGGTTTTAGTTAGTAGAAAACGTGCCCGTGCAGGCAGGGCACAGAGGACCAGAGTAATACCAGCAGAGACAGAAGTTAGGCTCTGGGGCCGACAGAAGCGTGACTGGGTTTTTGGTGAATATTGCCTGGCCTCGGAGCAGTACTGTGGGATTTGAGCTCTGTGTCCCACGAAGTGCAGTTACCTCTAAAAACTGCACGTTTGAGCGTACACCACAGGGGAAAAGGAGGTTCTCGAATCACTCTGACTCAGTTTCACCACTGAGCAGAGTCGATAACTGCTGCCTCTCTCTGGGGAATGCTTCACGACTCAGACTGTATTTGGGTCATAAGAGACTTCAAAGGTCCTTTGAACAAAAGCGTTAAAGTGCTGAAAACACGACAGGCACTGGTAGGCAGCAACCTGGCAGTAAGGCATGCCGGAACTACAAAATTCTTCTAATCTTTCCTCCTCAGCTGATTCTGTCAGCCCTGCAATCACTTTTGCAGCTCTTCCTTGAACTCTTCCCCACTCTCAGTATTTTTTTTGTACATGATGGGATGCCCAGACCCATCATGCTGTGACCCCAATGAGATTCCAACACATCAAAGTGGTCTCAGAGGGGTGTGAGCCCCGGCCCCGCTGGCACCCCCTGCTCCCAGCACCTGCGGGCTGTGATGACAAGCCATGTGTCCTTCAGGAACCCAAGATCTCACATCAGGAAGAAAAAAAACCTGAAACTACAGAAGAGCCTTGGCCACTGTCAGAAACCAAGCCACGGAAAGAGCTGGCAAAGAGTTAGTTACTAAATATTTTAAGACAAAATAACCAGACATTTTAGAGGGCTCTGGTCCATTATTTTTGTCAAATTACATATGCATCCTCTGATATATACCTCCGCAGCCATAAACACAAAACATGAGAGGAACAGAGAAAGAAGAATCTTGCTGAACAAGAGAGTTACATACTGTAGGAATGCAGGAGCCTGTGATCTGCGTTATTTCTTTGCTTAAGGCCACCTAGCAACAGCGCATAGGTTAATCCTCCACAGACTGAACAGACAGCATCAGCCAACAGGAAAACAAAACATCTCTGCTAGAAAAAAAACAGAACAAGAATTACCCATTTGCAAGAGGGTTGTAGGAACAGGCAGCAACAAATAAGAAAGAGGTATACATGATACTCCTGCAAAAGGAAGATTTCCTTGTAAATAGAGTTATTGTCCACCTTGTTATTAAAAATACAAAAAGAGCTTTACAACATTTACAGAAAATCTCTGCGGGAGCTGCAGGAACCCTGCTCCGCAGGGAGCTGGGGGGATGAGCTGGACTGTGGTCAAGGCTGGTTGCCATCTTAGAGACCGCCTTTAAATTGTAAATACAGTGTCCTCTAAAACAATAAATAAATTTCTGGAGCTGTAAACCTTCTGCCAGGGGTTAGCAGCACCTGCAGGGGCAGGTTCAGGTCTCTACGAGCATCTCTTCGACATTAAGACATATCATCTCCTTAAAGTCATTGTTTGCAGTGGCTCAGTCCCGCCTTTGCAGCTCTGTCAGGCTCCCCTGCACCAGGACATTCTGCTAAAGGTGCCTGGAAATACAGAATTAACTCACCAGGACATCCTCACTGTGCTGGGACTGCCCCTCACAGCTGCTGTGCCCTGGAGAAGACACCCCATGGGGCTTGCCAGCCCCAATACCCGCTGTGTCGGCAGCGCATGCATGCGGCCATTCATGGGGTGGCTCTGGCAAAGCTGCAGCTCAGGAGCTGTGCTGTCTCCCCAGCATTGCCCCTGCCTGTGCCACCCCTCCCACTACACCGAGGGGTAGCCACCAGGGATGAGATTGTGGAGGAAAACGTGGTGTGAGGCCACCGCTCCTCGCCAGCCTGCTGCAGCGTGCCACCTGCCTTCCCTGCCGCCCCAAGCTGAGTGTCACCTGCTGCTCACCAGTGCCAGCACAGCCGGCACTGTCCCCAGGGAAGCTTCTGACCTAGCCTTTCCAAGGGGTCTCTGTGGCGTGGCACATCTTCCAGTGCTCGCTGAGGGATGGTGGCCAACGTGGTGCTGTGCATACCTGCACATCTAGGATGTGGTTTATTAAGGGGTTTATTGTTGCTCCTTTTCTGTTGTTCGCCAACAGATGGTAGCAGCACTGCTGCTGTCACGCCAGGCCAGGAGCTGCTCGCAGAAGGAGACATCATCTGCTCTGAAAGTTTTCTCACCTGATGAAAACTCATGCTTGCCCATTCCCTTGCACCTCTCTAGCCACACTTCCAAATCCAGCTCAGAGAGCAAAGCAACTATCTCCCAGCACAGTGTATTCTCAATTCAAGATTCTAGGGAGGGATACAGGCCACTGATGGGGTTGTGGCTCTGTTCACTGAGGCTGGTAAATCAAAACGTGTTCAAGTACATCAGTGACACCTAGGCTGGATGCCCCAGATGGTGACTTCTGGGCTGTGTAAGGCTGCAGCAGCACACCCTGCCTGGCTCTGCCCACAATGAGCCATTCTGAAACAGTGAGCAACGCCCAGCTTGAACACAGGCACCAGCAAGACCCAAATTAATTACTTCATTTATTATTTACAAATTTAATTATTGGGCAAAATCTGAGCATTTCCTGCCACTGGCTGCACTGGTCGCTCACACTGGACGGGGCCCTGAGCCACTCACTGCCTTTGGTGGGTAAGCACTGAAGCCAGCTGGAGCTTTGCCTAGGCGAGGTCTGGCTAAGACGGAGCTACGGACAGACCACAGACCTCAGGATTTGGTCTGTGGCGAAGCAGCTCTGCGGAGGAAAAACAAACAAACAACAACTCTGCTCTAGAGGCTTCCCCTAATTCTGTAAAGTGCTTTGAGGCTTGCGAGCGGCTCTGTATAATCAATAACACCATTAACAAAAAGGTGGCCAAATGGCAGCTACCTCTGATTAAAACAGAGCCCTTGGTGTATTGCAGCAAACAGCCATGCAGCCATTTCTCCGATCAGAAACAGGTCTTTCCGAGTGTCATATAATTCATGTGGAAATCACAGCAATAAGGCAGACTTCCTTGCAGCTGTTCAGAAGTCTTTGGAGGCTGCCATTATACTTCACCTTTTTAATGCTTTATGTATTACAGCTTTATTTTCACCTAAGGCTGTGATCCTAAGCTTCCTCACAGGCTTATCTACAACTTGTATTTCAAAGCCTAATTTTCCTGCCCCCAAACGTAGAATAAAATAGCTTGCAAAAAGGGCTGCAAGGAAGCTGCAGGTTCCGCGGTTTTACAGCCCTTCTCCATCAGATCTGTATAGGTACTATTCCTCACGGAGCCAAAAACTTCCTGGAGAAGTGCTGTAGCTAGAAGATATTTCTTGACCTGGTGTAACACTCCGTCCACCCTGGCTGGTGGAGAGATTATGAAATTTTAATTGGACTGAGAGCAAGATATCACTATAATTGGAGCCCAAGTGCCTGCACAAGCCCAAGAGCTAGGACTTGCTGGAAATCCTCGACAGCCGCCAGCAGCCCCAGTACCCAAACACGCCTGTGCCCCTGCATGGACGCGATACGCATCCTCCTCTCCGCTTGTGCTGCAGCCACTGGCTCCCTTCCATAAATAAAAGGTTTTGCAAAGGAAGGATGCTCAGGACCGTCAGGTTTCCGCGTCCCCTGTGCTGGCATGAGCAGCAGTATGAGGGACGACGAGAATATGCCAGCTCAACCCAGCATGAGCTGATGTCTGCCTTTGGGAACACACACTCCTCGGCACAAAATGACTCTCTGCTGCAGCGCTGGCAGCAGTCTCTCGCTCCGCTGAGCTGTGGTCCCCTTCTCCAGTTCGTGGCTGGCCGAACAAGCCTGCCGCGGCTGTGTGCGCGCGGCACCCTGCAGCACGGAAATTCGGGTCCTGCACCAGCTGTTTTTTACCACCGTCTAGTAGGACATAAACCGAGTCCTGATTTCCACCGCCTCCAAAAGGTAGGCAGGGGCTGTTAGTTGGAAAAGATGGGCATGCCAGAGGAATGCAAATGGTGGGATTATTTATTATTCACATAGAGGCTCAGCTTGTAGTGTGTCGCCGGGCTCCATGCAATCGGACAAATCACTCAGCTGAGTCAGTGATCTCACTGTAGACCCCACAGCTCAGGGACTCAAATGATCCCAGAAGGACCATGTTCAAACATTCATGCCCAGATGACACTTGCTCCCATGCATACTTTCTATATCTTTGCCAGACATGATGAGAGATCACTCTGCATATGTCACATATAAAATAAGATCTCGGTTTTACCAGGAAGCCCACATTGAAGCATCTTCAGGAAAACAAGGTGCCACTACAAAATAACAGCCTGAATGCTTAGCAAAGATTGTCTTCATCTAAAGGTCAAAGTAAACGTCCCTTGCATAGCACACTTTTTTTCCTAGGGAAGTACAAATCCAAGTTCTGAGGTAGCCAAGTGCTCCCCCTTCCTAATAGCCATCTGCTAACAGAGCAGTGTGCAGCTCTCCCTGCTCTGGCCATCCCTGCTGGGAAGGGCTTATCGCATTACTGGTACTCCGGAAAATCTTGACTCCTGACATCAGCGCTATGAAGGTGGCTGTTGATGGAGCACTGTCACTTTACTGTGCAGCTCAGCAAGAGCTTTGGCTTCATTTCTACCTGTAACACCACAAAACCTCAATGGGAGAACGGCCCTGCATCAGGGCAAGGAACCGGCTTCGCCAAGTGATTTCACTGGCTATAGTCTTCATTTGTGCCAGCGTGAGGGATCAGAGACCTGGACCTCCCCAACCCTCTGTGACTGTAGTACCAAGGGCCCCCTCCATGTCACTGCCTGGTCTGTGCCATTCATGGGATGGGCGCTGTGTGGGAAGGCTCTGACATTACTGACAGGCTGTGCAGGTCATTCATTGTCCTAAGAAGAGGAGGATTTTGAAAATACAACAATGATCGAAGGAAGCAGAAGGCTAAGTTAAAGCGGTTGCATTGGATAGAGGTGCCCTAGCGGACATCTGAGCATGCTTTCTGCTGCAAGCTGCTGTTTTGAAACCAGTGGGCAAGTTCCTGGCTCCGACTAAAGGCAATGGCACAACTGGGGTTGGCTTCGGTCAGGTCTCTGGTACCAGCACCAGAGCATGCTTGGGGATTAAGGATAAAATTTAATTTGGCTTATGGTCTTGACCTCCTTCAGCATCAGGATTGCTGAACAGAAAAAAATAATTTAAAAAAATGAGCACTTGAAGGATGGGTTGTTTGAGATACAGCACTCATTGAGGCAGTGCTGGGAACAGCATGTGTGACCCCAAGGGACATCCTGTCTGTTTAGTGTCAGCCTCCTCCCCACACCCTCACACCTCCTCTTGGTCCACATCTCCCATCACATCCCAGCAGAGCTGCAAACCTGCGCCTCCGTGCCAGACATGGCCAGGTCACGCTCTGCCCGATGCCCCCAGCCAGCCTCCAGCCCACCTGCGCAGGAACCACAAAGGGAAAGCAAACAAAATAACCAGTAAGAAAACACTTCGCATTTTTGTAGTAGTTTTCATCTATACAAAGCATTTTGCAAGCCATGCTGAATTCAATTCATGAAGCCTTCATTCCTTAATTCACTAAGAAACAGTCTGCTTTATGATGTCATGACTGAAATCAAGTTGTAAGATATTGACTGTATTCACTTTTTTTTCTTTTGTGAGAAAATTAATGAAAGGAATATTAAAACCCTCAGTCTGTATTGAGTGGGAAGGGAAGGAAATCCACTTCTTTGTTACAATAAGCTATCTATATTTCTGCTTAAATATTTTCCAGTCATGCCATCCAGCAGGCATACTCTACAAATCTAAAGCCAGAATGAGGTCTCTGTCCCGGGAGCGCAGTACCTTGTTTTGGGAAGAAAGCAGCCTGGAAGCTCTGATCTGCAGCCAGCGCTCATCCTGCAGTGACGGGGTGGCCCAGAAATGGACCTGCCCAAGCAACCGGGGACCAAAGTCAAACAGTACCAACCCCCCAGTTAGCATAAATAATTGGTTTTCCAACATGAAGGCCCCCACGGTGACTTTCCCTTCGAGGAACTATGTGCTACTAAGAAAATGAAAGGTTGAAGGTTCATTACTGGGACAAGTAGAGCACGAACTTTCGCAAAATGCCTCATCGATTAGCATCATCTCTTGACCTAAAAGAGAAATTCTAAGGAGAGCTGATAGGAAGCTGATTCCTGCTGGGGTTTATTGCTATTAAGTATTATTATTATTGATTTTGGCTCATTATTTTCCTTTATTTAGAGAAAAAAAAAGGAAAAAAAAGAAAGAGAAGGAAAGAAAGAGCAGTTCAGTGGGCTTTCCATCAGTCTGGCTCCAGGTAAGGCTATTCTCATTGCAAGGCAAAATAGAGTTGCACATACAGATGCTATTAATACTTCCTTTCTAATTAAATTCCACAAGAAATTGTGCAGGATATTTCTGTCCCCATACTCATTCTAGTCCCATCATCTTTTGATTAACTATCCTCATGCACTAGGAATTAAGGTGTGACCTCTAACTTTTTTTGAGAGAGATGTGCTGTTTTTAATATTAACAGCTCCATCTTTTCATTGTTCCTTGAGCAGGGTTGGGAGGAGAAATATAATTACACACAATGGGGGTATAATTCATACATTAAAAGTGACATTAAAATGATAGGTAGCAAAATATAACAATATAACAGCTTGTCTGTCACTCTCTTATGGATTGCTGGCACCCTCCAACCCCATTACAAACACGTCCCTGGAGGGAGCGCAGCAGGAAGACATGAGCGAGATTAACACCAGTGGAGACCTCACGGTGCTCGGTGCCGCAGGCTCCCTCGGCAGGGATATTTGATTTAAACTCCTGTTGGGTCTCTTCTTCCCACGAGTGCTCCGTCCACAAGCCGGCTGCTGCAGCCCACGCCACTGGCACCCATGGGTCCCACTCTCGCGGCGAGGAACCGCCCCAACATTGCAGATTCCTGAAGCAGAGCCCCAGCACTCCCATTAGGAGATAACGTCATGCGGTTTGATGTATCTGGGGCACGGGAGGCTCTCCTACGTAGCACACAGGAGAGCAGCTCTGCTGCCCGCAACATCGCTTCCTTCCCAGAAAAATGAGCTGGCCCTGGCAGCGAGGAAGGGAAGTGCTCATCAGCAGAGAGGCACATCGAAAGGGCTGTTTTCATGGAGCCGGGCTGCGGGTACCAACTGTCTGCAGGGCAGGGCATGCCCAGGCCCAGCCACAGCTCTGCTGGTGGCAACACGCCTGGCCTGACAAGTCGTTTGGGCTTTGCCAGCCGGCGGAAGCTGCAGCCCAGTTTCACTTACGCTGCTTGTACGCGGCTGCAGAGAAACTGGTGCAAACCCCCGTGCATCTAAATTTGGGGATTTTTTTCTGCCTAGCTGCAGGGTGCTCCCTGTCAGCATAACCTACATGCAAAATTCTGCTTGGAAACTGAATCAGGGCATCATCTGCTGAACACACTGACGTCCAGCATCCTTCCCCTCCATGCAGCTGCCAGGCACCCCTCTGAGGCTCCTGCACCAGCTCACAAGCAGATGGGTTTGTGTGTGGCCTCAGCTGGACGGACTCTGGATCTACCCTAACGCGACCCATTTGAGCTGAAGTGACTTAGAAAACTTCCACACCGGTGGGAGCCGTCCCTCCTGGAGCCTCCCTGAAAGCCCAGCTGGCTCAGGAGGAGGATGCTGCCCACAGACAGGCAAACTCCAGCTCAAACGGTTTCAGTGTACACCTTCCTCAGACGCCAGAGGGCTTTCATCCGAGTGCAAGTGCTTTGGTCAATGACCACCGTGCTTTATCTAGTACGAAAATCAAATTAACTTAAACATATGCTTATATTTAAGTGTAACTGACTCCTTGGTTAATCCCCACAAAGAGAAATCTGTGATCGCTCCTCTCTCGATAACCTTCTTGAAACATTGGGGCCACTCTGCGTTGCCTGCTTGAGCTTCACAAAGACCCAGTCTTCACGTTCCTGGAGCAGAAACAGTAAACATTGGTTCTGACAGCAATTAGCTAATGTCCAATTATTTTTTTTTCAGGTCCAGTTTTGAGACCTGAAGATCCTGATGGATAAAATACAAGTGTAAAAACATCAGTGGAAAATGCATCTAGGGCTGTTACTGGCACAGTGTGAAAAGATGCAGTTCCACATGGGAAGAAAGGTGAAAATCCAGAAAGCTCCAGCCTGAAACCTTAACACAGTAGCCAGCGAAACTCCAACAGCAGGAGCTGGTTTCATCTCACCATCTTTTTTTTTTATTCCTTTTTTTTGCCCTTTTCTTGTTTTTTTCTTTTCTTTTTTTTTTCATTTTCTTTTTTTTTTTTTTCCTTTTTTTTTCTTTTTAAACATAGAATATTTCAGCCCATCCTTTAGCACTCCTCACTATATAAACATAAGGAATTAACTGACACCAGAAGCAAGGTTCTGCTACGTTAATTACAGTAGCCCCAGTTCTTTTGGAGCTGCGTGGAGCAGCGCGCATCGCAGCAGCCCCTGTGGAAAACAGATCACCGACATCGCGCTGTGCTTTCTCAGGCTGCGGCACCAAAAGCAACCCAAAGGAATTAGGTTTTCCTGATGTCTAAAATTAACTGGGAAAAGTAGTACTTGCCATGGTGGCTACTGCAAGTAAAAGCATCAAATGCTTTTTGTGGCAGAAATTTAAACCGGTTTGATCTGTGATATCCACAGCGAGGAAACTCCTTGTGATCACGGCACAACAGCCTGCCCAAACGGCAGGACAGGGGTGACAGCTTCAGCCCTCATCCCTCTCCTGAGACCCCCATCCCACGCGAGGTCCCGCTTTCACCCTCGGCTCTTCCTGCAGGCCAGGGCCAAGCGCCCGCCCCAAAACGGGGAACAAATCTCAGTCCTCAGGTACACTCAGTATTAAATAAAATTGCTTTCGATAACACCATAACTTTCAAGTCAGCTGGCAAATTGAGGTTATACAGGTTAGAGCAGTCACAGACGTGCCATTTCAGGCAGCACAAACACAGAAACTAAAATGAATTTTTATTGCACCACATTGTGATACAGGGACATCATGTTAATTTTGGGAAGCCTTCAGAATGGTAAACGTTAAGTCTGCAAAATAATGCACTCCTGGAAAACGTAGGATAGTTGGGGCGTGAGGTTAAATTTTGTGATTTATAGCCAGCTGTAGCTTTATGCAGTCTTTAAGTTACATTCTATTTGTCTTGGGCTGCTGGTTACTGAGCCTGCTTCCTTGTTGGCCAAAAAGGTAAAAGAAAGGTGGCTCTCGTCTTGAACTTCTGGGAGTAAGCTGGGTTTTAAACAACAACAATTTTAAATATTGGGGTATACATTTATCTCAAAGTATTTATTGTTCTTCTTCCCTACACAGTCATGCCCACAACTACCATTTCACACTCCTGAATCCTGCACAGCCCGAGAAAAGACTGTTTAATGGGACCCATACCATGGACAGACCTTCAAAGCGCCGTACCACCACCATCCGGTGCCAGTGCCCCAGGAAGCTTTATGCAATAGGCAGCCAGTATGACTGCACAGCACAAGGAGCACCAAACTAGAAAAATCACTCCAACACCCAGAATCTGTTTGTCTGTCTACCTAATAATTATGCCAAGATTACCACTATGTCACTCAGGAAAACAGGCAGCTAGGAAGTCCTTGGTAAATTTTTATATATATATATATGTATATCTAAAACTACCCTTTTATTAAACAAAATATTTATATAGTTAAGGTATTTTTGAGTCTCATGCTCCCATTCTCCATGAAGCCTTTACCTGGATATGCACATTTTCATGTTTTATTGTAACATAAGATTAAAGGGCATATCTAAGGGTTTCAGATGTGGAACTGGAAAGCTCTCCATGAACCGTGAGTCATTAGCTGCAGTTTACAGCAGCCAAGCACTGAGCCTTTGGAGTAAAAAACAAGGGATTTGGTTTATTCAGGGTGGCCCACAAGAGCTGGAGGGGAGCAGTGCCGTGGGTGCAGGTCTGGCCCTGGTACTTCAGCCCCAAGGGGTCTGTGGTCATGTGGTGTCCTGGGCACCTAGTGTTGCTGTATCATCACCATGCTGGCATGTTACCCCATAACTTTATTTATTAAATAGCATCTTCACATTTGTTCTTTTTGTACATCCTAACATCCTCAAACGACTTGAGAGGGCTGTTCAATATATGCGACTTGGCAGAAAATAAAAGCTAGAAAAGAAAATATAATGCTCTCTTTTTCCAAGACAGCCCTGGGTCAACCTCTACGGTTGTTCATTCAGGGCTTTTTCTATACACCTTCCACTTGCAATCACCAGCCAGTGCTCTGGCACGGTCAGGCTGTTCACCCGTGCACTTGCGAGAGCAATTTCAGTGCGTGGCTTTACAGGCTGCTTTTGAAAACAGGTCTAGCAAGACTGACACGCAATCTCCTCAGTCGGGCCAGGCAAAGCTCTCGCGAGCTACCGACAGCGCAAGCATTAGGCTGAATATCTTACAAACGCCATTTAAATACACCAGGGTCTCTGTGCGAGACGGTGCTGGAGCACAAAGAGCGCGGGAGCCAGAGGTGGCCGCAGGCTTTGTACCTGCACGATGTCCTGCTCCCTGCGGAGGGGACTGGATGCGTTTCACCTCTGTGCAGCTCTGAGAAGCCGACTCCGATGGTATGAATGCCAGCCACAGACAAGGCTGAGTACCCTCACTTCTCGGCGATGCAGGGCAGAGCAGCTTAAAAGCACCACCTAGGAGGACAGGTTTGATGGTGTAACTGTATTTGGTCTACAGGAGAAGAGGCTCAGGAAGGACACTGTTACAATCTCCCCAAAGATAAAGGGTTTTGCAAAGAGGAGCAAACCATTCCTGAACCAGGTCCAGGACAAGGATGATGCACGCTGATGGCAGCAGGGGATATTGAAGCTTGGCATCAAGGACGAACTTTTCCATGAGAAGCACAGGAATGAGCCGTCTCCAGAGGTGCTTCAGCGCTTTTCTCTTTGTTTGTTTTTCCCTACAAGGTGAGGCAAAGATCTAGCGATAGTCTAGATATGCCTGATCCTGTTTCACAGTGGGGAGACAAACGGAGCCAGTCCCAAGATCCACTCCAAACCTGCACTCCTGTGGTTATCTGGTCCTAAAGCTTCCCAAATCTTTTCATGTTAAAGTTTATCAACACAATTGTTCAAGTTTTAAGTGGATAATCTGCTCAGGCTTCCAAGCCAAGTAGTGTATTTCAGAGAATTACAGGCTCCTCGTTCTGGAGTTAAGACTGGCAGGTTTGTGAGCTTTCTGGATAAGCAGGGTGGCAGAGAGACAGCCCTCTGATGTGAGGGCATTGCCAGTAATGAGCTCCAGAGCTCACCTCACACAATTTACATTTCCCCACGAAATTCAGGTGCAGCTCCACGTGGCCAGAGCACTCCACTACCACCGCCTGGCAGGAGCCAAGGCTTCACAGAAGGAAGGGGTTCTGAAGTCACTGGGAAGTCGCACAGGCTCACAGGCAATAAGCAAACGTGACAATTCTGGAAAAGAGTTGATAAAGTCTCCTTTGCATAGACAGCACGGTTTTCCATTTTGACTTTGCAAGCTCCAGTAGACCACCTCTCACATACGGTATAAATGAATCTACACTTTCAGGAAGATCACTGCAAACAAGCTGAGCATCTGGATTTTCCACGAAAGTCAATGGCAATCACAGGCACTTGGCTCCTCTGGAAATGGATGGTGTTTTACCTTTCCTCTCGTAAGGGCAAGAAGTTAACAGGGAAACCAAGAGGATAGTCCTTATACGCTTCAAAGTGCATTTACAACCTGATGGACAGGGAGCAGACACAGAGGACTCCCAGCCTCTGGCTGCCTCCAGCCTCCAGGTGTCTACAGAGTAGGAGCCGCAGCCATCACCACCAGTGGTCCTGCCACAGGAGGGGAAAGCACAGTGCCCACCCACCCCAGCATTGCTCACAGCACGGCACATCGTCACTGCTAGCAACCCAACCCCTGGCCAGCACGGCCATAGACCTATTGGGCACATCCTGCAGCTTCTTCTAGCCATGATAGATCTGTTCGAAAAACACATTTCCTCTTTACAGAACTGTTTAGTGGTTCTGAGTATTATTCCCTGTGATGCTATTTTCCATAGTTTTAAGAGCCAGTGATTTATTTTACTGCTGTCCATCTATTAGATTTTCATCTCCTTAGGAACACAAGCTCTGAGAAAGGAGCCGGTGCACACTCCCTGTGATTGAACATGAAGCATTGGCAATAAAACTTGCAGCAAGTTTTCATTTTCTGCTTTCTTGCGCTAAGTTTCTGGAGAACTGACATCCATTTGTCAAAAGGCATTATTATGAAGTGATACCTATGAGCACTGATATTGACTTACTGTCTCTGCGAAATTTCTTCTCATCTCTTTCCAACAGAGCTGAACACGAAGCTGGCACAATCTCCACGGAGCAATTCAACTAAACTTTTTAAGCTGGTACCAATGCCCAATGCACCTCCCTCCTGGACTAGCAAGGCTTCAAGAAACTTGCTGGGAATAGCTGCACAAGTGCTGCTGCGGAGAGCTGCGAGATGCGCTCCTCTCCGGTCTGGAGGGGATGCTGCTCCGGGGGCCATCATATGACATTTGGGCAGTGGTCACCCAGGGGATGAGTTATCACTTTCACCCCCATGCAGATCTCCCAGGAAACAGCAAAACACCATCTGCAATACAAAAGCACCCTCTAAATTAAGAAATTGAGCTGAAAAGGGACATAGCATTTCCAGGACCTGCAACCAAAGGAGGTGACGACACAGTAGGGGACAGGGCTGGCTCACGGCACACGGGTGTGTATTTTCCCCACTTCTTCTATTTGGCAGAGCAACCCCGTGCTTCAGCAGAGGAACAGAAAACTGAAAGTGGGGCAAACCTAAGCTTGCCATCTGCTCCGGGCAGGCCAGGCTAGTTCAGGTGTGTAATGCCCTGCGCCTTCTGTGATGTCCTTTGCACAGGCAGTGCGGTCAGGCTGCCGTTCCTGGTGGGCAGTGGTGAGGAGCCAGTGCACCAAGAGCCTGTATTATGGAAACGTCGGTCTGTGATCATAGGCAATCTCCTGCCACAGGGGCAGGAAAAGTTTTGGCCGTCTTTTTCCCTTGTCATCTCTGCCTGCCGTTATCCCTCCTTGTGCTGAAATAAGGAGGTCAGCCAGACCCACACAATTAGAGGAAATTGTATAAGGTTGACCTCGTACCCTGCTAGGTCCTTTCAAGCGTGGGCAGTCTTTATCAGTAGCAGCATAGAAAAAACAGAAGAGATGTGCTTATAGGTGGGAGAATGAGATTGTTAAGACATTTTTTTGCTCACTCTCCACAAACTAAGATAGTACCTCTGCCACTTGGGTGAACTTAGGTTATTGCCACTCATATCTGGCAGCCCGTGGTTTCCTCCTTCATCTTGACTTCTGCTATTTTCATTCTGTGATGTCTGTACTTTTGCACTATTGGGAGTGGATTGTGTGTGGATCACTAACTTTTGGACAGGTCAGCTATCTCAGCCTGAGCACCACTAGATGGATACTAATAAGAGGAAACGAATACATCAAAGAAAATTCTCTCTTTTTCTCCTCATATCCCTCTCCCAGGCAGGCTGCTTTCTTCTGCTCTTGTTGTTGCTGCCCTTTCTCGCTCCGCGTTTATGCTCTGATTTCTGCAGATGGTGCTATACCAAGACAAGGTGAAGATTGACTTTTTAGGTCTGCTGGAACTACCCGAACGAGCCCACGTGGAGCCTCCCCTTCAAAAGAGATGATGTAAAAGAGATAATGGATGCTACAAACTGCGTGCAAATCTTGACAAAACAATTAGAGACATGGCTGTTAGAAGACGAGTGACGGTGCTGTGAAGAACACATTGGCAGAGTGTGAAGCGGCTGTTTGAAGGAGAGATCTAAACCCTGGAGTACATGGGGCCCTCCAGTTCATTTAAGTCATCTGATAGCTGGATGTGGCTGTAGTTAATATTTGGCCCAGATAGATCTAGACAAGCATAACATGTTTGTCACTTCCTTGGCAGAAGATGGGGTGCAGGAGCCCTGTAGGAGCTCAGCAAACACACCTTTGTTTTGCACAGCTTTAGGAGACCCAAGAGGAGAAACCTAGGGGGTCGCTGTGGTTGCTATAATAGGTTTTCTGAGGACATTGTCCAAACATAAGATCAATTCGTCTTTATTTGTAAGTGATGGAAGCTGGTACAGGACATGGCTGACCATCTATCCATAACAACTGTATACTTGCCCTACCTGCCAATAGACAGTATGCAACTCAACCCAATGACACTTGCCTAACCCCTTCCTGATCTCCTGGCTTTTTCTTTTTATTTTTTCTACCCCAATTCAAGCATCAGCCATAGCAACAGTGGTGTGGCACAAGGAATAACGATACATGAACTCCACCCAGTCCAACCTAAATTGCTCACCCTGCCTTGGCCACATTATTAACGGGCCTGGGCACAGCAAGCAGTTGCTGGAGGTGCCTTGATCTGCAAGGGAGCCCTGAGACACAACCAACACCAGAGGGATGTTCCCAAGCTTGTGATTAGACACAGTAGAGAGAAGCAATCCAGAAGTGCATGACAAATAACGGCTTTGCAATTCGTCCCTACGGCAATGGAGTGAGTTCAGGTATGCAGACCAGCCTGGTACCAGCCTCGAGGCACTCTGGGCAGACAACGTATGCAACACATGCTTGAAAGACAGACTTTCAGAAACAGCTTTCACATCTGTTTTCAAAAGGCATAAGCCCTTATTAAACTAATTCTTTAAATTAGTTAAGTGTCATTTGTACTATCTTAGCAAACAAGTGAGTGCAGAAACACTGAGGTTTGGTGCCCATTTGCTTCCTGGACTCCTTTATGCACAGCGTATTTGTTTAAAGCTGTTTTAATGGCCACACCTGCCCGTGCTAAGTAAAATGGAATCATCCTTCCATTAGTGCAACTTGGAGATGGTATCTCACTTGTGGTTTCCATTTTTCAGATGCGTTAATAACTACAGCCCATATTAAATCCCAGCATCAAGGACTCATTCCAGGTCTGGTTATTAACAAGCCAGTGGGAAGCTCTGCCGTTTCCTGCAAAGACAGCCTGACCCCCACGCTCAGAGGCAGTGGGAGATGAACCCAGGGCTGGTCCGTGCAGCCCTGTGCTCCCGGGGCACTGACAGGGACAGGAGCAGGCATTTTCCAGAATGCTTTCTGCTAGCTGAAAAGCAGTGCATGGGGAAAAAAGCTACAACAAAAAAAATCAAAATCCTAAAGACACCAGGTCAGGAAACATCCTCCTGCATAGCAGGGTGCTCCCACCCTTGTGTCAAGGAGCTCACAATTGCCCACCCACAGCAGATGTCTCAGATCAGCCATCTTCCTTCAGTCATGATCTAACACTGCTATTGCACCAAGTGTAATAAATTAGGATACCACAGTTTGCTGAAGAAGGTGATGCTCAACTTTATCAACAGCACTGGTGGAACATTTCCATCTCCAAAATTTTTCTGTGCACACCAGCCCATCCTGCCCAAAGCAGGAAGGTCAACGCTGTTTTCCAAACATCTCTGGTGAGAACAAGGCAGGTAGAGATGTGCAACCTGAAATTATTCTGGTGCGGGTGCCAGGGAGACCTTATGAGGGCTGGACCTCAGATGAAGAACTGCCTCTCATCCCAGTAGTACCTGCAGGAAGCATGGCCGGCCTCAGTTGTCACCGTGCTGCCAAGGCAGGCTGCCAGCCACCACAGTCCCTCACTGCCCAGAGACAAGCCAAAACTGATGAAAACTATCCCAGACCACTTTACCCCAAAGCAGCATGGGAACACTCATATGTTCCTGTATGCTGTTGGGGCCCCTCTGGGGGAGGGAAGACACACCGGGAAGTGGGAACGTTGTCCCCACTGCAAGGAGATATCATCTGGGATTTACTCCCATCCTACTGAGCCACAACTCTCTATTTCCAGCAGTCATTTTTGCAGGAATTGGCTGTCTTGGGGCTGCCCATAGCAAGCCCCCACATCCTGCCAAGCCCCGCGGCAGCACAGCCCTCCCACTGGCCCGCACTTGGCCACCCCCGCGTCTCTGAGCTCACCCCGTTTGCTAACATCCCCATTAGCTGGTAATGACTAACATTTAGAAAACATATTTCCTCCCACATGGTTCCAGAGGGGTTTGCAAACTGAGCGACAAGAGCTCGGCGTGGGGACTGCTCTGCTCTCTGGGGCGAAGCACCGCAGCAGCTCCAGGGTGCACCGCAGCCCGGGAGAAGCCCCACGCACCAGCAGCACTGCTGTGGGACAGTGGTGATGCCAGCAAGGGGCTCGGCAATAGGGACAGATTCCTGCGTGCAGAGCTGCCCCTGCAGAGGAGGCAGTCCCTAAACCAGGCCAGCATCTCCCAGGCATTGGTGGTTGCTGGGGTCCCCAGGCAGCACGGTATCCTGGCATGGTTGGTGCCCAGGGACCATCAGTGCCATGGTGGGCTTTGAACCACGAGCACCCGCTGCCCCACGCCTGCCGTGGGAGCAAGGAAAGCCGGCGAGAAAACAACCGTGACAAACTTCTGCTACTTTTCTAATTTTCTGAATGTCCAGCCATTAAGTGTTTATTTCAGATTCCTTGCCATGGAGTCATTACGCATTCAGGTGGAGAGGAAAGTGAGCTCCGCGGGAGGCTGACAGTAATTCTGCAGTAGTTAAGCATTAGCTGACAGCTGTACAAAGCAAAGCCATTACTCTCCTCAGCCGCTCTGCCCCAACTCCTGTCCCTATTGTGGGGCTCCTCCAACCAACAGCTCCAGAGCACCACAAACGCAGGGACGAAAGCCTGGGAAGAGGAGGGGTCAGCTATAATTAGAGGTAAATGAAAGAGGGGGAAGGATTTTGTCTGGAATACAGTTTGGCAAAACGTTACCATTGCATTTATTTCAGTGCTTTTCTGTTAAAGCAATGTTGTGGATACAAACCATTCTGAATGCACATGGGCCATTTAGAGTGGGCATGCCAGAAGTAATGCTTACATAGACTACAAGTTGCTAAATATTAAACAAATTTGAATTTATTTGAATTTGAGCCCATTAGTAATGATACTCTAAAACCACAAGAACTCCCTAGAAAATTTGGCCTCCAAATAGCTTTGACTAAATCACTTACTACATACTAATCACTAAGTACTATTAATAGGAAAAGAAATACGTTAAGAGATCACTGGGTACAGCCAGGATCCAGAATTGTATAAAAGATCAGTGATGCTTTTCTGCAGAGTAAACTTTAAAAAGCATTAAATATATAGAAAATCAATGCAAATTACAATTCCCTATGATTACTGTTGTTGGGTGAAAAATCAAAGATACATGGAGCAAATAATTAATTCTCTGTAGTATTTCTGTACCCCTCCATCATCAGCCTCTCTGAGCTCCACACAAGCCTGAGCATTGTCCCATCACCAGAGACAGAGAACCCATGGTTAAGAAACATGCTCAGGGCTATCAGGAAGAAATTTCCAGTGCAGTAGAAAAATCAAACTGGTGTCTCAGACAAGCCCTTGTCTCACAGACAGACCAAGTCTCAGACAAGCCATTCCTATCACATACTATTTAATGCAAAATTATGTCCAGGAACACAAAAAGCATGTTATAAAGTGCTTAAAGATATAATAAGACAAAAAAAAAACAAACCCACAGCTATTCTTGCTGTTTACTAGGTGATATTCATGTTAAAACCTTTTGCCCAAGCAAGTGCAAAGATATAGTGAGAATAGGACCTGCACTGCCTGTGCGTGGTCCTCTGCAAGTACAGAAAATAAGGTTCAGGAAGAATTAAAATTTACTACTCTCTATGATCCTGATGAGACTCAGCTGAATATTTATTTTCAAACATCTGAACAAGGTCTGCTGACATTTGAGGGCATTTAATTCCTCCCAGCACCAGTTCTTGCTATCTTGCCCCCAGTCCTGTCCTTCTCTGGACGGCCAGTGTCAGCAGTGAAGACGTTTCTCTTTGACACACCTCAGAACAGCTTTTGTCAGCTTTCATTTTCTTCCACAAACGGGCCATACGACGAGAGGGCAGCGAGTTTGGCCGGTGCAGCACTGCGAGCGGGTGGCGCCTCGATGGCTGTGAGCACCCGAGCCCCCAACAGCGCCGGGCTGCCTGCAGGGCTGCTTTGGGGGTGCTCTGCCCCCAGTCCAGCAGCTCACACCAAAACAAATCCTTTCTGTGAACTAAACTAGTAGAGAAAAGAACAGTGCATTTTGAGAGCCAGAAACCTCCTGTTGTATCTTTTCAGTTTTAAGTTTAAACCTAATTCTCAGATGAAAGAACCTGTAAGCCCATTGTTGCCTTCAGGATCTGCATGGAAAGGCACAGAACAACAAAGCTCAGACCCGACGGACTTCCTGACAGTCCTGCAGTGCTTCTTGCCCAACACACGAAGCCCCTCTCACCTTCTCTCTCTCTCCCACCTTTAACTACTTGGACATCACCTACCTTTTAATGACTGGCTTCAATATTTTATTGCCCTGTACCGCTTTCTGTTAAACCATCCTTTATCATTTCCCTCCTGCCCCTTAGACGCTCCCCCTTAATAAATTATTAAAGCATGTATTTAGATCACAGAAGCAAAGAAATTAGATTACATTGATCCACAGCAATTTGCTCCCACACCATTTCTTCAGGAAACAACATCCTCGCCACACCTCATTCACATCGAACCTCAACAGCAAACTCTCACCTCCCAAATTTTCATCAGCTCAGCGTGTGGCTAAGCCAGGGGTCGGGGCGGCACAGGGCAGGGGACACCCTGCATGCTGAGGATGCCTGGGGGACAGCGTCCTCCCGCGTCCCTGTTGGGCGGGTGCTTTGCAGGATGAAAGGAGGCTCCCACAAAGTGGGTTATCAAACTTGAGGAAGGGTATTTCCTCCTCCTGGCATTCTTTTTCTCTTTGGCAGCATTCTTCTTAAAGAAGAGACTAGATGGATTTTTAGTTATCAAGATTTTCCTGAAATACCAATGTGTCCGTACAGCCCTGTGTGCTGACACGGGCAGCTGCAGCACCCTCCCAGGGACAGTGCGTTGCTGCAGATCTGTGATGGTGGCGGGATAACCACGTCCCATGGTGCTGCGGTGGGGTCAGGCAGCCACGGAAGGGGCTCCCAAATGCAAATGTATCAGAGATAGTAAGGGAGCTTCTATCCATTTTTATCCATGGACAAAAATTTTTAATGCCCTCACCCCCCACAGACTGGTCCTTCTCCAAAACACTTCAGTTATCTCATCTTGTTATGTCACTTTTTTAACTCAACAACTTAATTTCAGATGGAGACAGCAAAATAACCAGACGTGTCACATGCAGGGTACCACAGATAAACACTATGGTACCAAAACCAGCCTGGGCCTCCAAGGACCTCATAGTTCTGCCAACAGGAGAGGTCGAGGTACCTCATTCCAGGGGGAAAAGCTGTAACTGGCAGCAGGTTGGGGTGACCACCAGGGCCTCCCGGCTTCTTCTGCACAGGTGGAGGGCCTGCACGGGTGCCAAGGAGCTCAGCTGAGCACAGTGCTGGCTCCCAAGTGGGACGCTGCCCTGCTGGCTAATCGCAGACAATGCACAACATGGGCAAAAACCGCTTAAACAACTCGCCTCTGTGGGGAAATTCTTCCGGATCCAGCTCAGTGTATTCAAAGCAGAATAGCTATTTCTGACCAACTGAATCCATTATCATCCTTATTCCAAGCGCTAAAATTAGCTCAGGCTGAAAGCACAGATGAACACTAACATTAATCAGGTAACTCAGTTTGTGGCTAAGCCCAGGAGGTGACTTTGCACACCAGCGGGACGGGGGATTGTTTTCCACAGTGAAAAACTCTTCCACTTCTGAGGCGATGCAGTTTCCCAGGGCAGACAGACCCAGGACGCTGGCATGAGGCGCCCTGCTCTGCACGCAGTACACCAGCAGCATAGGAAGGTCCTGCCTTCACGGGGAGCCTCAGCCTTTTGCAAGGAGGATGCTGGATGTGTCAACCTCCCTAGCAGCCCTGGTGCACCCCTTGGCCAGGTGACCTCCCAGCCACAGCCATGCTCCACCCTGTGGAGAATGGAGCAGGTATTTTTCTCCCGAGACTTCTCAATTCCCCAGTAAGTTATTAAAGAGAGCAATTTTGTTGTCAAAATTGGCAAGAATAATCGCACAGCTGTACAAAATTGCAGCAGCCAGGGCACCTTGCTTGCACAGAGCCCAGCACCACGTGGCTGACTGCCCCGCACAGTGCTCACGCTGCAGAGCTTGCTAACGCTAATTTTGTTAACTTCCCACATGGAAAAATGAAATGCAACTCTTTCATTCAGAGCCTCATTTGAGGCTTGCAAGCAAATAGTTTTCAAGCCTGCTTTGCCACTGCAGGAAGGCAAGAGAGAGCCCAGTGTGCAAAGGGAGCTTTTCTAACTTAGGGAAGTTTGGAAAAAAACAGCTGTTTAAGTGCTGTGCATGTATTGAATCTTTCAATAGTACAGTTGGGAGATTCTTAACAGATGAGCCAGTGTGTGTTTGCAACATGTTATCACAGCAAATGAAAGCAGCAGCGCACAATATTCTACAGATTCTGTAATGTCTACGTGGGTGCAGTGCTCCCTGCACAGGAGACGATGTTTGTTTCTCATTTGGGGCGTTTTTGTTTGCTTGTTTCCAAAACAGGAAAAGAGCATTTCCCTGTCTGATCCAAAATCCATTTCAATGTTTGAATGGAAATTTCCACCTCTTTAACCAAATTTTTCATTTCATTACACGTCCTCTTATAAACAAACACTCCAGGTAGGAAGCAGAACAAAAGAAATGGAAAGGAAACCCAGAAACAACTTTCTGCCCCTGTTGTCCCCAGTTCAGCTACACAAGCTTTCAGTGGCAGAACAGAGATGAAGTACAGATGCAGAAATAGGAAAAGACCTTTGATGTTCCCCAGATCAAACAATTATAAACTAAAACTCCATTTTGAATGGAGAAAGCGAGGTCTGGTGATTTTCCTAGCCTTGTAGTAGTACTGAGCCTTCCTGTGCCTCTTGTTGCCAAAGAGTGGGTGCGGGCTGGCCCGGGAATGCAGCCCCCTGCAAAGCTGCTCCTCTGCGCCCTGCCCGAAGGCTGCGGCCTCCGTCCCCCCGTCCGACTCTCGCCGATGGCACCCTCTGACCCACCGGGCACAGCCCTGGCAGTTCAGATCGCTGCTGTCAAACACACGGGAAGGAGATTGTGTGAGATACTGCTCAGTCTGGCCAAGAAAGTCATGCAGCTCTGCTTTCCCTTGCTGTTCTTTCCATCACCTGCCAGAACAGGCTTCGTACTGAACGGATGAAAATTCTGTAGAATACGCTACTTTTACAGATCGGTATCAGTGAAATGATCAAGAACTTCTGGCACATTTTTCTGACATAAACATCCCGACCTACATGACAACCATCCCGACCTAGCTGAGCAAGACGCGGATGCATTATTTTAATTCCTCTTCTTGCTTTTTTCCCCCTCCTTTTTCTGTTCCAAGGCTTCCAGAGGCAAACTCCTCCCTACAACGCCAGGCTCCTCGTACCCCGCAGACCCCTGCCAACGCGGCTCTTGCTAAACCTCCCTTCCCCGCGCTCTGCGCCGGCCCGGCCGACCCCCGCCCGCACGGACACGCCTCCAACGGTGCCGCCGGGAAAAACGAGGTCCCGAACCGCGCGACGTGAACTCCCGCCGGGATGGCGGGGCCGGGCGGCGGGCGGCCTGCGCGCTCCCCGGTGCGCCGCTGCCCCCTGGCGGCCAGAGGCGGCACCGCCGCAGCGCGCCGCCGGCGGAGAGGCCGCGGGGCGGTGGGCGGGACGGCCGCCTCTGGGAAAGAGAGGGATTAGCCCGCCGACACCGCTGCGCCCGTCCGGGCCGGCCTGGCCTGGGAAGAGGCTTGCGGGGCCAGGGAAGGAGGCAGAAGGAGCGGGGTTCTCTCTGTCCTGCTGCACGGGGCTTCCCCGGGGCTGCACCCGTGGGCTCCGGTGCCCCCACGCGCGGCTCTCTGAGGGCACGAGTGGCCCCTGGGTCTCACCCAGGTTATCTGCCTCCACCAGCAACAGCCGGGGCAGCTCGGCATCTCTGAGCTTTCACAAACCCCCAAAGCAAAGCAGAGCCCCCGCGGGTGCTGCTCCAGCCTGGGAACGCGTCAAAAACTTTTAAACTAACCCTCACTCTTCCCACGTGTCCAAACGAGGCACCGACATCTCCCGTTCACTTTAAAGTCACAACTTTCCCAACCCTCGCAGCCCCTTCCCACAAAGCTGGAAAACTGGCACCGGGGCCCTTGCGAGCGGGTCAGCCAGGGAAGCAGCGCTCAGGTGGTACGCGCGCTGGCGAGCGACTTGAAAAGTCACAGAGCAGAGCTGGCGTAGAAAGGGCAGGTTTTCCCTTCCCTCATCCCCTGCGTCGCTGCTCTGGGGCTCAAGGCTCAGCGCTGGAGACAACAAAGGCACTGAAGGAGCCGTTCAGCAAGCTCCGGAGAGGTGTGACACCCGGATAGGAAAGGCAGGAGCTGCAGGCGAAGGCGTTAGCTGTGATTGCTAATCAATGGCAAGAGTAATTAATAACACCACCTTGGCTATTGCCAGGGATGTAAGACCAGAATCAATAGATTATCTACTCAGTCCATTCATCTGGATGACTTCTCTAAAGCAATTAACTCCTTGGAGCACTAAACTGTAGAAAAAGCATCAGAGAAATCAGCGCATCAACAGCAGTTTCAGCAAGTCCCTACACAGATGGAAGGGAAAAAAGAGGGGAAAAGAAAAGGGTTGTTGATTCAATGGGAACGGAATGGAATTCCATGCAATGGAACTTGGGGCACATTACCTCCTTGTCAGCAAGGGTAAAAAGCTTGCCAGTTATTAGATGTCTTTCCTCTGCTGAGGTACCTGGACACTCATATCACATCCAATCATCTTTTTGTAAGAAAAATCAATCTCCTAAAACTTAGCAGCATGAGTCTTGTTTTCACAGCCACAGGTCGTTTCTCTGGTCTCTAATAGGCTCCCAATGTATCTCCAAATCCTCTCTAAAATACGAACTCAAACAGGCAATTCAAGTATGTTTTTTTTCTCCAAAACCAGTGTCAGTAAAAGTGTTGTCCCTTCTGCTAATGGAACCAGAAGAAAAAATAAGCCATTCAAGGATTGTCTTTATTTCTTTCACTGCAGCACAGCACTAAGTATTCCAGCAGCAGCTCCAAAGCACCATCTCCCATCTGAAACACAACTTGCCTTCTTTGTACCCAGATGTGCAGCAAGAGCCAGCTCTTGCCTTTGGCTGTGTTTGCTGATTGAGTCCACTTAACCAACAGCGCCAGACAGAAACAAAGTCTTTGTTATTTACTATCTTGCTGCTTCACTGTTCAAAAGTTTCGTCAGAAAAAGGGTTTCTATCATTTAGAAGTGCTCAATCTACAGTGCTCAGGCTGTGCTTGGCTTGACAAACCAAGTCATCCTGCCCACAGCCTGTCTCTCTGCATCCTTCCACACAGTTGTCAGCAGCAGAAATTTCAGTCAGATTTAACGCGACAGCCTAAACGCTTACAGGGAAAGATGAAGAGGATTGAAACCCCACAGCTTCCCCGAGAAAGAAGTTATCTGCTGTTGCAATTTCAGTGCAGCTCACAAGAGGCAGCAGATACACTCCCAAGAAGAGTTTCTACTTCCATTCATTATGTGTCTTGTTTCAACACATGTAATTAGTTTACATAAATTGCACAATCTAGCACTCTTTTCTTCAAAAGTCTGCGAGAAGACTCAAGCAGACGTTACTAAGCTGTTCCACAGCTGGTTTGCACTGAACTGGAAAGGAAATTGCTACTGAATAAAGCAATACAGTAAAGCAATGCTGGTACTAAATAAAGCAATCCAGTGATGCTTCTGTTTGCTTCTCATCCCCTAGGAAGCCTCACAAAGCTTTATGGATGCAAAACAACGAGTTCAGGCACTAGGACATGTCTGAGTTGAAGGTGTATGTTCCACTACAAGGTCTCTCCAATACCCACGTGTAGTATGGCACACTCTTTGATTACAAGATTGCATATTTAAATAAAGATATATCTCTTCTCTAATTAATGACTATCTATTTGACAAGGAGCAATGCATAATTTTATTTACCGTTTTTTTTTTTTTTTAATATAGGGACTATAACTAAGGGAGTGCCTTCAGTTATCACCCTGGATTTAGCACACACTGCATGCAGCCTCTTGTTTCCTCCGACTTTTCTGACATTTGTCCCTTGTCACTGAGGTCAAAATAGCAAGAGTATTTGGGGTACTCATTGCCAGCATACCAAATTGGGTAGTCAGAATAAGGAAATCCTCACACAAACAGGACCCAGTTACAGACAATTTTTACATGGTTTGCCTAAAGCTACACAGAAAAGCTGTGACAGGCAAGAAACTCCAGGAAGAGCATCGTGATTTTTGTCAGCTCTCAGGCTTAAGACAGACTTAGAGGATTAGAGTCTGTTGCTGACTTTTATCTATGAGGAGCCTTCCAACTTCTGCAACACCCTCTGCCTTTATTACATAAGGTGGCTTTGGTTTTAAGACACCTCAGATATATTGAGACAAACATCCTGTGCAAATAAGTGAACAATAATCAAACACAACAGAAGACAACCATAACTAAGGAATATAGCATAATCAGTGTACACATCAGGGATGGGATTGCACTGCAGCCTCAGTTCAGCGTCTTCTAAATATTTGATATTGCAGCTTCAGTATTGTTAATGCAGCCCCAATACCTAAAATCAGCAATGAACACAGGTTACACACCTTAAATCAATCAGGACTCAACAGTTCTCAGTTACTGACACATGAGCCTAAGATTTACTCAGAAAATCAGGAATTATAATTACAGAGGATGCCAGAATTTGGCAATGAGCATTTCTGCACAATTAGTTCTCACTGAAGAGATATTAAGAAGCTGCTAAGACATCAAAGTAACTTAAGCACTGTCAAGCCAACGCTGTACATAATTTCATCCACAACAGACCTGAGAATGGAAATTTTCTTCCCTCTACAAGTTCCACTTACATCCTCAACAGTGTTACACCCCATTAAACACTATAAAAGGATGAAGAGGAAGAAGTATCCAAGAGGAAAATACGCTATAAAATACGTACTTTTACAAACATCATCAGAAACTTTACTACACGCAAATACGCACAAAAGAAAGGATAAGGGCTTTAGGTCATACCATTTATTCAGCCCACAGACCAAGAAAAACCAAGCACCACATAAATAACTTATTATCACAACAGGAAACATCATCTTGCCTGGTACCCACACAGCACAATCATCTTTAGCAAAGCTCATTAAAACAAAAAAAGCAAACTAAAAATATATCAAAGTATTTGTGTATGCCCAACCCTAAGTATCACAGGTAACAAAAAAAACACATTTGAGAGAGAATACAGAACTAGGAAATGCTTAAAAGAACTGTATCCACAAACACTGAAACAGTTAATCATCAAGCTTCCATCATCATGCACTCAGACACTAAAGCAACATCACTTGGCAATTAACAAGCCAACCAATATTTGTATTTTTCAACACATCTGTTGCAAAGACCAAAGTTTACTGCCACCGTACCATGGTCAGGTACATAACTCCCAGCCTCCCTACTCACGCTCTGCGTTTGGAGAACACTAGAAATTACCTTCAGACACCAAAAACTTTTATTTCTCAATCCCACAGCTCAGGTGAGTGCTTGAGGGGGACTGAGTAGACAGGTTTCCCCACAGCCCACCCAGGATTTGTACCACACCTGGGCATTGCAAGGCATGCAAACAGCTAAGCTCACTGCACCCAGGTTTCACACTCAGCCTTTTAACAATATGCACAAACAAAAATGCATTAATTGAAGCCTACTTTTGCAGTTTACCGATTACTTTAGACAAACATATCATGAAGAAGCTCTTACCGGTGGCAGGACCCTCCTCCTGACGTGCTGCAGGCAGTCCTGCCAGATGGAGCAGGTGAGCCGCCCGCCCCACACGAGGCTCACCTGCTCACCACTAGCTGCCAGCTGGTGAAGCAACAGGATAAAAGAAAACACAGGCAAGGGGAGCAGTGCACTTCCCTCCCTGGTCTGCAGTGGGTAGCGAACATGCCACGCTTGTTTTGCCCACGGAAATAAAAGGCAAAGTGAGGGCACTGTTTCCTTCCCCCTCAGCTGGGCTGCTGCAGCTCCTGGCTCTCTGCAGCACTTTGATCTGCTCAGGCAGGAGAGCAGCTTCAGATGCCTCTTTGCCCTCCACGATCTGTACTCAACTCCCAGGCTCCTGGTGAAGGGCTGGCAGCAAGATCTGTTTTCCTCCCCTCAGCAGCTCTGACCAGCACAGCCGCCAGCCGGGGAGCTGGGCAGCCTCCGGCTCCCCTTCGCTGGGGCAGAGAGCTGCGCCCCTCTTCCCGCCTCCGTCACCTTTGGTGCACGGCACTACGGAAAGTGTTGGACTGATTTGCAGCCGTGACAACAGCACACTGCAAAAAGTTGGTTTATACCCCAAAATACACATTTTAAATGAGGAAGTCACTTTCTCCTGCCTTGTTTACGCAAACTTTGCCAGACCTCTGCAGAATGACTACAGCTCAACAGCAATATTTTCATTTACTCCAGATACAACATTTAAGTTCAAAAGCAGGCCAGAGTAGCACTGGTGTTTGTTCGAAGAATACTTCAAGTTTTCTGTCAGAAAAGTAAATCCAGCTGAAGATGTAAGAGTGCAAGATGAAAAATACTTTATAAGTGACTTTAAAATATACCACCACGTGAGCCCCGAGGACATCTAAATCAATGGTAGTACCAGCGATATGAAAAGCATTCAATAATTCAAGCACTCTGGGCCGTATGTCAGCCTTAACTACAGATGAAAGTGATCTTTCCTTTTTCTACTTGATCACTGGAGCAGGATTCTGGTGAAAATCTCATCTGATACGTTTTCTTTGTAAAACATGATGCAGGCCTCAAGTGACTGCTGCACAACGAAGCAGTTTGGAAAATAAACAGCATGTTGATCAAAGGATGTGTTGAGAGCAATTAGGTGTCCACAACACCTTCCATGGGCCTCTGACATGAGCCACACTTCGTTATTCCCATCATCCAGTGTAAGGTGAAGTTTTGCAGAGCAGGAGACAGACAGCTGGTGAAGTTTCACCTTTCTCACCCCAGGCCCAGCGAGCTGGCTGTGTCACATAGCCCCATGCTCTGCCAGCAGCTCCAAGGGGAGCAGAGACCTCTGGGAACTCACAGTGTCCTATAACACTTGGGTTTCTGTTTCAGGGTGGTTTTTTTTGTTTGTTGCTGTTTGTTCTGGGTTGGTTTGATGTGGTTTTTTTTTTTTTCTCTGTATTTAAATGAGTGACATTTCCAATATGATTCCCTCAGGCATGCAGAGTTTAGAACTTTTGGGTTTTATTTTTCTCTGATTTCACATGAGTAACACTATTAACCTTCATCCTTTCAAAGAGTAAACATCCACAGAAATCCCCCACTTGTATCCAAACGCAGATGTAAACTGCTTTTGCTTTGGTCAGCTCCCTTAAATTTCCTCTTCACTTGTGAAGTCAGAGGTTCAAGCTGACTCCTAAAACAGCACCATAACACACCTTTTCACTTCATTTTACACACCTTATTTCTGTTCTTCAGAGTACAGGTACATACCTCTATTCACTCTATTCCCTTAGGATATTTAGTTTTAGTGCCTGCCCCACAGCAGGGAGGGATTAGGGTTTACATGCACAAGATACAGCTCTCCACTCGCAGCCAGAGTCCGCACAACCTCATCAATCCCTCCACGTGCCAAAGCAGCACCCCAACTTCCCAGTCCGTGCCTTTGAAGAGAGGGATTTTACACCATAACAGATAACTCTTTAGCAAAGTTCACCTCAAAACCTCAACCTCAAGTGTTAAAAAAAGAAAAACCCCTAAATGATACAAGTTATTACATTTAATCCCTTTGGGGGAAGTGGGGAATGATTTTGTGATTAAGGACCTACTGTGAGGCTCAAGAGAATTAGTTCAATTCTGGGCTCTGAAACAAGCTTCCAGGTTCCCCTAGGAAAGCCTGTGCAATCTCCCGTCTCACACGGACACTGGCAGGGTAATTTATAAGCATGTGCAGCCCCCGGACATTGTAGTATCAACAGCCAAATAAATGCATAAACAGGAGTCAGATAGGCTGCCATCATCTTCAGGACTAGTTAGCTATCAAGAGAGGCACTACCATTAGACTATCACTTATCACAGAATTCATACCTAAATTTTTAAAAACAGATATTAGAAGGAGTCTTGAAAAATAGTAAGTTATATTGTTACTTACTCCTGAGTTGGCAGCTAGTTCCTAGTGGTTTTAGCTAATGCATTAAGTGAGCAGAAAAGATGCAAGATAAAAATAAGTTGGCAGGCTTGCAGAAAGACATCACTTAGTTCTCAGGCACAGGACTATTTTCCACAGTTCACACTACAGGGAAATTTTGCTCAATTAAGATCTATAGCTGGTATCGTTTCTTGGCAAAATTAAATTTATGAATTGATTTAATTCATAGAACAAATTCAATAATGAAAACTCATCTGACATGAGTTATGATAGAGCAAATCAAGCAAGCACTATCAGAAAAACATAATATTGAAGTCACTGTGTAACCTTCTGGATGGTGAATGCTCCACTACACAATCCACAGTGAAAGCCCTAGACAGCCTGTCTTGCAAAAAGTAAGAACAAAAAGACTTAATTACTTTGATATACTGATAAGCACACGTTAGTCAGCTTTGCTATTCATTATCGTCAGTTTTACCCCACAATTATGAAAAGCAGCTGTCATACACATACCAGAAATATATAAAATAAAAATTAATTCAAATTTTGAAAGACATTGCAATAATTTAAAAACTTGACTCCTTTCTGAAAAAATACTGTGCCTATTACAGTTGCAAGTAATATCTATTACATATTTAATGCATTACAGAAGTTACTTTCCGTAACTTAATGTGTGCTTCTATACATCTAAACTATTTTCTCTATGAAAGTAATTGCCTATTTTAGAAGGTGGAAAAATCCGCATAAAATTAAGATCAGTGTTTCTGGCATTGTTTCTTTACGTTCAATCTATAAGCAATAATCTAACCTTGATATTAAGTATTTTTTCAGAGTGCCTACCATTTATTTTTCACATATTAAATCCAAGTGCATTTGATATTTCAATAGAACAGCTGTTAAAAATATTTTTTAAAATCTAGTATTTGATTGGCTTGTATGTAACTACAGATTAAGGCAGTTCCTCACATTAATTTACTTGACTGCTCTTCTAACTACAATTATTTCAGTATTTTCCTTAATTTTTCCACTGTTTATAATTTCAAGTTATAATGGAAGTGAAAACAGTTGAAAATACAAAAAACTCAATCCCAAGCAAATTCAATATTCAAGAGAGGAATATAAAACTGTTTCAAAGCTGTCAGTTATTAGGGTAGGCAAGTAACACCAACAATTCTGGTTGAGGCTGAAGTCAGTCCTTTCACCTTCATCTCTCCATAAGTTAAAAGGCAAAAATGACTGAGGGAAATTCCATCCATCCCATCCAACATGCACTGAAACACAGGTCTGACTGGACCTGCCCATTGTAACTTGAATACTCAGATGAAGTTCAACCACAAAGTGAAATTAATGACAACTGCATAAACCAGGTAACTTTATTTTGTGACTATTTAGCAACTTCTAATTTAAAATTAGAAAGGTACACCACTGACGTTCATGAACGTTTGTTTTAATAGAAAAGCCTTCTTAAATTTTTCAAGTTCTCACAGGCTGGAGTGCGACAGAAGATGCGATGCACATGTATTTACTGGACTTCCACTCTTGCCAACAGTGTCAGCAGTGTCTTCTTAGTTAAACTCCCCGTTGGTGCTGCATAGGTTTAACGTGAATGGCTGTGACAAAACAAAACAAATGTTGTAAGACAGTTGTAGTTTCTGTATCTGGTCACCCTTCTCACATCTACTTATACCTAAAAATGACTTCCCCTCTTCCATCAGTGAAAGTCAAATTGCCATCTCAACTTTTCATTTTACTGTATTATCAAATCAAATGATTTGGTACAAACTTTTGATTGTTCCAAGTCCTCAAACAGGTAATCTAACATCTAGCTTCTCACTTCAATGCAAAATACAGTCCAATATCTTATTTCTTTTAAGCATCCTGTATACATGAATCAGGTTTCAGGCAAAAGCCCACTGCAAAGCTAACATGCTCCTCCAGCTGATACTGTGCTGTAGAACATCATTAAAATGAAAAGGTACATCCTGTCCTAACGTCTGATGCAGAATCACGTATACCTGTGTTACCACTGATCAGTGCATGCCTCACCAGTTCTTGTTCGAGCAACATGTTTCAATATCAATTGGACACACACTTCTTCCTTACATCTAACCTAAATCATCTTTATTACAAATTAAATCAATTACTCATTATTCTGTCTACAATGAACAGAGGAAAGTTATCTCCTCTTTACAACCTTGAAAGAATCAACCCACACTCTTGAAAGAACAATAATCTTTTACAGCAGATTATGTCTGTTTGCAGCTACTGTGCACTCTCAGACAACTCCACAGCATTGCATGCCTAATAAGCAGTAAAACCCATCCACTTCCATTTCACAACTAGGGAACCACATCAATATATTTTTATATATTATATTTTATATGTCTATAAAATACAGGGATGGCCAATTACTCACACATTTAACCATCATGCTTGGTTATTAGTGGAACTCCTACCAAGGAGGAGAACCTTCACTCCTTAAAAAGGCTGAAAAATACATTCGAAGGAACAATCAGCTTGCCTTGAAAATCAAATAAACATGAAATGCCACTTGTCTGCTCCTCTCTCAGTACTGGCTGTCTACTGTTAGCTAAATCTAAACCCCTTACCTCTTCTCCTTCCCCTTGTGACCACAGCTGCTCCAAAACCTCTGTTCTAACACAACAGTCAAATTACTGACCAACACGGAGAAGCTCATAAGTACAGAAAGCAGCTCTGACAGGCACTGTAGCTAAATTACCAGAAACCTTTACCTGAAAGAAATGTCAGTCACCATGGGTTTAATCCTCTTAAATTAGCAGAGAAAATTGTTTTCAGTGCCTCATCTTCCTCCTCCCATGTCAAAAAAAAAGGCAATGCCCTACAGAAAAGCTAGCCAGCCTTCCTACAGGCCAGAGGGTATTTGGCTCTCAAGGTCTGCAATCCAACAAGCAGGGCACATGACTGCTTAGAGTCATTAAGAACTTCATTGAGACTGACTGCGATCTACCTTACCAAATCTATTCTCAGTGAACTATGGGGATTCAGAAAATGATTTCCCACCCTGGAAGAGTTTAAAATGAGAACTTTAAACTAGAATGGTGAAGTAAGAAAATAATTTATTTCCAGTTTAGCTTTCATCTGTTTCTTCAGGTGTCTTAGATACTAGGCCTTCTTTCTCTCTCCCAATAAAAAAACATATAAATCAGGAAGCTCACGTTATTATTTTTACATCTATGCAATATCTAATTTTTTTTCTACCCATTTGAAATCATAAATACTCTAATTATAAATTACTGTATTTCTACTGTGAATAATCTTTCATTTTGCTTGGATGATAACAGTAACCACACAGGCATCTACGTGATAAATACTCTGGTTATTATGAATGGACTTGCATGCTTTAAAAACTAGTATCTAATTATTTCAATATAAAACCAGTATCCTTCAGGCTGAGACTGACTTGAGGAAAGATGGCTATTGCTTTCATTATTGAAATGAAATAAAGTTCTCCTGCTAGAACAGATGTATGGCTGTCAGCATGTATGTTTGCAGACTGCTGTTAAGAATACCCCAGAAGTCCAAATCCTTTAGCAGGTGCTAAAAGAGGTGGAAGATTATCCTTTCCATCTGACAGTCCTGTTTGGAAGTGGTTTTTTTGTCAACTGTTTTAAAACAAACAGTAAAATCTGCTTCCATTTACACAGGACACTCTCTTAACTCTGAGGGTCTAAAACCACCAGGCTTAAGAAATGCCGGTTAGCTATCTGGACACAGGCATAGAAACATACGGAACTGAGCACTGCAAAGCAGTGGCACCACACACCAACCACTACAAATGCCTTAGCCTTTGTCACTCAGTGTCCTACTTTAAAAGATGTACAGCCACGCAGCTCCAAGTATAACCTTCCTGGACGTATTTAACAACAGAGCACACTGACCTGCAGTGTTACTAATCTTAGCATGAGCACACTACAAAGTAAAACTCCCCCTGATATAAACGTTAACCTGTATGGGCAAGTTAAAACAAACTGACAAATGAAGAACAATCAGTATGAAAAGTTAAAGCCATATTTTATTTCCAAGTGATTTTTGTCATGACAAACACTCGATGTCATCTGAAGCTGGTTCTAAGCAAGGATTTAATCCATGACCATAATGCAGGTCACTAGTTTTGATAGTTTGTGCCTAGTATTCATTCCAAGGAATCAGACTTAGCACTAACATCAATAGCTGTCAAGAGCATACATGTGGTTTCTTTTTACACTAACATTTAATAGACAAAAATAATCCAATTGAGCACACGTCATTTTTTTCTGACTTCCCTATTTATTTCAGTCATTAAAGCAATAGTTAATTTATAACAAGGCACCACACTCTAATCCTGTGCATCCAAGAATATTCATGTTTAAAACCTGAACCGCCCTCACTGTTTCTGCTGCCTTTTTGGTTTTCAATGAGCTTCAGTAACTCAAAAGAATTGCAACCAACTTGGTAACTAAAAAAGAAAGCTTTATAGAACGAGAAAAGTTCACAACAGGGGAGGAAAAAAAGCCTTTCTAAAATAGCCAGGTGTTCACCTCAACCCATACCAACTTCAAACAGATGCAAGGACAGTAGCTGAATCTGATTTCAGACTAAGGACATGAAAGATGAGCTTTATATTCTTATGCTTTTATAACATTAGAATGAATTCATTTTTAGATGAAGAATAGTATACTCCCCTACTCTCCTGTTCTTTCACATAAAGTTTGCTCTGAAAATAGCATGGCTGAGTTCCAGTCTTTCAACTATTTGATCACTGCCAAATATTTGCAAGTTCAGATTTTTCCACATCCCACCCATCTACTTGATTGTAGTTCATGTAGTATCTACTATGTTTTATTCTACTTTTATGAGTAAATGTACTCATAAGTAAATGTACAAGTGATCAAGTAGTGATGAAAATAGAATTAATTACTTCAAAATACAAAACTGAAATTGCACTGGAAGAAGAGCCCTGACAGTCTATAACCCAAACGAAGGTTTAACCTGAAGAAGGGGTAACTGGCCTGAGAGCAATCCTGCTTGGCCGCAGCAGAGGTGGAGGTTTCCTTGAAGCACGGGTGGCAATGCTTGCACATGGCCTTGCATCCTCATGACACATTGTCTCGACTTGTTAAAGGATCAGTTTGTAACAAGGCTTAGTTTAAGTGAACAAAGTGATAAGCAATTCTTCAAAATACACTAAGAGCACAAGTAGAAGCTTGCAAGAATCTTACTATGTCTTTATCACAAGGGGTTCCAAGAATTTTCCAGAGTAGATGCTAAAATCAAAATGATACAGATATTCCAAGTCTATAATTTACATATGTGGCTGGGTTTATTTGTTTTCTTTTAGAGATGTTCTGCTGGATTTTAAACTTTGTAACTAAAAAGTTTACACACCATTATATTACTGAATTCTGTTAAACCAAAGGCTGCATTCTGCTAACTTAACCACATTGATGTGTACAGTGTTATTAAAACTTAAATACACAACAGCATTAGCAGATGATCAAATACTCACTTTGCAGCCATAACCTGTGAGAGAACAATTGCCCATTAGGGGACTTGTATATGTGGCCTTATAACATGTTCAGTTCTGTGAAGAATATACACACCCTACTTCAGTGTACCTAACTACACACACACTAGCACTTCACACATGCACTTTTGATCTCTAGTGCCTATCACTTATTTACAGATTATTTATGTGGAATGTACCCAAGCTTATTTATATCAGATTGAAAAGATGCTTGCAGTTGTATTTCAGTGGGAAAAAATAATACCTTCAATCATATCTTTTCTGGTCTTTGCATAGTCGCTTACTGAGTTCAACTCCTCACAATCCAAGTATTCCCCTGTACTTAACAGAAACACATCTAAAGCCCAGAGGCACAGTGTACATCTCACACAGCTCCCATGCTAGGCAGCCAGCCAGTAGATCAGCTGCCTTGTGTGAAATCCTGGTGCACTCCTGTTGCTCACGCTCAGCAAACATATTCCCAACAGCTTTAACTACGAGAGCCATCCTCCACAGGCACGTTATGATACATCACAGAGAAGAGAGATAGCTGGCTTTATCAAGCTTGTGTTTTCATCTACCTCATACATTTACAAAAAGATAGAAAAATATAGCTGTTAAGTTCATGCTCTATTACTACGTGAGATTTTTAGAGCCTTTGATTCAGTATCGATACAGCCCTCCCGTAGCTGCAGAGGCTAGTTTCGATTTAGCACCACTATATGAACTTCATTTGAAATACAATTAGAGTCCCAGTTCCATACAAAGACTTTCACAATCACCTACACCTGAAATAATAGGATTAGTACAGAACTTTTTCCCTTATTTTCAGAATACTTTTTACCTAACTGGAGAACAGGGCAGTTACAATAGTAAGACAGCACTTTCTCCTGGAGGGGAAGTATTCTTGACACAAGAAATGATGCAAAACGTGTAAATTTACAATAAAAAGTTCTGAAACAAATACAGATAAAAACCTTAGGAAGATTTTATTGATTCATTTATATAGAATCAATGCAAGAAAATGAAAATTTAATTAAGTAATTTCTATGTAACTTCCTATCATTAATTATTATCTGACAGTTTGTTGCATGCATTTTATGTCATTTAAGACACAGCAATCCAGGACAAATGTTTAATCACTCCATGTACTACGAATCACTACAAATTAATTCAGTGAACTATTTCAAAGCTGTCTTCATTTTAACTAGGTCAAATTTTGTTACCCAGTGCAACAGTGTTTAAAATTTTAATGGGTTAAAAGAAATTTAAACTGCAGTTCTGAATGGGGACTGTTTTAAGTGACATCTCTCAAACAAGCTAAATGTTCTTTTGATAGAATAATGGAGCATGATTACAGTGCAAGAGGAAAGTGCTACATTGGGATGTTCAAGAACACAAACCCATCATTAACTTCGAGTGCATGTGAGATCCAACTTATATAAGGTGTATTATTTCCACTATAAGACCAGGATCTTGTAACTGATTGCCTGTAACTCTAGCACATTCCTCTGCAGGAAAAAAGTAGAGAAGTTGGTTATATACAAATAAAAGTCCATGTCACTGCTTCCCATGGCTGTGTTGTCGTCATCACCTTGTACATGGCAGAAGCCACAAGTATCCAGACCAGTGCTGAGGTGCAAGAACCCCACAAAACATTGATCAGATACTTTCTAGAGTATCAAGAAGTAACTGTGATCTCTATTTTAGGCTACAGAGAGAAGAATTTGAAATTATTTGAGAAAGTATAGTAGGAAGCTGTAATACACATAAAAGGAATTTTAGTTACTGATTCCTGCTTGATCATGTTCTAGTAGTAGATTTGAGAGTGAAATACACTATTGAAATTATTTATGTTTAGCATTTGATTCCATCATCCTACTATACTGGGAAATACTCAACCAAAAAGAATACAGTCTACTATATGCTATTTCACTGGCATTAGTGTAATTTTGTTAGTAGTCTTTTTGAAAAAATACAGAAGAGAGGGCACAAAAATAGAGTAGTAATCCATATGTTCTGCGCATAGACGCTAAACATTATCCTTTAATAACTTTACTGGTATCTTAAGTCTTTTAGACTTGGAAGATCACATTTCTTACTGATAGCAATATGGAGAAAGTCACAAGCTCCCTTTGCTTCACCAACAAAAAAGCTTGCTAACTCTGATCCTGAAATGACCAACAGCACAGTAGACAGTCAAGGTAGAACTATGGCTGATTTTTCATACACTGTAGTACACCTACTCTTTTTTGAACAGTTCTAAAAGTATTTAATTTACATATCAAAGCAACATATTTGGGCTTAAAACAACTGAAAACAAATTTGCTAGCTTCAATTATTTGTTTCAAGAAATCAGAAGTCAATTTACAACCTGCTGATTATCCAACATGATCTCCACATTTCAGACACATTAACCAACCCAGCTACAGCGGCTGTAGTTTTCCCTATCTGGACTTCAAGTCTCTCTACTACTGACTAAACATTTCAATAGAGCTCTAAAACATGACAGTGACAGAATTTCCAACTCACATTTGAGGACATTATGTACCACTACACTTCTGCAACATTCCATGAACTGAAACAGAAAATCTCTGGTGTATTCCCAATCATATTTGAGTATCAGAAGGAGATTTGTCAAATATGGAGGTCAGCAAGGAGTAAAGGAATTAAATATTGCATTTACAGCACCAGAATTCAATACAAAAAGCAACTGTCTCAGCTTAAATGATTCTGTTATTGAAAGACATATGAAGGCAGAATATATGGTCGACATTTCCTTTAAGTTTCAAACGGATTAAATACATAGGAAAGTAATAACAATAACAACGTTGCTATAAAACACTTTGCTATGAGGAGGAAGAAAGAAATGAAAGTCAGAATATCAAAGCAGAAATAAGGAATTCAAAGGAGCTACAGCTTCAATTTCCAGTTCTCTAGACAGTCCTCTTACAAAAATGAATTCTGTCTATTTGAGTGGTTAAGATCTCTGTATTCAAGTTGACTCAGCTCACTTCCAGGAGATGAACAGCAATATAATGAGAACTAACTCTTTTCCAGGGTTGGACACACACACATTTGTGATAGGAGTTTGTCTTCTGTTTAACAAAATGTTACTCTAAGAATTAATTTTTTTCTAAAGCATTCTTCTTAGTTTTGCTTCAAGTACTAAGAACTAGAGAGGAAACAAAATAAAGTTCTGTGCATTTGAAAGTCCTTTTTATACTTCCATTTTTCCTTCTACTGACAACCACGAAAGGAATCTTTCAAATTAGAAAGGTATCTGACATGCATCAAAACCTGCAAAGATTACTCAGGCAAAAAGAGTATCTGAAACTACTTTTAGCATGTCCAGATTAAAAGACCACAAAATCCAACCAAATGCTGCAAGGAAATTATAATTGGATTAAGATCAGACTTAATTCTCAAGTTAAAAAAAAAAATTAAGAACCTAGACAAATCCGTCATGGCTGTCATACTCCAAAGCCTGGGAGATGCATAAGAAATTTTAGTACTAACTAGAAGTATCAAGGAGATCCAGAAACACTAAATAGGCATGACCTTCAAACATTAGCTACATATTGGCAAGGTCGCATTTCTGAACTGGGTTATACTTACCTATGTAATTACCACCTCTGTAATAGAATTAGCTGAAAAAAATCTTAATAGAAGCCTGCTTTTGCTCCTTGCCTTCTGACTGTCATTGTTGCCATCAGCATCTCATTCCTTCGGCATCTGTTGGTAAACCTGCAGGTACAGCTTCTCTACAATCATCTGTAACCAAGTGAAAAATCAATTAAACAACAGCACAGACCACAAAACTATATTAGAACATCACCAAGTCTTCACTACTTTACTATTTAACAATACTGTCAAAAATGATAAAAATAGTTCTTTGGAGCACAGGGTTGTTTCTTTTTTTCCCTGAGGAAATTTGTTACAGACATGCAAGAAGGCATAAGTAACATGGTTAAACCTGGCTGCAGACTTCTCTGAATTAATCTACTGGGAACAGCCCATTCATCTATTCGAACCCACAGAGGATTACTTTTGTCCCATTCTCTCCTGAATTTTCTTCCATTTGGATGCTGGGAATCAAATTTCACTCCAAGGGAAGGCACTGAGACTAGGAAAACCAGACTGCCTTTTTTTTTGCTATAGCCAGACACTGGGAGCTAAACTAGAACATTTTTCAGCTGTGTTACAGAACACCTTCTCTAAATACTTTAAGAGCCTTGTTGGAAAAATACCCACACTGGACAAGAAATAAGCTTGCTTGCCTATCTCCAACATACAGCCACCTTCTGACTTTTCTCAGATCTGCAAAATATACACAGTTCTTTCCCATAGAATGTTTTGCACTCCCTAAGTAACTCAAGAGGTTTTTGTAGGTAAGCATTCGTTCTCCCTTTTGAGCTGAGTGTAGTATGTTCACACCACCAATTCTCAAATATGAATCACTTCTAGCTCCTAGTTCCCAGTCACAATCACATCTCAGCCCCACCCCAAATAAGTGGGCACTCATGAGCTGGAGCCCTGAGAAGCAAGACCTGCTGTTCAAGCCTGCTCTCCAGCCTCAGTGCCAGAGAAACCCACCAAGTGCCAGAAAAGATATTGTAAACAAATTTCTCAGAATGTTGCTTTGGTGCAAGGTGGTAGTAATACAGACCATCTACTGCTTACTGTAATCCACACCTTCCACTCCTGCTCATTTCAATAACTGAATTTTTCAAATGCTGAGCATGGATATACAGCATTTTATTGGCACGACCTTGTCAAAACAAATTAACAGGTGAAAATACACAATTGTCACATTCTACTAAACATTTCTCTGCAATTATTAGTCTTCACAATCCTCCTAGCAGTCTTAAAGGAGGAATAAAGCAATGAACATAATTCCAGGTCTGTTGCTCACTGCCTTGTCTAGTTAATTAAGCAATATTCCTCTTGTACCTTCTCGGAAGAACTCACAGGCTGAGCACAGGTAAATCCATAAGCAATTGTGCTCATTCAATTAGCAGTTATTCTTCTCAGATCTTCCCATATGCTATGACCATTCATTAACTTGTCCCAGATATCATGCAATTAACAGCTTCTTTAGATACTGACAGAAAACTCTTTCATAAATATTCTTCTCTATCATGAAGGGAAACACCTAAGTATTTTTGTCATTGAGTTCTCCCAGGGATTAAATTTCTCACATTCCTACACTCAGCTTCTTTCGATTACCCCAGTACCCTTATATTGGGCAGATCTCCCCATACAGCTAATGCAAATATGGGTCTCACTGTCAACAAAACCTTTTTCCCCTCCACCACAGGAATCTGTGGTAAGCAACATCAATTCTTAAAGTATCTGCCTTTCCTGAAGTTCCAGCATTATGGCTGAGAAACATCTACTTGGTCTGCTGGGAATCCAAGAAACCCGCAGTGATATGTAACAATGCTGGGGTAGAAAACCAGACCAGAGATCTTTTTCGCCCAATCCTAGTGTAGCCTGTAATGCATGTTCCTCAGTAAAGGGCTCCTGCCACACCTCCACATTTTATACATTTGCTGGATTGCATCCACATATTCAAATGCAACTCATGTTCCCAGATGTGCTGTTATACCTGGATATACTTGACAGCTTTCCCCAGGACACTGTACTGTTTGTCCTACTGGCCATGACAGCCTTTTTGCTTCAGTAAGAACAAATCTTTCTCCATCAGCTTTCAGAGGCCACAAAGCACAAACATGCTTATTCAATAATCTACACCAACAATTTCTGTGAGCATCACGCAACAATTCAAGCCTCAACATGTATTCCAGATCCAAAGAGTGGTACCTCCCAAAGTTAACCAAAGAGTTATGATTTTTCTAAGATTATTTAAGGCTAACACCAGTAGGCCCTGAAGGGACACTGAGGGATATTATGAATTTGTCTGTCAACTATAGATGAAGGTGCATGCTTTAAGAAGGAATAGGAACTAGTTACAATGCCTACCTTTTCAGGAGTACTAGTAGCTCACACTAATCTTCTTTCCCTGTCAAATGCTCATATTGCTGCCCAAACAGCTCTTCAAAGCTAAGGAGAAAACATATTTTGAATAAGTTAAAATAAAAGGCCAGTTCATGCAAAATATTTTCTCTTCCATGCATATAGGTGATTTAAATAAATCAGACATACTAGTTTTCAAAACACTAAGAGTATTCCCTATCAAGGGAACACTGCTAACTGAATGTGTATGTTTCACCAAGACTGAACTGATGCAGAAGACCACTCCCCACAACTCATGCAAGCTCATTTTGCATTAACAGCTAACTGCTTTTCTTGCTATTCTGCATTTTCTGTTCCTCTCAGCATCTCCGGTTATCTCCTCTAGTTGTCTTGCCACATATGTTCTCCGTATTTCATGGGCAGATAAAGCATCCTTTCATTAAATATAGACTAGGCTAATAAAGTGAGGTTTTTGAAATCTATTTTGTTCTTTCCTAGAAGGGTAAAAGGCATGCACATAAGCCTGCCAAAATGTTTTAACCCCAGATTTTAAATAATTTAGCCTTCTTTAGAAGACTACCTTCTTCAGCACTGAAACATTTTCTTTGAGTTTACAAATTCGAAGACTTAATCAAAATGAAAATATTTATAACTGGCAAAATCATTAGCTGCACTTCAAGAAAACATTTTGGCAAGAGAGATTAATGTATCAGCTACAGACATCTGTGGACTAGCCAGTTAAATTGCTAACAAGAGTATATATCTCAGTAAGGTCCTTTTGCTATTGAAATTAAAGTATCCTAGTGTGAAAACCACTCCCATACTTTGGATTGTAACCACTCGTAAGATCTTTGGTAAACAGACAAGACATCCCATTCAAAACATTTTTCTGAACTGTATAAACAACAAAACAATAACATGAAATTTACTTAATCACAGCTCAAGCTAAGTCAGAAGACATTAAAACTCTTGAGAAATTTTCAAGCTTATATTTAGAAGTACAGACCAGGAAAACCAAAGAGTTAGAAAACCATCATTCCCAGGCATTTTGATTATGCACTCAGCATCTTCTGTATAGCTAGATTTAGTATGGAGTGGAGAGCAAGTTTCCCTTACCACTGATAAAAAGAAAAAATTATTTAAGGAAAAAGGTAACTAATTACAAAAGCCTCAAAAATTGCAGGATGACTCCAGAATAGATAAAACATGCACATATGCATTTAGAAAAAACAGGAGAAAAGCTGTGTTTGCTCTCGAAATGAAGCATAATATGGGACAACAAACTTCTCAAAAAATAAGTATCTAGAATCAAGCCTGTACACCATAAAAAGCTGTCAATTCAAATCATTACAAGAACATGCACTCTTTTTGCCACAGGCTTAAACTCGGTAGCCAGGTACCCATAACAGACAGTGCTTTGGAATTCAATCTCTGAAGAGCAGAGTCTAGAATTTGGTAGGTTTCAAGGCATGAGATATTTTTTCTTAGATATTTTATCTATTTATATGAGCAGATGACTATTAAATTATTGTATATTTCTTCTATAGCATTACAAATATTTTTCTGTTAAACACATAGGATGTTCAAAGCCTTAGAATAATTTCTATTTATGCTACTGAAAGTTCCTTACCTATTTGGATCTTTAAAATCCTTTGAATATTCATCTTGGGAAGAATGACTTCTGACATGATCTGTAAAGATTTATGCTAACAGAGGTAAGAATATGAGGTTAGGTTTATGATGCCAGAAAAGTCTCTTAAAAGTTAGACTAATCCAAAATGTTAAACAATGACAAAATAAGCACATTTATTAGATTTTCATACTACATTTGTTTTTTTAAAGAGTGTCATTATATCAAAAGTGATGCACTATTTCTCCTTCACCACCCTTTCATGAACAAACTCTAGGCAGATGTGAAAAGGCCATGTTTCCTTGTTTGGGTTTGCCTAACCTACTGAATGCCTTATGATACACTGTGCAGCAGCTCAGTCAGCTCCTCCTGACATTGTTTAAAGAAAGCCCAAAAAATACACTGACTTCACAACAGTCACTGTAAAAATCTGCAGCCACAATGGGACACTTTAAGCCAAGATTTCTGCTTACACAAGATCTACCTAAAGCTTTCGCTTCATCCATTTTCCCTTAAGTAAGGAGGTACCAAACAGTTTACAGCAGGAAGTGCCTTCATGAAGCATCAGCAGCCTGCAGGACCTAAAGTGACTTATGTTAATATTTCATTTAGATGCTTCCCATAATAAGACGTGGCACTTATACATCACTTACACATGCTACATTCAGCATGCTTTTCAAATACAGCAGCTAAGATAGATCTTACAGAAAAGCGACATCCCAAACTTGCCGTAACACAAACTTTTACAAACTTCCTTACTTTGGCCTATACGAAGAGACGCCGTTCATGAGTACAGCTTTCTTTGGAATGAAGCCATAGGTTTTTTTTTTTGGTCCCATCCCCCCCTCTCCCCACTTCTACACATCTATTGCAGTGGTTATACAGGTTCTCCAAAACAGAGCTGGGATTTGTTACACTATTTGTACTAATTGCTGGACTTCCCAAAGGTCTTATGTTCCAAGACAAGAGACATACAGAGGATGGTGCAGAGGAAGATTATCTAATGCATGTGTTAATGGAAACAAGCACATGATAGTCCTAGGGCTGTTTGTTTTATCTGTGTGCTTGTGGTTATTTTGTTTGTTTTTAAAAAGGAGCACTTATGCTTACAAGGAATCCCTGTTTTGCAAAAGTAGTACCAAACATTAAGATTTCAGGACAAGCAGATAGCTGTGAATAAGATCTCAGGTTCAACAAAAAAATAACCCACCCCAAACCACGGTTGGAATCAACAAGAAATACAGCATATCCTGGCAAGTCAACAGGCTACACCCATCACTTCAAAAGCCAACAAACTTCCCACTCCTGTGCCTAGCACAAAGCAGACTAAGTAGAAAAGTTCAAACAAGTGATCATAGAATGGTTTGGGTTGGAAAGGACCTTAAAGATCATCTAGTTCCAACCCCCCTGCCATGGGCAGGGACACCCTCCACTAACACTCCACTAACAGGTTGCCAAAAGCCTCATCCAGCCTGGCCTTGAACACTTCCAGGGATGGGGCACAATGATCAAATGCAAACCTGTCAGCCCTATGACCATAGCTGTAACAGCACCACAACCTGTCCTCCTGTGCGCTGCACCCACCACAGCTGGTATTAAACACCTTTGGACTACACTACTCAGATGTGGCAGCTGCCAGCCAGGGAGGGAGATAGGGAAACATGCATGGAGAGTGACCAGGCAGAAAGGAACAGTGGCCTTACCACCTCTCAAGGTCTGTCTACCCATAGTGAGGACATGACACTGCTACATCCAAAAGGAAAGAAACAAGCTCAGTTTTCAGTCTTGGGTTCTCCATATTGCTAACAGCAAACAGTTTGGTTTTCCTATGAGCCTTTGTTACTATGGTGTAATATCTTTGCCATAAGTCTAAGATTTTAAAATTAAATGTCCTTGCTCTAAATGCATAACTTTCAGATTGAAAGTCAATTAAAAAACCAACTTTGTCACTCGATATTATCATACAAGGAAAGACATTTGAAGAACTAAGGTAACCCTCAAAACAAGGAAAAAGCAGAGGAATACATCTCTTTCCTGTCAGCTTTTTACAAAACCAAAAACAAACTGTGAGAGAATATGAAGAATAAAAGAGGCTAAGAGGACACTACTGAATTAAATGGGAAGGACTAGGAACTGGAAAAGTTGAATACACGTGATTCAAGACTGAACAAGAATCCTATCATAATACAAAAACACGACAAAAAGTGAACAAGTGGCTGAGGGAGTTTTGTTTAATTTGTATTTTATGCCCGATATCCAAAGATTCGCTTTTTTCACAAGCTGCTTCACTGCAACATTTCTGTTACATATTTTTAACTTCAGAAGATATGAAGCCTACCTGGATCTGTGCCCGGGCTGAAAGTCAAGAAAGTTTGGAGATTAAATAATATTGAAGACAAACAGCAAAGAACAGTCACCACAGATTAATAAAACAGTGCGCTAATTAGAGCACAGAACTCGCACAACATTCTTTTAGGCTACCCTAAAATGTGTTGAGGAGCAATAAACTAAAAAAAAGAATTAAGTTATCTTGGACATTAGAAGCTTATCATCTGAAGTGATATAAGGAATAAGAGGGACAGTTTTACTATTCTTGTCCCAAGTATCTAAAAGTACATAAAAACCTCACTCACCTCAGTTGCAGAAAAAAGCAGAGGAAGACAAATTAGCTTTACGAACTACCAAAACTCAAACTGTTTTTAGCACCTCGAGCCACAATTTTCCATATTGAATGTGGCAGAAAGTTTCAAGCTACAACTCTAAGTGAAAATGAATCTTCTATTATACCAAGACACACAAATTGTCTATTTCTATACTATGCGTAATTCGTGTAGAGATGATCTTGTGGGTTTTACTCACATGTCCAACAAAAGGCTTTTTTTCTCTTTCCTACTGAAGATGTTACTACTTGATAAAGCTCAACTTCCAGGATAAACTTTGAAACATTTTCTACAGGCCTGCTACAAGAAAAATGTAACAAGAAAATTCTGACCAGATAAAATGAGATGAAATAAAGAAAAAAAAGGACAGTTTCTTGATAAGATTTTAAGCTTCCAAGATCTCCTTAGGAAAGGAATATAAAGCATGTAAACACTATCCTCATATCACTAAATGTAAGTTAGGATAATACTCTTCAAACTTGGAAGGTAGTTACTACAATAAACATTTATAAAAACACAGCATTAGTAAGTTAAAAAAGACTAAATTTTTAACATTACATTTAAACATTAACACAGTATGTCTGAAGTAGCATGTTGCCTCAAGAGGGAGGGATTGTTTAGAGGCAAACAAGCAGGAGAACAGATTATGCAGAGGAAAACATGCAGGAGAAGGCTGGAAAAGCAATCAAACTAAGAAACAAGTGACCCATCCTAATTATCTCTGATAGCAGATGCTGCTAACAGATGCTCTCACATTATGCTCAAAGTACATCTGTGGGAACCAGAAATAGACACCAAAGATGCTAAACTCAAAAAGATCCATCCCTTGCACCTCAAAAAGAGATGCTTGAGATATCATTCTAGGCTGACAAAGCATGTTTCTTCCCCTCACCTTGGCATTATGACACAATCCAAATGTACACCAGGTCCTTTTGCTTAAGCTGTTAATTTTAAGGCTTCACAGGTGTTGGCAGAAAAAGATATCAAGGATTATTAACAGATGCACAAACCTTAAGAAACACTTTACTCAAGTCATAGTAGTAGTATGATGACAGGCACATTGTCTTGTCTTATTTACTGTAACTAGTCTCCAGCCAACAGAATTGTACAGAAGACAGTAAAAGTTACTTGGAAAAAAAAAATAACCAGGGAAATAAAAGCATTTTGAATTGCCCAAGAAGTTTTACATTACAAAAAAATAAAGAAATTATAATGTACTTAAATATCTCAAGGGTTATTGCTCTTGGAATTTTTTTCCTGGCATAGCTTTTAAGTGTCATAAACCATGAAAGCTTAAACGAAAAAGAGCTTTATTAAGATATCTGTATCTGTTCAGAGATAAACCTAATAGCTAGAGCAAGACAAAAGAGATCAGCAGAAGACATGCACATCAACAAACTCACAGAACTATAAATAGCCTAGTGCAAATCACAGCTTTCTGATAGTTTTGGGATGCTGGAAATCTCCAAGGGCTATGCACTGCACTATTTTTCAGAGTAGCATCTAACTTTTGGGGGTTTGATTAATTTAAAGTTCTACCAACTGCAAGAGTACAGTTGTAGTAAGGAAGAAAACATCTACTTCCCAGGCTCCAGTCTTTTGACTCAGTGAATTATTGTAGACCACCTGCTGGTCTTTATCAACAGCCAGAAAAAACACCACCAAGGCGTTCAGCCTTTCCACATGGCTGACAGAACTCCAACCACCACCAGTGGGAGTGTTTCTGTTGTTTTTTTCACTGACAAAACTACTGTAAACTAGCTAGGCAAAACTACAACAAGCTGGAGTCATAAAGGCTCTGAAGAAAACTTTATGCTGTCATCCATATTCAGTGGGTTATCACTAAAGCAAAAATAAGACTTTCTAGAAAACACATCTTTTTGTGATTACATTTAAAACCAATGAGAGCAAAATTACTACAAATCCTATTTTCACAAATTTTCAAGCTCCCTTTAAGGAAGTCTCTGCACACAAGTACTGCCCTACCCATGCCCCACAAAAGGAGAGAAGCGACACCACATCTCACCCCTGAGAGCACTGCGACTCGCACTGACTGCTTTTAGAGGACAGCAACACAAAACTCTTACTGGTCTCCAAAATACCAATGCAGCCTTCAATACCAGTTAGCTGAAAACAGATGGCAGCGCAGTCTCAGCCCCTGGAGAGGTCGCTCATCGAGTTACTCTGCAACTCCAAAAGCTTTCATTTAGGAAAAACAACAGCTCGGTTACCTCCATACCCCAGCTGGGACAGCAGGAGACAGCGGCGAGGGCCACGGGATCGTGATGGCAGATCTCTGCACGTCCAATGGGACACTTACAACCTACAAAAAAAAACCCCAATCTTTAAATACCGCTTTTGGACACTCACTGTATCAGACGTCACCGTCCCCTGGGCGACAGTCCCGGCCGAAGCACAGCCGGGAGGAGCGGGACGGCCAGGCAGCAGGGCAGAGGCCCCACCCAAAGGCGATCGATTCCTCCGGTACCGCACCGCGCCCGCCAGCGGGCGGACGCACAAGCGGGACCCACGGCCGCTTCAGGACACAGGGAAACCCGCTCTTAAGTCAAGCGGGACGGGTAGGCGCGTAGCGGCAGCTCGCACCCCTCCGCCCGCCAGAAAGCGGCCCCGCCTCCGGGGAAAGCGGCGCCAGGAGGGCCTGGGTCCTACGGTGCTCCCGAGCCTCACAGCCTGAAGAGATCAGCACCCCAGAGCGCCCCGCCAGGGGCTGCCGTACCTGCCCGTCCCACCAGACAGCCGCTGCCGCCGCGCTGCGCGCCGCGCCGCCACCGCCCTCAAATGGCTGAAGCCCCGCCCCAGCCACGCCCCTTCCCTCTCCGTAACCAATGCAAGCTGCGCTTGCTGAGGGAGGTGTGGCGAGCAGGAAGCTGGCCAGTAGCGGGTGGTGTTGTTGCGGGGGCGGGGCTGGTCGGTGTGTGGGGCGGGCTGGTGGCGGGCGGCCGGTGGCTGCGGGGCGGCGAGGGGCACGGCCGGCGCTCGCTGCCTCCGCCCGCCCGCCATGAACTCTCTGGACCAGGCTGAGGGTGAGTGTGGCGGCCAGGAGCTGCGTTCTCGGCGCGCTGGAAGCGTCCGGCTCCGCGCCCGGGCTGCCCGAGCGCGCTGCCTCGCCCCTCCGGAGCGGGCCCCGCCGCGGCGCTGCCCTGAGCGGGGCGGAGCGCCCCGAGAGGCCTCGGCTCCCGCTCTCCTGCGCTCCCGGGGCTGGCGCTCCTCCGTGCCGGACACCGCGCTGGGGCGGGGTGGCTGGGTCTGCCGCCGCATCCCGAGGCTTGAGGGCGGACCGCTGCTGCTCGCCGGGTGCCCCGCGCGGGCGGAGAGCGGAGCCCTCCGTGAAGGCCCGTGCCGAGGGCTCTGTGTGCGGGCTCGCCAGCGGCCCGCCTCCCCTGGGCGGGACGGGGCTGAGCTGCAGTTTACAGGATGCCAAAACCCTGAAAGGAGTTTTTAGTGTCCAAAAATACGGCCGGTAGAGGTTTTTAAAATGCATCAGTGTTTCATACTTAGCAGGTGTTTTCCGGCAGGTACCAGAGGCAGACATGCCAACAAAAAATGGTAGTCCGGTGTTGTCACGGCTTTGTTGCTGTGTCTGTGCGAGCTGTAGGGATCCAAGAAGTGAGCCTTGCTGTAGTTCCAGGTGCCAAAGTGATAAACTCGGAGAAGGTTCTTAGAACATGGATATCGGGAAATAAGTTAAAGCTTTAAGTTCTTGTTTTCCGAAAGTTTTTTTTCCCCCTTTTTTTCTTTTAAAGCTGTGTTTTTCAAGTATTTTCTTGAGAACTTTGTTATCAGTAGCTTGATCTTTATGCTAAAGGGTGCTGTTTCTTAAATAGCAGGTTTTCATGTGATGCCTTATGTTCCCCCTCTCACTTCAGTGACTAATTGTAGGGGTTTGTGCTAGTCAGGGAACAGTTAATTAGCTTTAATTGCTGGTGGTGGCTTAGCTTCCCCAGAAAGGCGGTGGAGGACAGGCCATAACTACCGGGCTGTTGGCCGTAATTAAGACTAGTTAGCTGTTCTGTGGCTGAAGTCAAGATGCGCTAATCTTTCCCTACCAATTCACCTGCAGACCACTTAGGAGTAAACTTACAGTTTGGAAAACTGCATTTGTAATTATCAGAATATTTCTTCTAATCTTATTTTCTAATTGCTTTATTACAGTAAATAATTTAGCAATAGTTGCAAATTGAAGGAAAACATTCAGAGTGATGTTAACTAAAACACTTCAGCTGAAAGTTAAGTTCATGCTAATAAAAACTTAACTCTAGGTGGAATTCTAGCTTTGACTGGAATGTCAGATATTGACCTTGTTGAACAGAAGCTTAAATCTAACATAGGCTTCATTCAGGTGAAACAGCTCCTTGTACACAAACATTAGGTGGTTGGCTAGTATTTTTTTCAAAACGCATTAAGAGTATGAACTTGAAATGCTGCCTGGCATTTAACAGGAATTTCAATGGAAAGATCATGGCAGAATGATGGCAATAAGAAGAAAGATCTATGTAAAGAACAAAGGAATCAAAATAAGATCATTGGCCTAGTGTTTGTTGTAGGTTTTTACACGTGTGTGTGCGTGTATATATCATGGCACTTAAAGTTTGTACAAAACAAAGTCATCAAAGCTGTGCTGCTACAAATAATCCCTGGAACAGCTGGCAAATGACCAACTTCCTTTTTTAATTACCATTATATAGACAATAGAACTTAATGTTCCTGATGTACTTAATACTCCAAAATGTGGCACTTTTTTTTCTGCATGGAGGGGCTATTTAAGGTGTTCTAAATCTAATTCTCGGTATTTTTTAAAGATGTCTAAAATATGCCGATTTCTCAACTATATCGATTTTCTTTTCTCTAAGTGGGACTATCTTGCATTTACTGTAACCCCATCATTGTACTTCAGCTAAAGTTGTGTGAAGCTACTTCAACTGTGCTTTTACTACATCTAAATGATCATCACATTCCTTTTCTCTGCCTGTTTAAGAAATGGGTGTGCACAGTGAAAAAGTGAATTCCTTTTATCTTTTACGTTAAAATTTGAAGATCTAATTATGCCTCATATCTGTCCTCCCCAGATCTCAAAGCTTTTGAAAGAAGACTTACTGAATATATTGCATGTCTGCAACCAGCTACAGGACGTTGGAGAAGTAAGTTCGATGTTCCAAGGGATAAATAGGATTCTCTTTTTCAAGCTTTTTAGATTTACCAGAGCGTATCTTTCATTTTCATCTTGTTTGCCCAAACAAAAATCTGTGCTTAAATTCTCTTTAAAATTTCTGTGGCATACATTCAAACACTCTGCAAAAAGGTAACGTAAGATACCAAACTAATACCTTCGCCAGGCTTAGAAAAATGGTGTAAACAGTGAATTGGCTCAAGGCTGAATTATTCTGTAAATAGTTGGGACAGTAAGTTGTTGTATTTGTTTCTGGTTTGTTTTGGTGTTCTGTTGTTGATATTTTTTTTTTAAGGCTCAGACTTCCCAGACAGTCATTACAGGTACTTGAACTAAATATGATTGGGTGAGATAGTCCTTGTAAAATTGAAGGTGAAAAAGTTACCATGGTGTGCCTTAAGGGCAGAATGTGTCCTCATCTCTGTTCTAACAGAAAAGTTTGAAGGAGGGAGGAACGCAAAAAATAACAGAGAGATGCTGCCGATTTTGGGATCACTACTCCATGGTGGAAAAGGACTGCTTTTTTGTTCTAAGGTTCTGCTGAAGTTTCCATTCTCAAAGAATACAGACATTTTTTTAGAACATATAAAATGGCATCTTTTCTTGTGAGAGAGCAAGAGATTAATTTCAAATAAAGGAACTAGAGGATTGACTACTTAAAAAGCAAAAACAACAACAAAAAACACCCCACCACAAAGCACAACCAACCAAACATCCTCCCCACCCCCCAAAACCCCTTGTTTCAGAGCAATCGGGAGGCAAGCAGATATTGCTATGTAGGTCTGCGCAACTTGTGCCCATCTATTATAGGAATGCTTTGGCTTGCAGAATTGCTATTTACTGTCAGATGCAATAAGAAAAAAGTGCTGGACACTTCTAAGCATATTTAAATGAGGTTTGCATAACTAATACTGTGTTTACTAGCTAACTTTTTTCCTAATTGCTTGTTTTACTAGTTTTGTAATTCACATAAGAGGGACTTTTAACTTTAATTATAATGGGATATTTAACCCAATGTTAACTTTTCCTCCTGTTATCCTGGAAAAAAGTATTTGTATAGAGAAGAAGCTCTGTGCTTTTGATAGCTCTTTGCCAGCTTTCTTTTGAAAACATAACTTGTTAGGGTTACTATTTGATTTTGGTTTTAATTTTGTAATATCAATAAGGAATATGCAACTCAGTAATAAATTATAGCAGTCTTACAAACCTGAAAGTACTTTTTCATGAATATCTGGGGTTTGTTTCCAAGTTCCTTCCTGTGGTCCTAAAGGCTGGTAGCTCTGGTTCTTCTCTTTTTTTTGTGTTGGTTTTTGTTTTGTTTTGATTTCTCTCTTGTAAAAGACTTTATTTGCATCCAAAACTTCAGGCTCCAGAGGAAATGCTCAGAACTGCCAAATGTTTGATGAAAGCTGCAAGGCTTTATGGGTGTGCAATAGTATATCAGCTTTTTCTGCCTTGATATTTGTTCTGTTTGCTTTTTCCATCAACCCCTGTTCCCCAACCCTTTGTAGTCTCTCAAAATCAGTCTAGTGTCTTGCGTTGCTCTAATACATATCTGGCATTATCCATTTACAGTGAATTGATTATTCTTCCTAAGCCATTCTGGATGCGTAGAGGTTTTCGTTAATCTTCATGTGCTAAAGCTAACATGCCTTCTGACTCCTGTTTAAATTTTGTGTTTTTTTTTTCCTCTGTGCCAGCTTTCCTTGCTTGTAATTGTGTTGATTGGGGTGGGGAGTATAACACAACTTAGATGTGCCACTGAAACTGCTGGTGTTAATGCCTCAGGCTTTCCTTATGTAGGAGAGGTAGTGAGATAGAAGCTTTAGTTCTGCTCTGCAATTTAATGGTGCTGCATTTCTGTTGCCCAGACTGCATAAGATCAAATAGCACACTGAACATCTGGTACAACTCTTACTTCGGTCTTACAACTCATATTTTGGTTATTTAAGAAACTTTCATTTCTTCAAAGCATCAGGATGTTTTTACTTTACAGAATTTAGATTTCTGTACCTACTTGTCCTGTCCAGGAAACTTGTGCAGAATCTTTATGGTTTCACATAATAGAAGTTTTTTTGCCTATTTTAACTTCTACCTTCCAAGTTGAAGCTTTTCCTCCCTCAGAACTGGGAGAAGAAATAAATGCTTAAGAGCTGCTGCTGAAAAATAAATGCTTTTTAAGAGGAGCAAGGTGTACTGTTTATGACTTTTGTTCTTTTCTTTATCAGTGATTCTGATAGTGGTATCAGTCTGCACAGCAACTGGTGCTTGGAACTGGTTAATAGACCCAGAGACACAAAAGGTAATGATTATGCTAACCCCGAATATAGTCTGTTTCATAGCATGGCATTGCACTCAAGTGATATAGTGTTTTGAAAACTAAAAGGCTAAAGCTGGTTCTTCTGTGAAACTGGAAAATCATTTTTAGTTAATCTCTCAAGCTGTCTTGGAGTTGTGGAATATGTCCTTGAACAATGCCTGCCAAAATGCTACACCTCGAATGCTTATCTGAAGAATTGTTCACAAGTACTTATATACTGCTCCTAGCTATTTATATATATATATATATATTTAAGTGAACTAGGCAGCAACTTTTTGTATGTTTTAAAAGTATATAGTGGGACTAATTTGATTTCTTTCTAGGTGTCGTTTTTCACATCACTTTGGAATCACCCATTTTTCACAATCAGCTGTATTACCCTAATTGGCTTGTTCTTTGCTGGAATACATAAAAGAGTGGTGGCACCATCAATGTATCCTTTGGTTGTGTTTGTCAGGTTGAAAGTGTAGTTACTGCTCTTATTGAAGCCTGTGCTAATCTTGCTTTTGCGGTTCTTGCTTGGTGTCCAAGCATTAGCTGATTTCCTTGACACAATCCACACAGTATAGCAGCCCGATGTCGAACTGTTCTGGCAGAATATAATATGTCCTGTGATGATGTAAGTGTTAGTGGTTCATTGCTTAAACCTTGTTTTTTAAAAAATGCAAATTATTCAAAACGGCACACATTTTTTTCTTTTTTTTTTTCTGAACAGCACTTGTATACGCCTTAACAAATTCTGTGTGTCTGTAAAACTGGAATGTAGAATGCTTAATATTGTGATGAGTGTTGTTTTAAACTTAGCCTGTAAAATTGAAGTGCAATTGTTGGGCTTAACTTTCAGGGTCTAAACTTTATTTTTTTTCCTGTCTTGCAGACTGGAAAACTAATTTTGAAACCTAGGCCTCACGTTCAATAAGGGCTGTCTTCCTTCAGTTTTTTCCACTGCCATGGAAACCAAAAATGACCTTTTTTAAGGTAGCATGACAGCAAAAAAAAACCGAACAGGACTGGTGTTATCACTGCCTGGGAGTGAAAGTCTTACAGAGTTGACAGTGAAAGTGTGCAATATTACTTTCTTGACTATTTATCCAAATTCTTTGTTATCATATTATCAGTGCTTTTGCTACTTCTGATTACCTCTTTTTCAGTATTAGCGTCACTTTTTTACTTCAGCTAGAACACAACATACAGGTGAAGTATGTTAATCGGCTATGAAGTTGAACTTGAAAATCAAACCTCATTTGTGTTATGTGTCTTTGTAAGCTATTGTAAATAGCAGATCGATGCCAATGTTCTGGAAAAAAGTAATATTTGCTGTAGGGATTTTTTTTTTTGTTCTCATGAACAGTATTGAAAGGAACACTTACCATTCCCATGATGTTTTATTAGCACACTTACTCATTACAGCTGTCCTTGTCTCCTGGTCACTCTTTTTGGAACTGGTTGAAAGGCTTGCAGAAAGACTGTCTGTGCTGGAGAAAACTGGTCTTACTGTTTAGGAACTTTGCAAATACATCAAGGATCACGTTTGTCAAATTGTGTATATATAGTGCACCAGCCACTTTCATTGTGGTCATACGTAGCTCCTTGTTTGATCTGGTTCACAACACTGCTATTTTAAGGTTTTAATATTTTAAAAGTTGTCTTAAATATGCTTGTATCTTCCCGATTGCAAGGTTGTACTGTATCTTAAATTCACATGACCATTCTGAGTGGATTTTTATGCTGTGATAGTCTGAATATGAAACTGGTATTGCAAATGTGTGACTTCAGATTTGGTGAATAAGATATCAAGAGTGCCACAATAAAATAACAAAATTCATTATTCAGAGTGTTAAAAACAAGGTGTGGATGTTATACATAAAGTGTAACTTTTGAATAGCTAAAATTGGAAAGAGTTTTAAGAGTTTTTAAGTTGTTCGAGGTGCCTTTTTAATTGTTTCAAACTCTTTTAATTGACTAAAACTTGCAAAGCTGTTGCAACTTCATTAACTGCTACTACAAGGTAGACTGGCTTTTAAAGGCAGCCTATTGATGTAACTTCGTCAGTTGAGACATTAACAATTGTCTCCTGTAATTTTTCCAGTAAGTCTTCGGCTCATCCATTATTTTTAACTGCTGTATATTTTGTAGGTAAATGTGTATAAAATAAATTCTTTGTATAAACAGATGTTATTTTCTTTTGTACTGTGCAAACACAGATCTCAAATGAACACAGAAGGAGTTCATAGCTCAAGTCTGTAACTTTCATACCGGACTGACATTTCCTATGTTTGATGTGGTTCTTACGATCTAAGATACTGACACCAGAGAGAAAGTCCTCCCAGTTTTCCACCCTACAGGTCCATCCTGCCTCTGTAAGTGCTGTTAGAGGAAATGGTGTCATTCAGCATCTGCCTGGTTTGAGTTTTTGACCTGGGGGAAACATGCAGAGTAGCCACTGTGCCCTCGAACACGCGTGAGGCCGGGGCTGACACTCGGGTTACGGGGCTGCCGGGGTACGTTTCGCTCGGCGCAGGCGGCGCTTTGCCCGTATTGCTGGCGCTGGTCTCGGGCACGCAGCGTTCTCGGGAGCGACGGCGAGGGCGGGCCTGGCGGCGGGGCCGGGGCGCGGCGGGGCCGGCGCTGCGCCTGCGCGGGGCCGCACACGTGGGTGCGCCGGCGCCGAGCGGCGCGGCGGCCGCGGAGCCATGGGCAAGAGCCGGGCGCGGCGGTTCCGCCGCGTCCCCTTCTCCCCCGCCGGCCCCGAGCCGCGCCGCGACGAGGAGGGCGGCCCCGAGGAAGAGCCGGCCGCGGAGCTGCTGGAGAAGGTGTGGGCGGGAAGCGAGGGCGGCCGCCGGCAAGGGGAGGGCGGGGGCGGGCTTGGCGCGACCCTGCTGGGGGCCGGTGGGAGCGGGGCAGCCCCGGCAGCCGCGGCCCGGCCCGGCCGGGCCCGGTGGGGCTGCGGGGCCGGCGGGGGCTGCGCCCACCGCTGTGGTGCGGTGGGGGCGGGGCGAGGTCTCGGCCCTCCCCGGCGGTGTCGGGCGAGGGACCGGGTGCGGAGCCGCCCGCCCGCCGCCCTCGGGCGCGGGACGGAGCGGGGCGTCCCTCCTGCCGCCCGTCGTTCCTGGCGCCGGCGCGTCGCTTCTCCGGCGTCACGGCTGCGCCTGCGGGCGGCTCGGCAGGGAGGGGCGGCGGTCTTGTCCCCGGCGGCGGACGGGTGCTGCCGTTCGACCGTGGGCCCGGCACCGGCGGGGCCAGGGGCCCGGCACCCCGTCTGGGCTCTCGTGCTCCTTACTGACCGGGTCGGAGGGGCTCGGGCAGGGCGGGAGCGTGCTCTGCGACCCCCGTCCCAGTTCATGGAGTGCTTGGGTTCAGTCTGCCCCACTGAAGAGTTTTCCTACAGGTAGCCAGAGCGATGAGTCTAAGATCTACACGTAAGCAGTAACTGATAGAAAAGGCTGAAAAAGGCTGGGTTTGGCCACGTTCCTGGGTTTGGTGTAAGTGTTACAGATGAAAACTAGTTTGAGCCTCCTCCTGAGCACGTGACCTTAGAATCAGAAGTAAAACTCTGTTTTCCTTTGAGTAAATAAGTCTCCGTTGTTCACTTCATCTAACTGGGCATATTGAACGAATCAGTGCTTGATTGTTCTTCTGGATTAACCTCTTTAGTCTTTAAAAAATAAAAAGTAAAAAGAAAAACCTACACAGGTGAGGATGAACTGAGAGACCTCTATCAGTTTCAGTCAGGCAGGATCTGATGTACCACTCTCTTCCGCTCTGCTCTTCAGCAGATGTTTATCTTTTCTGTTAGGTTTTCAGTGAAGTCCGTCACCTTCCAGGATAGGCACTTCCGCTGTTTTATTATTGTTTTAATTTGCAATTCTTACATCTCACCCAAACCTCTGTTACAGCACAAGTCAGTATTATCTTGTGGATGTAGAGAACACTTACTCCTTGTCTTTAAGGAGATGTTTTTAGTCTAAAGGCTATCATGTTTTTTTCATATTTTTCGATTCTTCAGTTTTTCTTTATGGTGGCATATATTATGTCTGTTATGCTTCCTTGATGGTATCTTTCCTCCTACTTTTGTCTGTTTTTTTTTTTTTAAACATGGTGATTGAAAGTAGATACGAGATCTCACCAGTGCCAGCTAGTGTCAAATCCGTGTCTGAACTATGGTCTTGTCAAACATCCAGAACAGTATTTATCTAGTCATATAGTTGAAGACACAATGATTTGTTGGTTTGGTTTGTTTGTTTAATTTATTTGGCACAGGAGCTGTAAAACAGGAGCTGCAGTGCTAGGCCTGCAAATCAAAAGGCAGATCAGTCTTTTCACTCAATGAAAACTTGAAGCTACCTGTTCCCTCCCCCTAACCTGCCCTGTTTGTGTCCCCCCAGCTGCAGCATCCGAGTGCTGAAGTGAGGGAGTATGCCTGTGCCAGTATTTCCAAGCTGTTGCAGCAGAAGCATGTAATCCCATCCTTTCTGCAGAGAGATGTTGTCCGGTGTTTAGGACCGTTGTTGATGGATCACAGTTTAGCTGTTCGTGAGACAGCTGCAGGCGCTCTCCGGTAAGCAGTTGTTAATATCCACAGGTAGAATGGGGTACTCCTGGCATGGTAAAGAAAAGAGCTGGGTTTTGCTGTTAAAAGCCATGAACTTGAACGCCAGCCACTCTTGCTTCAACTCTGTTTTGAGTAAGTATGCCTACATCAGCCGAAGTTCCTGAGAGAGGGGCTTTTCTTGCTCCAGTAGGCTGCCTTGAGACTTCAATCAGGAGCAGAGTTTAAGTTAGTCACTACCCTTTTATCTGCTCCCAGTGGAATACACTGCTTTCCATCCTTATGTTAGGGGAAAAAACCGAACAGTAGTATGAAGAAATACAGAGAACTGGAATGCTGTGAGTGTGGCATTTTGTGTCTTGATAACACTGTAGGAGCGGTGGGTTAGTTAGAGAGTGCACATAGCTGGCTTCTTCAGAAACTTGTAAATACTGAACGGCGTTTTGAGTTGGTATTTTGTGGTCAGACCTACAGCTTCCTTTGTTTGTACAAAAATGTAATGCTAATACTCGTTAACATTTATGTTGTGTCTTACACTGAGCAGTACCTGACAGAAGTCATGTTTTAGTACAGATAAGTGAAAATAATTCTTTTTTCCTAACACCAAAATTGTTCTTTGTTAGGAAGGTAGAAGAATAAAGTTACTGATTAAGCAAATAAATTTTAAAACAAAAAGTACCATAATCTTTAGAGAAGAATACTGAATACGTGTGTGTTTTTTAAACATTTCTGGAGAATATTGTGTCTGACCCAAAGCATTTTTTTTTTTCCCAGAAATCTGAGTGCTTGTGGAGGATTTGAAGTCTGTGATGACATGGTGACAAAAGACATCATGACACCCCTTGTCGCACTTCTGAAAGAGGTGTGTTTATTCTGATTTTAAAGCTGATCTAGCCTTTGAATTATCCTATTTTCAAAAACAGTTCAATTTTTATAGCTGTCGTCAAGATAAGGTATTTGAAAGATATTTTAAAAGAATTTTTCAGGAGGTTTGACAGTACAAAAATTCTTTCAAAGATTTCAAACCACTTGCTTCTGCCTCCTGACTTAGGTGGTGAGGTTTGCTGCCTAGGATGTTTTTTGCATAAATGGTCTGGAGATTTTGGGTCTGGAAATCAGTCAAGACAAATCGATTCTGTCAGTCAAGATCCACATCCAACGTTTATGTTGCAACACTATTCTAGTGAGGGGTTTTTTTTTGAAAAACAGTTCTGTCTAAATGAAAGCTTGGATTTACAGTTGGGTAGTTACTGCTATTGTAGAATAATCTGTACTGAATACCTGTTCTTTGTTTGGTCCAGGTGTTGCAGTGCAGTTTGGAAATTGCATTGAATTCTGTCACCTGCTGTCTTTGTATGAGCAGCCTTGAGCAATACCATCATTTTCTGTATGTTTCTTCCCCATTTTGAAATATGGGTAATAGAATTATTGTAAAGCACAGCAAGATATTAGCTGAATTAATTTTTGTGATTCGAAAGAACTGTTGAAAATTGCATACAGGCTGTGTTAGCAAGAAACAGCATTTCAGGTTTTAAAACTGCTAAGTACTTCTTCATTAAAAAAAATGCTTCTGAAGACTACTGAATGCAAAGCAAGTACTGTAACAGTCTTTCTTACAAGAGAAAAAATGTAATCAATGATTCAATTCCATTGTGGCCCAGTTCTTGTAGACAATAGGAAACTAGTCAGGTTTTCTGGTAATAAACATTTCATGAGACATATCTCCGTTCACTCTGCTGCTGATGTGTTAGTTTTTGCTTTTCTCTTGGCTTGTTTGTTTCCCAACCCTGGTTCTCTTGTTTGGTTGTAGTGTAGCACTGGACTAGATGCTAACCAGCTCTCTCCAAAGAAATGCAGAGAGATGAACAAAAATTATATTGAAGACATAGCCAATGAGGCTATTAACTTGCTGTGGAATGTATGGTGAGTGCTGTGTAAACACTGGCCTTTTAGAAGAGCTAAATTAAATTATTCCTGAAAAAGAGCATGGCAGAGAAGAAATGACTGTCCTTGCATGGGAGGATGTATTCAGTTGCTGATTCTGATTTCTGATTGTGTTGCTCCTGCATGTGCCTTGCTTAATAAATGGCAAGCCCTCATCTGATCTGAAATACAAGTTTATCTTCTACCATAAATTACTTTTGTAGGTGAAGGATTCTAAAAGTGCACAAAGTTGATCATTAGCTTTAGGAGATTTACAAAATTTTCTTTCTATTGGTTGTTCATCCTAAATTCTGATACTGTTTCTGAACATATTCTGTCATAGTCTCTTGTGCGGTTTGGGTTGTGAGGTTTTGCATGCAGTTCCTGTAGATGCTATTGTGATAAGGGAGATGGAGAAAATTAAATTCTGATCAGTGGACTCCCATGCTCTGGGAATATGAATATCTAGGAATATGAATATCTGTTTTTCTACTACTCCCTCAGCAGGTCATCCCAAAAGTTAATATTAAATGTTTGGACAAACTATCCTTTAGTGACTGATATGAATCTACTTAATTGTGTGAGAAAGAATGTGAATAGTTTAATTAGTAGTTTACATTGGAAATACCAGGTGAAAGAAGAGAACACACAACACTATTAATACATAAACATTGAAGTGATAGAAACCTATTCTGAAAGTTCTCCTTGAATTTTGTGGGTTTTTTCACTTAGTTTTGTAACAGCTTTATGCACTGTGGTCCATACCGAATTTTGGGTTGTATTGCACACTGTTTCAGTGGAGCTGTCTATATCTGTCTGTACAGTATGGCTGCTGGCTTGAGGCCTTATTTGTAAATTGTTTTTTTGGGGGATTGGAATCTAGAACAGTACAGAAACTGCTTGCTCAGCACTTTACACAGAATACATGACCCCTTGTAACTGACTCAGAAATGTTTTGTGTTCATTTTTTTAATTGCTTTCTAGACATAAGTGCTTTGGAACAGGAACTGTAATCATTAAGTGTGCTAGAAATCACTTCTGTGTTTCGAACTTTGTAGCAATGACTGTGAACTGCTGACTTCATCGCTGAATTTGGTATTGATAAAACTCAGGCTGGCCTTGATGCTGAAACATAATATGTTCAAAAGTAAATTTTTGAAGACTCTCGTAGCTGATTAGGTCCCATGATTTTTTAGTTTGAGTTTGTCTTGTATCATTGTGTAGTAGTTTAAAAATGAGAATAGCTGTCTGTGAAAACTTGAAGAAACACAAATCCCACTGTTAGGTAGTTAAAGTAAATGTCACATTTAGCATTGATTTTGCACACATTTCTGAATGTTACAAGTGGTCATTGTCTGGAGTAAGTGACTGTTTTGATGTGAGAGGCAACAGCCCGCTCTGTTGTCAGTGGGTTTGTGGATGAAGTCTCCCATGGGTGCACAAAGCCCTGGGCTGGCCTTTCGTGCTCTGCCTGGCTCTTTCTGCATGAGGCTGTACTTAGGCTCCCAAATAAACTCCCGAATACTGTGTGTGAGGAGGCAGCTGGCAGAAGCCAGATTTCCTCAAAGCTGTCCAGGGTATTGCAGCCTCTCTTTCTCCATTTTGTGTAGAGTTGATCATAACCTTGGTAACAAAGGATAGGTCTTTGACTAATGTATAATTCTTAGATAGGTTTTTAAAATGTGAGTAATAATGAGTACATGTTACTTAAAATGTTGTTACAGTAATTTTTTCCTGGGAAAATTGTTTTATTAATCTTTTTTATACATTAGTGAATGCAACAGTACCGCAGTATCTATATTCAATAAAGAAGGATGTCTGGAGGCTGTGTTACATTACATGAAGAAATTTTCCACAAATGTGGATCTGGCTATTTCAGTAGGTAAGTGGTAAAAAGAGAAGATAAGAATTTAAAGACAGATTATTTTTTTTCCTTTACTATATGAATGTAACACTGACGTCTCATCCATTGCATAATGCACCTGCCTTAGCATCACTTAAACTTTACACTGAATATAAAACTTCCGATTCTTTTCTGAACAGCACATCATTCAGAAGTTTGCATCTGTGTGCTTGTTTTCAGTCCAAAGGAGAATGGCTTATTGGTGGTCACATGGGAGGAAGAATTTTTTGGGAAAAAAGCTCTACTTGGAGGCTGAGTTTTTCATTTTGTTTTCTGGTTTTGGTAATGAGGAGTTTACTTTGTAGAGCAGAGGACATAGTCCATCTAAAAAAACCCCAAAAAACTCTTATCACTTTCAATGTGTTTTTATTAGTAGTATTACTATTTTAGTCTTATAATGGTCTTACGGGTGTATGTGCTCACATTTTTTGGTGTTTTCCCTAGTCAGTATACAATGGAGAAATTGAATTTTGAGTAGCTGAAATTAATACAGCTAGTCCCATGTCTGATGGGGTACTGTCCTCACCTATTTTATGTACAGGTTTGCCAAAAAGTGTTTTTTAATCTAAAGCACAGCTTGTGAAGGACAGTGTCATACCATTACAGCATGATGCTGCATGAAATGTTTTTTCCTGTGTCTGTGTTTCATTACTTCAGCTTTCAGGAAGATAATGCTTTCTTATTAGGAGAGTGAAAGCTACTATTTGGTTTGTTAATTTTCGTCTTGGTTGTTGTTTGCTGCAGCAAACTGCTTGCAGGCAGTGACAGAAGATAATCCAGATCTTCTTTCTTCATTTAATGCTTCTGCACAACAAGTACTGGAAACCGTGATGTTGTGTCCAGAGAGCACAATGAAGCATATCCTTCTGAGAACACTGATAGCAGGTATGGTGCTCAAGAGTGTGTGTTGCTTTGTGATACAGAGCATGGCAGGTAGAGGGTGGGAAGAAGGACAGAAGGCTTAGTCTTCTCTGCTATAGTCTGGACATCTGATTGTCAAAGCCTGTATAGATGGTTCCTGAGGTTACGTCTGACTTTTGGGATTGTGTTTTGGAGTTACTAGATATTTGCAACTAATTTTAAAACTGTCTTAAATGCTTGATTCTGAGTTCAGTATCTGCTCAGTGTGATAACCCATTTTAACCGTTCGTTTGGTTTTCAACAGTGGAATGAGTCAATAATAAGTAGTACAGGAATCATTTTGATCTTAATAGGTGTAGATTTTTACCTCAGATTCTCTACCTTGCATTCTACTTTCTACCTCAAATGCTCAGCCATGGTGATATTTGATACTGGAATATAGTAAATTAATTTTGAGAATCCTTAGAAAATGCTTATATCATGTGGATTTGTTATTGCAGGTAAAAAGTGTCACCAAGGCTGCTCCACTTAAATATTCTGTGAATACTTACATGCTGAAATTTACTTGAGCTTAAAATGTGGGCATAGCATAGTTATTATAGATGAGTATATGAAATGCTAAATGGAAAAAAATACAAGTCTGTAGAGAAAAGACTTGGAACATTCATACTGAAATATAAGCACTGTGTATTTCAAGTAGTGGAGGCTGTGTCCTTACAAAGTATTTGGCTATTATAGAGCTGGGAATTGAGTATTTTAATAATTTCTGTATTTCACCTATCTCATGTTTAGGCACTGTCTGGAACATCAAGGATACCATTCCACCAGGCAGCCTGGGAAGCATGGTTAATGCAATCCTGAAGATTTTTTCAGAATCGTTAGCAATCGATGCTGGTGAAATGATTATTCGTATGAAGGAAGCTGAAAAAAACAGGTTAAAACTTGCGGAGGCAGAAACAGAGGAAAACATGAATGATGTTAGAGACAACTGTGTTTCGAGTGAAGATGATGACATGGAAGAAATACCAAAAGGAAAAGTCAGGAGAGAAAATGACATTTCAGATCTACTTCCAGTAAGTGTGGCTGGCTGGCTGTCAGACAGCTTAATGCGTTTGGCTGAGCATCTGACTGATCTTGACTCGGCACCAGCCAGAGTGAACCTCCTACAAGTGTAACTAACCCTAACTCCCAGATAGCTTGACTGTTTTAGCTAATACGTCGAAGATAAGCATGCAGAATTTCAGCACAACTTATTCTAATGTGGTCAGGATGCATGGCACATCAGGAAAGCTCATTTCCGTTTTCTTGCTCCACTGGAAGGAATCTGACGCTTCTCCCTGTAGCTAGTGCAGGAAGTTCTGAATTCTGCAGCATTCAGTTGTGAGTGGAGAAGGCTCAGAGGTTAACAAATGCATTCACTGTTGCGTGCATGAAAAGAATAACACAAATAGCATGTTTCTGTTAGGGCTTCAGCTAACATTAGGTTATATTTTTCTTAAAGGCAAAATTTGTTTTGAAATATTTAACAGAAAGATGGTAGATAACACCTGTTGTTTTTGTGGGTTTTTTTAAAGTTCTGGGGTAGGATGAGAAGAGGAAATGGCTGGATTATATTTTTAACTGAGAGCTTCGGTACTTTAAATTGCACTGAAATATTGTTTTACAAAATTAAATTTGGTTTGTGTTTTTATTTTTTAGTCTGATAAGTGGGAACTGAAAGAAGTGACAGCTTTACTGATGGCTCAGCAGACTGCTCTGGAAATCATTGTTAATATGTGCTGCAGTGAAGGTTTGTAGGAATCTCTTTCATTGCAAGTGTTGTGGTGCATTTTGTTTCTAGAATAAGTCATGTTTAGTTTGCTGTTTCATGATCTTGGCTTTTAAGGGTGAATGCACATAGACTTATTGTCCCTGATACCCTCATCTGAGGGGCCGATTGGATTGTATTTCTATTACTAATTTAAGAGGGTTTTTCTCATTTAAGTAATTCCTGTTGCTTACATGTTGTTTTTGCATGGTACTACATGTGCCAACATTTAAGAACAAACAAAAAAGCACTTACGCCAAAGAGATACTTCCTAAAAAGCGTTACAGCAATTACTTTGTTCAGTTAGAGTGTGGTCTGAGTGTTCATCTGATACAATATGGGTATGACTCTTATTGCAGGATGAGGGCATCAGGTTTTTTTAAGCAGATAAATCTTGTAGTTTTGATTTAGTTTTGATATGACAAGTGTTGCAAAAGAAGGAGGAGAGGCAGCTTTTGCCTGCAGCTCTAGCAACAAGGCAGATATAGGCTGTTCAGAGTTAAGCCTTTATGAGCTTTTTTGGAGGAGAAGGAAAGGCTGTTGTTTTGGGGGGAGTAGGAAATAGATTTTCTGTATCTTCTGTGAACTCTGATACTCAATTTTGATAGCTTTTCTCCTAATCTTCAGGAAAACAAGCGATTCTCAAATTGTTTTTAAGAAAACATAGAACAACCAAATAAAACAACCCCCCCCAAAAACCCTCCAAAACATGAAAACTTTAGTTGCTACTACAGTTTGTAAGCTTGATGCAAGAGTGAATTTGTAGGAGGTAACTTTCTGAGTAAATCTTCCAGGTTCTAATAAAATCCACAATAATACCCACATATTCCCAGTGGTGATTTTTTTTTTTCTCGAACAGTGCAAGGAAATTCTGCACCTAGTATATGAAGCTCCTTTCATAACTGCATTTCTCATCTAATGAACTGTAATTCATAAGCTCTCCCCTTTAATTGGAAAATCTCTTGTGGATAAGCTGCATATTCTGCCATTCACGCAGTGTAATGTAAGGTTGATTGTGTTGTATTTCACTACAGTACTTTACCCATTCATGGGCAGACAGAAACATAGTCTAGAAATTAAGGGGAATCCACAGGCAGCTGTTCGTTTAATTTTCAAGTTATTTGAGGACTAAAATAGCTTTAACCATTATGCTGAGTTCATAGAAATGCTCAGCTTGCCACAGAACTGAGGGAAATAACCAGACTGGCAAGAGACGTGTTTTACTGAATGCTGGCTGGTGTTTGGCAGCAGCAGAGCGCTCTCCTCTTAACGGAGACACAGGAGGGAATCCAGGGGATTTCAGTGTTGCTGTCCAGTCTGTAGTTCATAGGTTCCCATAATCCCATAGTTAAAATGGGATTGCTATTGGAAATGCTTCTGTATTTCCAAGAATGTTACAAGAAACCTGATCTTAGTTACAGGCTAATGTTCTAGAGCCCAGTTCCTGCTCTGCCCTGATCACTCACTGTGAACATACGACAGCTGCTGTCCTTGTCATTGCAGAATTGCATGGTCAGCTCATATAGTTATCATTTAGTTTTCAAGAAGAATTTTGTTTTCTTTGCTTTTTAAAAATGCAGATGGAATTTTTTAGAAGAGGCAAGAGACTGACTGAAAGGGGGATGTCTGCTTTGTTTTCATGCTTATTGCTATTGTGAGTTGGTAAAGCGCAAAAGACAACTGTTTTCTCATGCAAAGGCTGTTAACACCAGCATATTATGGCTGTAGAATTAATTGGATATTTCCATAAGCAAAAGAAGATGCTCATGTGATCAAGTTGCCACAGCCTGATGAGTTACTTTGCATCAGATAAACAGTCATCATCACTTTCAAATAAACTATTAAGCTGCATTTCACCTGCTCTGTGTTTATTTGGACCTTTTTTGCTGTATTTTAAGTGAATTAATTTACCTTTTGCCACAGAAAAAGTGCATGGCTGTTATCGTATTTACTGTAGTACCTAGTTCTCACATCAATCTGTGTTGTCAAAATTACTTGGAGGTGAATATGATGTTTTTTCATCACAGTAGTTAAATATCTTGACCTCTGTATGCAGGCAGAGCTTTCACCTGTCGGTGAGGAGGATCAGTCCAACCTGTAGACTCAGGACTTTCGTAAACACCAGTGTCACACTAGTTAAACTGTAACCTGGTTTAAAACAACTTTAGATAAATCAGTGTAAACCCTGTGGAGATAGATGTATCCGTTTAAATATAAATGATGGACTTAGCTTGTGCTAATCAGGCCAAGTCTGCCTTAAGCCATGGACAGATTATTCATTTTACAGTAGCTGTGCCTGTTGGTAATACTACCTTGACCCCCCTCGCTATGTCTGCCCTGTATATAATCAGCTAGTAGAATAAATCATGTAAGTATAAACCTCGTTCAGTTTTAACCCTAGTTTAATTTACTTAAAGTATGTTGCCTGGAGTGGCTGACAGATGATCTGGCTTGCATTGGCCTGTTTTGCTGTCATCATTTCCTTTCAACTGGCCTTGCTGTGGAGACAGTAACATCTTCATCCAGCCCAGTTAGTGCCCAGTCAGAGGACATCTGTCTGTGGCTTCAGTATTGCCAGAGAAAACAGTTGCCTTAAACTAATTTCAGTTAGTAAACAAGTTAACTTAAACTGGTGTATTTGCATACTTGAATCTACCTCAAAACGTAAAATGGTACAATCTCAAGTTAAAATCTTAGTGAATGGTTTATAAAATGTTTCTTCTATATCTTTTTTGATCTCTTTAAGTGAAGCATAGCTAACATCAGAGAATGAAGTACCCATGTATGAAGAACCTCTCTCGTAAAGTTTCCTAAGTGAATATAAAATAAATACTTCTTTAAAAATAAAGCAAATTAAACAAAAATAGTATAATATTTAGAACTTTGGCTTGATGGCACTTGGTTTGTGTGGACTTCATTAGAGCCCAAGAGCTTGAAGATTCCTAAACCAAGAGGTGGAGCCAAGTAAGTATAATTAAGAAGTAGGATACCTATTGCATGAGTGCTGTTACATTTACAAGTCTGTCTTCTGTTCTCAGATCCCTCTGATGATGAATGGGAAGAACTGTCCAGCAGTGATGAAAGTGACTTGTTTATGGAAAACTCATACAATGAAGGGAGTGGGCTGCTAATGTCACCCCTCTGCCTCTCTGATGAGGTTAACTCAGCGTTTCTGAACAACCTCATTCCAAAGAAGGTATTGTCTTTTATTTTATTTCCAACACACGGTACAGTCTTTCCCTTGTGCCCAATTTGTATCCCAGGTTAGGCAAGCAAATTATCCCAGTCCATCTGGAGGAGTATTTTTTAAAATCAGTTTAGCTTCCCTTTTTTTGGCCTAGAGGTGGAGCATCATCACATGAGCTGTCTTGACTTAAATAATTTCTTCATGTAAGTGGGAATAGAAGATGAAAGTGTTTCAGAAATCTGGTGTGTTTTGTTTTTTTTTTTTTTTTTTTAATTTGGCTTTTCCAAAATACAAAAGTTATTATTCCTTGATTTGGACATGAAAAAGATTACCTGCAAAAAGAAGGGAAGCTTTTGAGTGGAAGTGTAACTGTCAGATTTCCGTATTAGCTAAGTGAGGTGGAAGTAACGTATGTGAACAGCAACAGCACTGAAAAAGTGGAAGTTCCTCTTTCCCTCAGTTTAATACATAGCGTCTGAAGTACAATATTTGACACTAGCAAGAGTTCAGATGTTCTTGTTTCAGAGTTGTTTTGCTCGTCAGCAAAGTTCATCGTTTGAATCAATTACTATGCTAGTTCAGCACCATTGTACAATTCTGACCCAAGACATAAAGGTGCAAGATGAAAACATTCGAAGCTTTTTGTACTTAATAGCAAGCAGTCTAAGTTTCATGGCAGGGTCTTTTAGACTTGCAGCTACCTGAAAATTCTGTAGCTGAATCTGTAAGAGGAAAGATCTAAATAGCAGAGACCTAGAAAATCACCTTTTGTTCAGTACAGTTGGATACTTAAAATATGCTATGCTAAATCCAGTATGTAATTGCACCATTTGAGTGACTGAAGAAGATTCTGGAGTTTTTAGCAGGTGAGACACTTGCTACCTGGAAAGCTTTGAAATATGTAGTTTGAAGCATCTGTTTGACGTTAAGCTAAAATTTCAGTCTTCCCCCCAAAAACACACTAGAAAAAAAAAAAAGCTTTATTGCTAAAACTTTCTTTTTCCCCTCCCCAGATTCTTGAAAAAACTGCTTTTCCGAACAGTGTTGCTCTAGACATCTGTATGCACAATCCGTCTTGGAAACCATTAATTAAAAAGTAGGAATTTCATTGTCTCTCTTACTATTTTTCATGTATATTCGGTTGTTTTAGAACTCTTAGAAGGATTGTCTATCTTTGGGTTACTTTTAAGATCTGCCTAATGGCAGATCTGATACATGATTTTGAACAAAGAGCTACAAACATCTGTGTAAACTGCACACCAGATCACAGCCTTCCTTAGTTCAAGATTCTTCTTTGTATTTCGACATCAATTTTCGGAGATCTGCGAAGTACATGGTTGGTTTGTTTGTTTGTTTCAGACTGAATGCAGTGCAGTGTAGAGCTTTAACATGTCTTCATAGCATTTTGTTAGTGTCAGACGTGGATTGTCTTGGAGGAGCTTCAGCACTTCAGTCCCTTGCACAGCATCTCTCGCAGTTAGTCTTTTCTAAAACAGGTAAGATGTTTAGTAAAGCATGCTTGCAGACCCCGTTTGCTGATCATATAAGATACAAGGTAGCCATGTGCATTGTTAAGTTTTAATGCCATTTTATTACTAATTGTATCTCTTTGGTCTTTCAAAATAAGTATACTGAATGTCAGATGTGCTGACACAACAATGTATCCTGGTAAGATGTGTTTGTCCAAATTGCATCTTGAGCGAGTGTGCTTCTAGTGCAAGAATATGCTTTACATCTGTATGTGCGTGCAGAAAGTCACTAAGTTAGTGGATGAATCCTGCCTTGCTGTGAGATTAGAACTGTTTGCTTGATCATGTTTGTGATAATAGTGGTTTTTCATCAGTCAGACAAGTAATGAAGAAGATGGGACATTTTCTTTTTAAATGTGCTGACTAGCCTAAATAGACATACGAAAAAAAGGGGTCTAGCACAGTCTTTCATACGTGTTTTTTTTTTTTCCTAGGAATCTTATGAAATTATGATAAAGGTGGTTGTTGCAAAAATCTCCAGAGTGTTTGTACATGGCGATTACAGTAGGCAAGAGAGCAGCTGCCTTTTCTCCAGGACATGCTTTATGCGTATGATTACATAGCTTCATTGAAAATATATCTATAATAAGACAATGTGCAGAGTTTTTATGACTACGTATTAAAGCTGCTCAAGTTCCTGTTATGGTGGTGGTTTGATTTCAATGGAGAAGGCAATAAATTTCATTTTTCTAAAAATACTATTTTAGAATATCAGATATATCCTAGTAAACACTAGAATGTATCCACTCTAGTTCCTTGAAGGCATATTATTTCATAGAGATACTTTATGATTTCCCCATACATCTGCTGATGGTCTAGTGTAGATACACAGCAGTTAGCGTTTCCAGCTACCTCCTGTCATCTTATACATCAGATCAGCATCATTCCAATAATGCTGTTGGATCATTTACGCTATGATCTCTCTGTTAATAACGCTAGAGAAGCTGAACTGAGATTAAAAAAACCCACCTGGTTCCAAGCTGATGATCTATTTCCCTGACAGGCTGCTTCATTCAGACTGTTCTGATAATCTGTTTCTGTTTTAAGGTCAGTGATGGTGGCTTTTCAAAAAATAAGAGGTATTCTTAGAGGCTAGAAAAGCCTGCCAATTCTCAAAATTGTCAGAAAACATTTTCCTAAGACAGATCTGTTGAAGTCTAGCATATGCATGGCTTTGTCATTTCTTGTCTCTTGGAAGCTTGAAAAGCTGTTTTCTTCCCTTCCTTCAAGCATCTTCATTTGTAGCCACAAACGCGGTGTATGTCTGTCTTATTTGCTGTAGTGTATAGTATGACGCTGCATTAGTGCTTGAAAAAGCTCCTGCCTGCAAAACACACTTTCTTCTCAATGTCATCAATGGCACATGATCCCTCTATGGGAACGTTATTCCTGAGTGTGTAGTGCTTGAAAAACTGAAATGCAGGAAAGGAAAATAAATACGAAGACGTATGCAAGGAAGTTCACATGAAATCTGTCTCGTGCTTAAGAGGACTTCCAAGATTTCAGGGTCTACATCTTATGCTTCGCAATAGTCAGAAAGTTCCTTGATGAAACTGGAGAAGTGGCTAGCTGAAGCCAGAGGGTGCTAATAAATTAGTTTAATGGCCCAGGTCCATTTTCATTAACATAATATTTTTTTAATAGTTAAATGCTATGTAATGGAAACTGCCAGATAGAGTTGATAACATACCAACATGTGGTTAGAAGGAATTCTGTGGTTTACAGAGTGAAAAAGAGGCATAAAGATCTAGTTGCTTACATGGGAATGGAGGAGGTATGCATGAAATAAAATGCACAAGGTTCTGCATCTGGAGTGATCCAGAAAATAAGAACACACTGGAGGAAAATAAAAAGCTTCAAGAAGATGCATTGAAGATGATGGCTGGTATTGATGAATTTGTAGTTAAACAAGAATAATGCAGTGGTTTGAGTCATACATTCTGAAAGGTTATTAAACCACCGGAAAACGTGCTTTTTATATGAATGGAAAGAGTCTAGTGTTCTGGGTGTCTGAAAAGCCTGTTTAGAAGACAGAAGGAGTTAGAGTACGCAGCTGTACGTTATGTTAAAGTCAGCTTCTGTAGTTTTCTCAGTTCCTGTACTGCAGCCTCCATGTGAGAGCAGTTTTCACGCTTCTGTTCTGACGACGGTGGTTCGTACCATACCTTAGGTCACGTAAGCGTCTTAACCAGGGATGTGCCTGAAAATGAGGACCAACTGTGGTCTCACCTCCAGATGCAATTAATACTGAATTCAAACAAATCACTATGGTTACCACCTGCAAAGACCACCTCTTCCTGTGTGTGCTAGTACCTGAAGGAACAATTCAGGGATTAAGGAATTTGTATTTTTTGCGTCTGGTATCCTTTGTCTTACTGTTTAACTTTTGGCTCTGGGTTCAATTCTTTGACAGAACTCCCTACAGACACAGAATTCCTGGAAGCCATAACCAGCGCTTTGAGGGCACTTCTACAAACAATGGCATCAAAGAACATCTCCCAGGTAAAAGCTTTTGAACTCATATGCTCTGGTCGGTTCAAATTCATGGGAGATTGTGCTGGAAAGTTTTTGAAACAAAACCATTTAAAGGAAGTGTTACATTTCAGCAACTGTGCACACTGAAAGCACAGATCTAATTCCATTCGTTCTTTGTATTTTTCATGGACTTTACAGGAATACTTTTTTATATATCTAATCCTTAACATGTAAACAAATGAAAGGTATTTCAAAACCAAAATAGCAATAAGCCACAGGTGATATCTTCAGGAGATGGATATAATGACAAGCATTTAGTAAATTAGCACCTAGAAATGTGGATTCTTTATTTCCTGATGTCATCTAGTTGAAGCTGGTTGTCCTAGAATCTTGGTTGGACATGCATTAGTGAGCTAAATATAGGAATGAAGCATAATAGTTTGTTATGCAAGACATAATACTAGATGATCTGCTGGTCCTTTCTGGCTTTAAACGGAAAAATGAGCTTCTGTACTATAAGTTGCAATGAGTTGGAAGTAGCTGTTGAGCTAGATGAGTTTGCGAAAATCCTTTTAAGCTCAGAACTTTTTACTTCAGCTTCGTGAGAGCCTTGGTTATGTTCTGGAAGAAACAGCTTAAGAAGTTGAAAGGGCGAGTTTAACTGTTTTTTTTGCTAATTACATTTTCAGAATTCATGTCGTTTTCATAATACAGGACTCTGTTTCTCTATTATAAATTTACCTGTGTTCTGTAAAAGCAAATGATCTAAATGTATTTGAAAATTTCCATGAAAATGTAAATATGTCTATCTTTCTTTTTTTCTTTTTTTTTCCCCTTGCTAAACAGTGTATGACTCCTGAGCAGCTATTGGCTTTGTGTGAAGCTGGTATTCACAGCAGCAATGCCAGTGTTAGAGTGAATGTAGTGAGCATCCTTGGAATTTCTGGCAGCGTCCTGGCAAAAGGACAAGATACAGCTGAAACACTAAAGGTGAAAAAGCAAACTTTGCATTGCAAGTCTAAAACAGTTTTGATACAGTTTTCTTAAGCATTTCTGGAAAGATCAATTTTCTCTTTTATTTCAGATGATTGGAAAATTTCTTCTTGAGGTTGCTATGAAGGAATCTTCTCTTGTGGTAGCAGGGGAAGCCTTGGATGCACTTTTTGATGTATTTGCAGATGGTAAAGAAGCAGAAAAGGCAGCAGTACAGATCAAGTTGCTTCCAGCACTGAAAGAATTTCAGCCAGTGTTCAAAATGAGGGTAGGCATCAAATGCAGCCAGCTCAGGGTCTCAACACAGAGTGTGGGTTAAAGCTGTGAGATTTGGGCTGCTAAATTAAGCAGGAATGTATGACTTTATAAGATGACACAAAAAAAAACCCACAAACCAACAAAAAGAAAACAAATAATTGAATTCCTTATACTCTGCTTTAGAGGAAAGCAAATACACTTACCTTACCCTGTAGTGCATGGAACCGTCAAGGTAACAGCACAGCATCTGCATTTCAACATCTGCATTATTGATGTCCAAATCCCTGTATTGTTCTGAAACCCTTGTAAAAAAAAATATCCTACAGATGTCTCTGGAAGAGAGCAGCTAAACCGGTGGGGTGGAAGTCCCTTCTGAAGTTACGTTGACATCCTTTGTTTTTAACTTGCTGTAGGTGCCGGTGGACATTTTTGTTCTGTTGTTGGTTAATTAAAATAGGTCATATATTCTGTATTTTCAAGACTCACAAGGCTAAAATTCTAAACTGTAATTTTATGTTTGTCTTTTTCTTAAATAGAAAATGACCTTCAGTTATGTTGGTTCTTTAGTCAAATGAAGCCTGAGGAGTGACTTTCATAGTCTTAAAGCTGAGCACTATATGCACAAAATACATACCTGACAGTGCTACAGTTGTTTGGTTAGTTAGATGTGCAAGCTCTTTCATGCAAAAAGCTACAGAAAATAAGTGTATATTTCAGATTTATGAGTGAAATAGTATGCCAATAGTAGTCTGGTTTTAGGCAGAGATGTATTCTAGTAAATTGACTTGCAGAAATAACTGCTAGCTACTCATGTACACACATAAACATATTGGAGTTCTCAAAAGGCATGGGTAGCATGTCTTGATAGAAGACCTATATAGAATTACTACAAACTTCAGGTGATCTAATAGAAGAAACTTCTCCATTAGTAAAGTATGTATTTTTTGGTTTTACAGATGCGAAAAGAAGGCAAAGGACAATATAGTACAGATCAGCTATGTGTTCTTGACAATGTGAAGATGAATTTGAGAAGATTCATTGCATATCAGGAGACACTAGGGAAAACCCCAACTTGAAACATCGAGGAACTTTAAACTAAGGTTTCCCGTACTGAATAATGTTTTCAAAAAATATAACAGTTTTGAACTTCTAAAATTTGTTGAGCAGAACAGTTTTGCTTTCGTGTTAATACTGCATTTTTTTATGTTCAGTATTTTTATACTTCTGGGTTGATGCAATATGAAAGTCACATCAGCATAAAAAAGCATAGCATACTTTGAGATTAAGTGTTAGCGGTGATAAGAGAGTGCTCTTGCAGTCCTGAGGTCTGTACATAGCATCACTGTCATTGTTGAGAAATCCTCATGTATCCTGGTAGAAAACCATAATTGCATGAAAAAGTAATTTAGAGAATATTCTCAGTCATATGCCAGATCAAGAAAACAATTTTAAAGGCTTAATATATTTTTCAGGGAATTGAGCAGTGGCAGAATGTTCATATTGCTCTTACCCATTTCTAGAATTGCACAGGCACTTACGGCAAGCTTCCCAAGGGAAGCGTGTGACAAGTGTGTAGGTTACTGTCAGCACTTGGATCTGTTACTTCATGAGGTTTATCAAAGGGAAAACTGTTTCAGATTCATTCATGATAAATTCTGTATGATAGCTTTTTGTTGTGGAAACCAGTGTAAGAAGATCCTACACGTATACGCAGCTCCCTGGTTTTACTTTATTTTGATTGGTATTTCTGAAAATCAAGTCTCCTGGTTTACTATCTTCCTGGTAATTCTACATCAGGATGAATTTGAATTCAGGGAAGTAGTAAGCCTAATAAAAAGGATTTTTTTTATACTGAGGTATTATCTAAAGTAACTTTATAATTGCTTAAAATACCCTTTTAAATATTTCTGATAGATATTTTTAAGATGTAAAATACAGAAACTATTTTCAAAATACGTCACTGATTCATGAAGATTGTGTGTGCATGTGTGAACTTCCATGTATCAAAAGCTTCAGTTTTGTATCTGTGAAACTCTCATACACATTTTTTTTAAAGCAAAAAAAACCCACAACCAAACACAAAAGCATTTTATTATGCTGATTTTCGAAATGGGACATTTTCCCCCCTCTTGTCTTAACATGCTGCCTTAGCACAGGCATCTAGTTTTTGGCAAAATTTTGCCCATGATGATAGGCATGGAACTCCAAAGACCAAATTTGCTCCATTTGTTAGATTTCGGTCTCTTAGATTGGAAAACAGGCTCAAGAACTGACTGGATAACTTGCAAACGACTGACTTTATGGAATCCTGACATATGGTATTTTGTCAAATGCAAAAGAAAGTGAAAAATGAGTTAAGCAGCTATACTGCCTAGAAGTGCCATTACTGCTCTTACTTTCCAGGAGCTGGATGAAATGTGTGATGTGATGCGATGCCTGCTAATCAAATCAGTGAGTGAGAGTGTGGGATCGGGAGGGCTTAAAGACCATTGAGCCTGGCCTGGAAAAGTCCAGGAGAAGCCTTTGAGGGTCATGGAGCAGTTGAAAGGTTATCCTGGGATATGGCTGGGGCAGGCAGCGAAGAGGGCTGGAGTGTAACAGCTGAGGAAAGAGTAACTCGGTGGATTATGGCATAAAACTGCACAGTGCATGGATTTTAATCCCAGTGTTAGTTGTACTTGCTGTACACTGAAGATAGTATAATATTAGCCTGATAAAAGGTATTAATATTTGTTTGGAGCTCTTAAAAGGACTTCCATGCAGAAAGTTCTGCTCTCATTTTCTGGGTGCTACACTGAATTGCAGGATGATCTAGGTTGGAAAGGATCTCTGGAGGTCTCTTAGTCCAGTCTCCTGCTCAAAGCAGGATTTGCTTTGGAGTCAGATAGGTTGTGCTAGGCCTTGAGCATCTCCAGGGATGGAAATGCCACAACTCTGGACAGACTTTTCCAGTGCTTGACTGCTCTTACTGTGAACAATTTTTTTTTCTTCCTTTTTTCCCCTTGTACCTAGTAGGACTTTCCCCTGCTGCAAAATGTGACCCTTGTCCTTTGACTGCACACCACCGAGAAGAGACTGGCTCCATCTCCTCTTGTAACCCCATTTTGGTAGTTGAAAACAATTATATTCCCCTCTTCTCCAGGCCAAATAAGCCTAGCTTCCTCAGCCCTTCCTTGTACGTCGTGTGCTCCAGCCCTCTTAGCTATCTTGGTGGCCTTCTGCTGTGTGGCCTGCCCTACTGTGTCTTGTACTGAGGAGCTCAAAACTGGGCATGGTACTACAGATCTGATATCATGAGTGCTGAACAGAGGGAAGTAATCCGTTTTCTGACCATGCTTCTGCCAGTGCAGCCTGTTATTTGTTAGCCATCATCACTGCAAGGGTGCACTGCTGACTTCTCTTCAACTTACTGTCCACCGGGGCCATTAGGTCCTTCTCTCCAAAGCTGCTCTTTGTTCATTCAGTCAAGAGCCAGTTCTGTTTCATGGAATTACTCTGTCCCAATTGTAGGACTTTGCATTTTACATAAGTGTAGCAGTCAGAATCTGGTTCCAGGGCACTATTAGAACAATGAAGCATGGTGGTTTGGGGTTTTTTTTAGGTTACTAATGAAACGAAACATTTAATCTTCAGATATGAATCTGAAAGTTGCAGAGAAACGTACAGAAGATAGGGCATCCACTAGAAAACTTGGCTTTCTTAATATAATCTATCAGACCCTGTTTTTCCTCAAGTGAAAAGACAGACTGTCATTTAGATCTTAAACTATTCCAGCAGTAGGAATACATGGATTGGGTTTTTTTGCTATACACTAATCAGTTGAATGTCTTAAAAAAAATAAAATAATTTGTGTCATAATAAGATAGGTGCATAGTAGGAACCATATGGCTTGCAGAAGTGTGATTTTTTTTTTAGTGCTAAAAATATTTGCCTCTGTCTTCTGGTATACATGCCATTTCTAGCTAATAGCTGAAAGAGAAATGAGGACATGCAAAGGCATTTCGTTTTCTTGTGAGTTTGTACTAAAACCTTAACATACGAAAACTAAAATAATCCCTTGACCTTTGTTTCATCTGAGGAGACCGGAGCACTTCAGTGGGCCTGTGTGGCTGAGGGCGTGAAACACTGACAAGCTGGTGGCTCTGCCTCCAGCTCATCAGACAGTTTGGGTTGGTAGAGAGGTAAGCTGTAGTGTATGAGAGGTGGTTTTGTTGTTTCGTTAACCCCATCGCTAGTATTAATGACGCTTGTATGTGATGTCCGAACTTCCCATGTTTGTAAGATCTTTGCCAAAGTCTATTGCCCTTATCAGTGGCCCACAGCAAAATGGAGCCCTCATCTTCCTTTGGGGTTTTGTCGTGGTTTTTGGACTGAGGGTCGAGACAAGAACCGAAAAGGGAGCACCCACCAAACATGGTCTCGGGCAAAACATGACTCAGGCTTTCTTAATAAAACAAAACAATTTATTAACAGTTACTAAACAGGAGACAAGGGAACGAAACCGGTTACTTGAGAGGAGAAAGAGAAAACAAGGCCCGATCTTAAAACAACAACCTCCCCACCCCCTATTTTCCTTTCGTTCCTGGCTCTGCCTTCCCCCCAGCGGCGCAGGGAGACAGGGAATGGGGGAGTACAGGTCAGTTCATCCATGTTGTTACTGCCGCTCCTTTCTTAAAGGAGGAGGAGTCTTTACACCATTTTTCCCTTGCTTCGGTGGATCCCCTACTCACAAAGAAAAAGTCCCCAAACTTTTCCAAAGTAAGTCCTGCCCGCAGGATTGCAATCCTCCCCATGGATCGCACCAGTTCGGGCTTTACCAGTCTCGGCCTCTTAGGGAGCTGCTGCCACTCGCGTCGGCGTGGGTCGTCCCACGGTCTCCAGATGCCTCCACGACCTCGTCGTGCATTCCATGCCCCATTATCAACAGTACCTGGTCGCGCATCCCCTGCTCCACGGCCTCTCCTGGGCTCAGGCATCTCCTTCCCGACGTGGGTTTCTCCACAGGTCACGAGTGGGTCGCTGCTCCGCCGAGTACACCCTGGCTGCAGGGGGGCCGCCTGCTATCTCACACCGATTTGCAAGGGAAGCCTCAGCTCCAGCACACCTCCTCCTGCTCCATCTTTGCTGACCCGGTCGTTGTGGTTGTCTTCTCTTAGATATTAATCCTCTCTGGGGGAGCTCGGCCCGGCGGGCACCCCGGGAGCGGGGCGCTTACCGAGTCCCCCATGCGGCTCCCCCGGCGCCATCTTGAGCACATGGCGCCGGCCCGGGCCCGAGCGGCCGCTCGGCCGGGAGCCGGGAGCGAGGGCAGCGCCCTCCTGCTCTCTCCTCGCTCCTGAGCAAAAAGCCCTTTTCCCGCCCCTTTGTCCCAACTTAAATAGGGCAATTCGCAGAGGCGCCGCCTTGGCTCAACCTCCCCCGGGGGGGATGGGACTCAGATCTGGTGGCACAGGGAGCAAATCCCCTCCCCTGCCACCAGAACACCCCCCCACACATCAAACTATCACAGGTTTCTATGATATTCTAGTTACCTAATAATAATTAGTCAACTGCCTGTTTCGATGGCCATGCTTTTATTTCTTTGAATGAGAAAATCTTACTCTTATCACCTGCCTAGCTGCAGTTTAGCATAACTTGGCTTTTGGTGTCTAATGGAGGGCTTGTGACTAAATGAGAGGTAATAATTTTGTACATTAACTTAGAGACCACGTTCTGCTTGTAAGGGACAAGTCAGAAGATAATAGGAAAAGCATGGAAGACTCTTGTCTATGAAAGACAAGAAAAGTTATCAGTGATTTAAAGAAGTATCAGATAGGGGCCTAAAACTAGATCAGATTTATAAATACAGAAGACCTAAGCTCTAAGATTGAGACTATAAAAGTTGTTCTGACACAAGGAAAATTAAGGCAGCAGCAAAAGTGATGATGTGGTGCAAATTAAATGTTTTGGGGGTTCTTGTCACTGGTTTATTTAAATAAGTTTAGGCTAAGCTTGAGATCCTTGACAGCCTACAAAGGCAAAGCTAGATTTTGAAGATACTTTGAGGGTGGCAGAAATTGGACTGATCTAGGCAGTGTGCAGCATAAGTAAACAGATGCTAAATAGATGTAAGTGATCTTCATCAGTTCATGTAGTCACGCAGATAAGACTGGTATCAAAACAGGTATCCGAAGCTGAATTTGCTTCCTTATCCTGATCCCTAAGGCATCATCTGTCTGTGCTTCAATTAAAAACTGCAGTCCTTTGAAGGTGTGGATTGCTGCTTTAGTTGTCTCCCTGTCTGATGCCTAGCACAACAGATTCTGGCTCTGATTTGAGATTTTATACCAGAACAGGTGCTGAATTTAAGTCAGTCTGTGGTATTAAGTGAGGAGTGTAAAGAGGGCTCTGTGCTCCCCAGCCTGTTCAGAAGCAGTGGGATGGGTGGCGTTTGCTGCTGCTTTGCCCCTGTATCCTGCAAAATGTTGAATCCCAACTGTGTAGACAAGGAGTTATCATTGCTATGTGGTTTTATTTTTGCTTTCTAGGAAAAGAAACAAGTGGCAAGATTTAAATAAGCATTCGTCGTGAAGTACTTTTTATACACCATGCCTTGACATTCAGAAGATGGCTGTATATATACCACAGTAGAGTCAATAGTTGAACTATTTGGGGTTTGTGGTGTGTCTTGAAGGTATTTTTTTGCACAGTGTGTTTTTTTTAAAAGATTATTGTCTTAGAGGAACAAGAATAACTTTTTATTTTGAGAGAAAATATTAACAAAATTCAGAGCACAGTAAAATTACAAAATGAGAACTGTGTCGGGAACAAATTAATTTAAAATCTGTTTGTAGTTTTAAGTATTAGAAATGAAATGCATATCTTGTGGAATATTAACATAAAACAACCAACCAAAAATGTGCATAAACTCAAGTTCTGTTTCCTTAGCAAGTAATTTTCAGTAAAAGCATTCCCAGAGGACTGGATAGAAATGCCTAGCCTTACATTTACTGTTGAAAATTAAAATTCAGGCAATGGTAGTGGTAATTGAAAGTAATGTAACTGTTCCTTTCTGGCACAGATGAATTGAACTAACAAGCTAAATATAGTTTGCACTGGACATACCGTTAAGATATATAACATCAAGATAATTGGCAAAACCCGGAAACTCTGACAGTCACAGTGGATTAAGGAACTTGAAGGTTTTCCACAAGGGCTGAAACATGGGGAGCCTTTCTGTTTGAAGAAGCTTTTACTTGAGTGGTGGGGTGTTTTTGTCTAGTTTCCAAATAAATTCAAAGTTAACTTTTGTTAACTTACAGGAAAAATAACATGCATTTAAATCAATTCACTCTTAATTTTGTTTCTGTATTATTTTCATAAATTCCTTGTTTCTGTGAGAGGCGTTTTGTCAGACATAATTCAGTGACCACATAAAAACGTAGTTTGAGACTTGCACAGAAAAGATGCTTTTTCTTTCTTTCAAATCTGGGTGTCAGGAACTCCTTCATTACTGTTTTACGTTAAGGGCTTAAATCAAACTGCTTGTGAACTGAAATCAGATACCATTGTAATAGTCTGAGTGCTCTTGGGACGATTGTGGCTGCTACGTGTTCTCAACGGATGGTCCCGATAGAGCCCTGGGGTTGCACGGCAGTCACGTAAACACCTGTACCACTTTTAAAGATGCATTGGGATTTCAGTATACCTTCTCCCAGTTTTATAATCCTTTTTTTTTTGAAAAAAAAAACAGTGAGGGTTCTTTGTTTTCTTTCTTCTCTGATGTGAAATTTTTTTTGAACTTTTAAGGGAAATTGCATTGGCCTCTTCCCTCCTCCCTGCCCCTTGACAGAGAGTGAAAGGCACTTCCAGAATTTAACTGAGAAATGGCTGGTTCAGCTAGAAAATGTATGATGTTTCTAAATAACCTTTTCTGGGAAGTTCTGTTTTTAGTAAGTGAAAAAGTTAAAGTTCAAAATCATTGTTAAAAAAATCACTGTGACTGTTCAAATTTTTGTTGCTTTTGGGGTGGGGTTTTTTTCCTTTGCTTGCTTGTTTGGGGGTTTTTTATTTTTTTATTTTAGTACCCTGTAGGTGTACTCTCTAATCTAAAGCCTTTGTGATTCTACACCACCCGTGTTGCGTCCTGGCTTTATTTACTTGGAACTAGGGTTGCTACTGAAGAATTCTGTAAATTAATAAACCTTAGTCCTACAACAAGACTTGTTTACATTTGTATGCTATAAGTGTAGAAAATAATTGTTTTTTGCAAAATTAGCTTTTTTAAAGAAAAACCACACACGGATAATATTAAATCTTTTATTCTTACGCTCACCTTTCTGTGTTGTGTTCAAAAAAATAATTATGAATTGAAACTTTTTTATTTGCGTCTTTGATGTAAGAGGAACATCAGGCTAGCCATTTTCTAGTTACCTTTTCTTCATATATTTATAATTCTCAGAATTTCTAAGTGAAGAACGTGCGGCTTGGAAAAGAGGGTTGTTCAGGGCAGTTTTTCTCCAATTCCAAGCTGTGCTTAAGTCCCACCAGTTTCCACTTGGCTCTTGATGGTAGTTTTAGGTACAGATTCTAATTCTCAAAGCAATTAAGTCTATCAACTCAAAAACCAAATTTCACTCTACACCTTTTTTCCTAAAAAGAAATTGTCTCCCGTGCAGTTGGGAAAGTGTGGGATGCACCAGGCCCTCCATGCAGCGCGGTGGAAACTTCCTAGCTCTATTATCTTAAAGATGTTTTAAGGCTGTAGTATGAAAACACTAAAAATAAAACTCAATCTGCCCAGAACTTGTACTACGAAATGTTGCCGTTTGCTGTTCTGTGTAGGTAATGTGTTTTTTCCATCTGCGGAAGCGCTGGCTGCACAAGTATGGCACCTGGGCTCTCTTGCCCTCTCCTCTGGAGCGGAACGAAAGGCAGGAAGACCCAGCTGTACCTGTAACCGCCCCACAAACAGTTCTAGGGAAGCGCAGCGGCCGCTCACAGCGCACGGGCCCGCTAACGCCCCGCCGCAGCGGCCGCGGAGCGTGCCCAGGCACGGGCCTGGGGGGTTGACAGACGCGGCCCCCCGCCAGCGGCGCTGGGCCCCCCGCCGGCGGTGCTGCCCCCTGCCGTGCCCTCCGCCGCGGCCCCCGGCCGGCCCTGCCTGCACCTGCCGCCGGCGGGGCTGAGCGAGCCGGGCCGAGGGCTCGTCCGCCGAGCGCGGCCCCTCCCCGCCGCTGCCCCGCACCCCTGACGCGCGCCGCCGGTGTCTGCCGGCAGCCCGCGCCCCGCCGAGCGCCGGGCCGCCCCGGGAGCGGGACGGCTCCGCCGCCAGAGCAGCCGCCGCTGTCGCGCGAGGGCCGGCCGGGGCGCCCGGTGGGCTCGCGCTGCGGGTGACGGAGCGGGGGACAGACCCGGGGAGCGCCGCCCGGCCGCCGCCGCCGCCCCCTCTCCTGCGCGCCGCCCGTGTGCCGGCGGCCCAGCCGGGCCCCGCCTCGCCGCGCTCGCCAGGAGGGGCGGGGGCTGTGGAGCGACGGCAGCGAGCAGGCAGGCGCGGAGCTGCCCTTCCATAGGAGCCGCCATTAGCGCTGGGACCCGGTGACAGGGTCTCGGCGTCGGCGGCCGGCGCGGCGCGGGGAGCGGAGGCAGCCGGGGTGGGTCCCCGTTTGATGGATCCCCGGATCGCCTGGTTCCAGCCAGAGCAGCTCGGCCCCTCGAACCGCCTGTGGATGCAGATCTGGGAGACCACGCAGGGGGTCCGCAACCTCTACTTCCAGCAGCAGCAGCAGGAGCAGCAGCAGCAACAGAGCGCCCCCGCCGGGGCCGGCCCGGCCTCCCCGCCCGGCATGTACCGCGCCCCCCGCGCCGACCCCCAGCCCGACTTCCTGCCGCTCGAGAGCGCCAACAACCAGCACAACCGCAGCCACCACCAGGCCTCGCCGCCCCCGGGGGCCGCCGCCTGGGCCCGGCCCGCACGGGGGGCGCCGCCCGCCGCCGCCGCCGCGGCTGCCAGCAACAAGAGGAAGCGCGACAACAAGGCCAGCACCTTCGGGCTCAACTACAGCCTGCTGCTGGGGCCCCCCGGGCAGGGCCGGGCCCCCGCCCTGGGGGACGAGCCGGCCGCCCGGGCCCAGGCCGGCCTGGCCGAGCCGCTCTACACCGGCACCCCCTGGAAGAAGAGGAACTACAGCCAGGGAGTCGTGGGGTGAGCGGAGCGGCCGCGGCACCGGGCCGGAGGGCGGGCGGGCGAGGGGGCGCCGGGCAGCTGCCAGCGCCGGGCCCGGCCCCGGCCCGGCCTCTGGAGGGGGTGGGCGCTGAGGCCCTTCCCCGCCCCAGGGCCAGTGCGGGGAGCGCGGCCCGCGCCGGGGTCGGGCAGCAGTAGCGGGGCGGCCGCCGGCGTGCGGCGGGGGACGCTGGGCCGCGGTACCTGAGGCGGGGCGCGGCCCTGGCCCAGGCCCCGGCCCCGGCGGGTGGCGTAGGGCGGCCGGGCCGGGTCCGCGGGGCGCCGCTCGCCGCCGGCGGGGGGAGACGGGGGCGGCGGGGCCGGGCCGCTGCCCCGGTTGTCAGTACCTTGCGCGCCGCCGGGGAGCGGCCGCGTACAGCCGCCGCTCGGCCCCGCCGGTGTCCGCCGGCCGAGCGGCCTGCGGCGGGGCAGCCCCTTGTGCACCGCGGCGCGGAGCGTCCTGTCCCCCGCGGCGAGCGGCGTCGGGCTGGGCTGCGCGGCCGGCCGGGGCGGCGACTGCGTGGGGCGGGGGGGGTAAAAGGGTAAAAACGTGGCGGCAGCGGGTGCCCGGGTGCATGCCGATGGTGCGGGCACGCCTGTCCGCAGGGACGGGAGCTCCTCGCAGGCTCCTCTGCTGTCGCCGCCCGTGCACGTGGGGCGCGCTGCCCGCTGTCGCGCCGTGCGCCTCGTGTTCGCGCAGGGGTTCGCTGTCGCCCTGCTGCTCCCTGCGCCGTTGTTCTGGTCTGTTCGTTGCTGTTGAGATGCCCGGTACCGTCGCTGCTCCCGCTCGTGCTGCGGGGCTGGCTGGCGCCCTCCACTCGCCGGTCGCCCGCGGGGGCTGAGCTGGGGGCGGGAGGCAGCACCCTGTCCGCCGGGCAGCTCCTGCACGCCCTCCACAGCTGTCAAGCACGCGTCTGAAGCTTTGTGCTACATGTGCGGCAAGTGCATAGCGGGAGCTGTACCTTAAATAACAATCTGCTGATGTTAAAAGGAAGTGCACAGACTCGGTAATTACACGGGGAGTGTGTTTTCTGAGGCCTGACGGAGGAGGTATGCACACATGCTGGCACCCACGCTCGGAAATAAACGTGCATGCATGTATAGAGTATTGTGTATTTCAGGATGGGATTATTAGTGGGTTTCATGGATCTCCGAGGGTGGAACATGCATGCTGATCTGAGTATTTTGTCCATAGTGCTTTGCCTTAGCTAAGATCTCATCAGTTGGCATTGCACGAGCCCGCTGAGATCGAGGGCAGGCAAACATGTATCTTCTGTTTATCCGAAAACTGTTTTGACTCTTCCCTCCTCCCTTTTTTTAAACACAAGGATGGCTTTTGATATGGGTGATGCCCTGGATAAAAGGTATTTGGTAACTTCTGTGGCTTTTTTTTTTTTTTTAAAGTTCATGCTCTTCAAAATATAACCTTTGCCTTGACCCATAGCATACCCCTCCTCCCTGCGGCAAGAACTCGTTGACGTGTATTTGACTTGATAAGTATGGATTTCTGGTGTGGTGTGTGCAGGTGTAATACCCTTTCCAATCCTGCTCCTTTACAAACAAGTCTGGCTTGGTTCCAGGGTTCAGATGGCGGAGGTGTATGGTGACAGTCAAAGGCCAGGAAGAGCTCGTTTTAGAAATCAGCAGGGATTTGGATGCGTCAGTTTTTGTGTGCCCAACTTGTACCTAAGGGTCCTTCATCTCCCTCCCACTGGAAAGCATTGACCTCTGCCTTCCGAAATCACCATTCTACAAGATTTGTCAAAACGACTACTCAAATTTGCTGGTTGCTTTGGAAGACAAACTTAGAACCTCTGGCTCCCTATTTTCTTGCCAGCTCCTATGTTACCTTTACTGCTGGGGTTATAATAATTCATAAAATGACGCTGCAGAAGTGTGCTATTTTAGGTTCTGTAGTCACTATACATTGGAACCTTCCGTAACTTTCTTCACCTGACTTAAAAGTGATGTGAGCAAAACATACCCAGTACTGAATTTTTGTAAGTTAGTTTTTGGACTCTGTTTATCTTCTAGCTTGTCGCTTATTTACTTGAAGATCAAGCAACATTTTTAGAAGTGTCCTTCTCTCTCCCTCGTAAATCCATAAACGTTTTCACTGTAGTGAAGGTATGGGGAGGCAGGGAAAGGGTGAGCTTCATCAAGAGATTAATAATAATAGTAGGGGGAAAAAAGGGTGAGCTTCAGCAAGGAATTGATAATAACAACAACTGTACCAAAGCATTCAAGGTGATGTCTGTTGCTAGAGTTGGATTTTGGTTGAATCAGTTTCAAACTCCCAAGTGGAAGCATGTTGTGGGCTTTTTTTTTAAGTGTTAACAAGAAGCACTCAAATCTGTTGGTCTACGTTTGGCCTGACTGTCTAGTTTGTGGCACATATTTACATGATGCTGAGGTTCTGTTTTAGTTATTTCCTTTGTCCAAAGTGTGTCTCTAAGATACACCCCTACATTGCTTTGCCTCAATGAGGGAAGTGAGAGATGTTTGCTTCTAAAAAACCTATTTATTCCAAAGGTATTAGAGGCAGTTGGCTGACAAATCTTGAATAAAAAATTATGAAAACAATTTCTAAAAGGAGCTAAAGCCTCTTAGGAGAGCATAGAAAATGCTTAGGTCTTGTGAAGGTTGCCGCGTGAGCGACTGGCTGCTGGCAAGGCCGCGCGAAGCCGCCTGCGTGACTGCTCGTGGCGGGCACCGGGGGCTGCCATCGCTCCCGCATACAAGTTTCCTTTTAATAACTGTCTGTTGTAAGACATCTGACTCGAGGCTTGAGACACCGGACAGTAATGATGGGTAGAGAGGTCTGTAACCTAGCAAATGAGATTGTTGCTAAAGTAAATATTTTAAATTAATTATTTCCGACGTGAATTCCCAAATTTGTGTTGCCTGGTTCTAACCAGTTCTGCTTACCGGGGAAAAAAGATACCTGCAGTTCTATTACAGCATTACTTGTGTGTTAACAGGTACCTTTGTCTTCCTGACTGTTTTGATGCAAATTGTGAAAAAACAGTAAAGGTTCTCAACACTTTTCCGTATATACCGTCATGTAATTTTGTTCAGTTAATCACTTTAAATTTTGTCTTGTGAATACGACACTGTCGTACAGTCTAATTTTCTGAAAGATTGGGTTTGACTTGCTGGCAAACACAGATGAAAGCTGACATGTGACAATCATCTTTCCTGTGCAAGGATGTCACTTGTGTGTACGGCTGTGCAAAACCAGCTCTGAACACGCAATTGTATTGATTAGCTGTCTAGAAAAACAGTCCAATAATTTTTAGCTAGTTTGACAGTTTATGTAAACACATAACAGTGTGTAACTAGCTGTCTAAAGATTTAGGTAAGGTAAACATGTTGAAATAGTAGAGATTTTGGTTAAAAGCTAAGTATCTGTTCAGTCAAATCTTTTTGATTGAGTTTTTTCTTCTCAAGTTTTTTATTTTTATTGAGTAACATACTTTCTTAGTTGATGGTGTTTATACATATAAAGACATAACCAAGTAATTAAAAAGTAACCCACAACAGTATTGTTGTTTATTTCAAGATAAATTTCTTACGAACTATGCACAGTATTTGCCAACATTCACCAGTGCTGAAATACTGACACTCAACATGTGGCTGTTTTTTACTCCCACAGCGTTAACGGTGCTATTGTGTACATTGTATTCTGGCCTGTCTTTAATATTTTCTCTTATTCTAAGTTTTCAGACTTGCAGTTCTATTAACAGGTACTCTGCTTTGTTCTGGCACTCTTAACTTTGTGGCTTCTGAAACAGCTCTGTACATCAATTGTCTAGTGCTGCCTGCAAGTTGCTTTGCACCAGTTGGATTCCGCTTGCATATCCTGCATCCTCTGGGGACTTTGTCAACAGACAGTAGTGCTGAAAAGAATGGATAACGCAGAAAATTAATGAAAAGTTTTACAGGGCATATGAGGTTACTGTTGTCTTAACACATAACATACCTTTAAAGAGTTTAATTTCATTTACCTTGACAGGGTACTTAGTAGCAGAACTCAAGGATGTAGAAGGATGTGTGGGTTGGGGTTTTGGAGGGGGTTCTCTGCGTGCGTGTGTGTCTCAAGGGCAACCGTAAATAATGTTAGTAGTGTCACAACTAAAAAGGGAGGAAAAAGTATTTAGGATACTGAAGTGGCTGCTTTACAGCTTTTACTGAGTTTAGATTGACCCTAGCTAAAAGGTGACACAAGAAGAACTGCTTAAGCCAGAAGCCTTAAGTGTAACAAGACCCAAAATAAAGACTTACGTGTAAATTTGATCTGGCTTCCCGTAGGTTTCTGTGATTCCTGTGCCAAAGGAAAGAGTCAAGTTCCCAGGTAGGAGATGTGGATTTTGGTACTCTGTAGGGAGCTGGTTAGTTTTCACAGGAATCTACAGCCAAAGGCAAGAACCCAATTACTGTGTGAGTTTAAGGAAGAAAATCTGTCGTGTACTCCTGAGGAGGAGCCTGGGTTAAATAGAAAACGGTGCATTTTGAAATATTGGATGCACACTGCTTTGAAGTACTGATGGAAACTTTGCCATGAAAGGGAGAGCATCCTCTGGCCCCCAGAGGAGGGATGTGCACATGGGCGTGCACGCACTCGCAGGCTGCTGAATTGCTTGGCACAGAATTGAGGCTTCAGCTTATTTCATATAAGGGTTCCCAGCGTGTTGCCCAGGGTTACAGAGGATACCATGAAATAAAATCGTAACTACTTTAGGAAAAAAATAGCTTAAAGCCATACATCTTTGCTACAGAAATTCTGTTAAGAATTTTTTCACGTGAAGTTTGTCAGCTTTTCAGGTCTTTTAATCTCTTTTTTTGAAAGAAGCTAAGTGCGTTAAGGCAGGTGCAAGCTCATTCTCCACAGGCTTTGAGCTGACCAGAGGACATGTAGCTACAGTAACGCAACTGTCTGCCTGAGATAACTTACTCTGTGTCTCTTCAGCTCGTATTTGCTCAAGCCCGTGCATGGTATCAGTCCCAGTTGCATGATTTCTACGTGGGTTGGAGCACAAACAGAAGGAGTTGAGTGTAGTGTGAGTGGAGCAAGTCTGTGTACCTGCAGCAAAACGCCTAGCCAGACCGAATGCCTGACTTAGGGAGGTCTGATAAAATCTTGATCAGTTGTGGTGTTTGTCATCATGTGCTGTTATGTGCTTAAATCAGATGTGTGGGCGGTGCTTGATTTGCTGTTGCATTCCTCAATTACACGTACAAATGCTTCACGTAACTGACAGGCACTTTTGTGCAGAGGCTTCTGATTTCTGGTAGAACAACGAGGTGTGTGTATGACTGAATATATCTGCTGTTAGAGTGGTTCCATCTGTTTTGGATTTAGTTAAAACATAGGTTGCAATTAAATTCACTGTGTACATTGTGTGTGAAAATGAATTATTCAGGAAAAATTCATAGACACAAACGTGCTTGCTTCCTGAAAAGCCTCTTGGAACAGTACTCGCACCTCGCTCTGTAGCTGCGTGTGTAAGCTGTGAGGTAGAAGTGCAAGGATGTGACTTGAGTGCAAATCCTTTTCTTGTATCCGTCTGATAAGATCCACCATTGGTCTCCGTCCCGTCCTGAGTCATGCCACAGCACAGTCCTGGCACTACCCTTGTGACAGCTTGTGCAGCTCCTCAAGGCGGTCATCTGGGTTTTATGGAAGTGAAATCGGATATTTCCCCACAGCCTCCTGTAGTAAGAAATTACTTCTTTTGGAGGGGTTGAGAGGGAGAAAGGAGTTTACTAGAGGATGAAATTGTTGGCCTAAAGGCAGTTTTAGGAAATATGCTGTAAATATAATACAGCAGTATTGTTTGAGCATGCAGAATTTTGGAATGATGCCAACATTTCGGCACGTGTTCTTCGAATAATTTAAGGAGGACTTCAGAGGCCTGCTGGTTCTACGTGTGCAAGGAAACAGCGCGTGAATGTATTCTTGTGAACTGTTGTGCTTTTTCCAATTCTTATCTTCTGTTTGAGACTTAGACACCTATTTACCTTGGAGTGGCTATATAAGGAACAGAAGTTTGGTGGACTTTTTTTGGTAGATGGAGAAGAGATGTCTATATTAAGTAATGGGAAGAGTATGTCATTCCCTCTTGTGTGCTTGCTGATTTCCAAGAGCCAATATGTGCTTTCTGTAGCAGTATGCATTTGAAAAAAGAGGCTCTGCTCACCCTGAATCTTCATTATTATTATATTAAACCATCTTGGGGTTGTAGCTCTTCTTTTTTTAATTGGCGAACTGTTAGTATAAGGTCAACTTTAGGAGGCCTGAGATCATGTTGTTGATCCTGGGGAACACAAACAGATGGAGACTCGTGTCATGAAAGCATATTGTTGCTTCTTTTCTCTCCTTCATTTTTTTTTTTTTTTAAACTGCCTTCCTGTTGTACTTTGTTCCTGGGCAGTTTCTATTCACTTATTTAAAATTGGAGTATATAGTCTGTTTTTTACTTTGGGAATTTGAAAAACTTTGAAATGCGGTTTTGAGAAGCTGGATACATAACCTTACTATGAAATAGGCAGTAATATAAATACTTCATATTTCTTTTTATTGACCTCATAATGTGGCGATCTATGAACATAGGGTGTGTGCTCTCCAAGTAATGCATATACCAAAATTTAAGAGATGACTGTTCCTTCGAAGTTTTTTGGTTTATGTTGAATGCAGTGTAAATCAGCGGTTCCTATGCTCTCTTTGCTGGGTGTCGAACCAGCAGCAGTAGCAGAATGCGGCGTAGAGCCCTCTTAGGTGGTGTGTGTGCTGGTAGTGATATAGCGATGTCACCACTGAAAATCTTAATACATATTACCAGCAAATAAATACTATTGCTGTTCTTAGTGAGCAGTTGGAATGCTAATTCATTATTTGAACATGCCGGGATTTCTTGAATTGTGAGCATTCGTCTTTTTGAATGCACTGCTGAAGAGCACTCAAGATGTCGGTCATATTTGAATGTTGCTTTCTGTCCCTTTGCCTAGAAATTGAGGTTAAAGAAAATATTCTTATATGCAAAAAAAAAAAGAGAGGAAGGCTAGTGAGCTGGATACAGGCTTCAGATATTTTTCCTAGGCTGCAAAGAGCTTTACAGAAGGAGCAATTTGGACTTCAATAATTTTATAGCCTTAACCTACAATAGATAAGACAGCAGGATTTTTTTCCAGGAATGCTGTGAATTTATGCTGTCAAAGCAAGAGATAGCTGTGGATTGAGGCAGCAGAACTCTTGTTTCTAAGTTGGTACAAAAACCTCTCCTACAGATCCCTAGAGCCTGTTTAAATGTTTTCGATAGCTTTGTACTGGCAATGCTCGTGTGTCGTATCATAATCATGCAATTAATGTATTAGTATTGCTGCATTCAGTATAGATCTTTTGATACAAGCTGTCCCTGATGGTTATCTTTCTGACCATTAAAGCTGCATCACAAAACCTGTGTGAGGCTGAGCAGCACAGCCCGTGAGCTGATGGTGGACCATGGGTGCCTGCAGGGATGTGAAGCTTCGAGAGTGGGTCGCTGGTAGGAGGCAGCTGCTCCCGGGCAGTCCCAGCACATCAGCTCAGCGTGAGGATGAACTGGCCGCCTGACTGGGTCTGAGGATGTCTTGTGCTGGTACATCAGCAACATCTGTTAATTTTCTTCCTCCCGTGGTGACAATTAAGATTATTTGGCAGCTCTCGTTCCAGATCAGCCTCTTTGACAGTCTTGTAATGTCCTCCATGGCGTGGGAACGACATCTGAATTATTTAACAGCGATGTGCAGCTGAAGAGAGACAATCTTGCTACAATTGCTTGAGAAGGCTTTACGGCGTGGAATTCTCCATCACCATACTGTATTGCATACATCTTGCAATGTTTTTTTTTGCATTGCTTTTTACAGGATTTTTAGTGGAAAATGATGGTAGTAGAGGCTTAGGATCAAATAAGTGTTTGTGCATCTCCACTCTTCCATCTTGTCAGCATGATTTATTAGGGGGGAAATAGCCAACGCTATATAGACAGCATGGAGGAAATAGTGTGGTGATTCTACAAGTAATGGGATATCACAGTGGGCAAACACAAGCATTGAAGTCCTCTAGAAATTTCCAAATCAGGAAAATGAGGGTAGTAGCAGAACGGGTGTGTAGGTGAGTAGGAACATGGGCTCATCATCTTCACCCAGTGTAGATGTACTTCAATCTGCCTGGAAGTACACACATTTGAAGTGTTGCGTGCTTTCTTACAATTACTTTGTTTACGGACCCAGTAAAATCTGAAGGAACTTGCATTAACCTGTCAGAAATATTAAGTATAGATAAGCCCTTGATATAATGTCATGCTGTAATTAGTGTAAGAATACCACTAAAATACAGCACGCGAGAATATCTTGCTGTAGTGTGATGACTAAGGTGTCAACCTTACTGTTGTGTGTCAATGTGTAGTCTGAAGATAGGGAGTCCTTAATCACAGCTTGTTGACCTTGCCTGACCTCTTGATGTTGTGAGTGACCTAGACTGAGGAAGTGTGATAGCATGACTTTCTTGGGTTTTTGTTTCATTGTGTGTTAATTTTAAAGCTATTCACTTCCTCTGTTACTTTAGGAACAGTTGATATTTTCTTATATATTACAAAAAGCAAAAGTTTTTTTTTGTTCTGGTTTTGTTTTTGTTTGTTTTGTTCCAAGAGGATTCTTACAAAAAGCATACTCCTTTATATACATTTACATTCTTCCCTCTTCTCCCTCAGTAAGATTTTGGCTTTAATCTAAAATAAGTATGCATATTGTTTTTGAAAATTATGTCAAGTTTTACTCTGGACTTGCACAATGACTTCCTCTCTTACGTATTCAGAGGTACACCTGGTCAGCAAACTTTCCCCAACTGTCAGTTGAGTTTAAACATAGTGCAGTGAAGGAACATCTTGATCTGAATAATGACCATGAGGGCAAATCACAGTCTTGGGTCAATACTGAGTCAGGCTGAGAAAATGAGGTCCTAATAGTTTATTTTATTTAATTTTTGCTTCGTTATGTCACACTCTTCTTCATTTGGGTGATTCAACTCACGTGCTTGAGGATCTTCTATTTACTTAGCCTTCTGGTTGTGTTTTGGACTCAGTGTGTTACTCTCATTCATCTATGGGGATTTTTCCTTGTAGTAGTCATACTTGGCAGGTACTCACAGGAGAAGTTTTTATGTTGATTTTTGCCTTGAGGAGCTAGTTTGTTATCTGAGGTAAGCAGCTTCTTTACATGTACCTCTCCTTCCAACATCAGGTGGAAGAGAAGTTTGCCTCATTCGATGAGGCTCCTGGATTTCCTCTTACAGGATAGTTTTTGAGATTAGGCAGGAAGGACAGTACCGTCTTGCTTTATTGCTGCATTGTAGTTACATTGTGCATCAGCTGCAACCATTTTCTTAGCTAAAATCTGTCTAAATTTGAATTAACTAGCAATCTGCTGAAGCTGCTCTTGTTACAACTTGGCCAAATGTAACAGGGCATGTACAGGTGGTAAAAGATAATGTTTCAGTGGCAGTAAGCAGCAGTGTCAGCTCCCGGTGTAACAGCAGCTTGGAGCAAACGAAGAGAATAACTGTGTAATAACAAACTTCCTCTCTCGTTTCTTGTATAATTTGGTATTTGCCTGTAGGCATTAAGTCACTGAACATTGTATGCTGGAATAGTTCACTTCAGCCTTTGCTCCTCTGAAGCGTACCTGCTTCAGGCATGCTGAAACATGCTCTGCCTTCCTGCTATTGATTCAGCAGCTCGTAGAGCTCGCAGCGACCCTCTTGCGCTTCTCCGATAGCTGCTCTCCACTGCTGCATCTTCTGCTCCCTGTTTTGGTACACTAGACACATTTGCTTAATCTTCAAATTATTATTGAAATTATTTTGCATCTCGAGTGGTTTTAGTAGGTGAGTTGGATGAATCTTGAGTGGGTTTCTGAGAGCTGTGCACAGCCCCTTGCTCTCTGTTTGCTACTTTTGTTGGAAGATTGCGCGCAAATGCGTTAATGCACAACACATGGATGGCGTGAAGAGGTGTGCCATGTGGGGATGTCCCGTCCTAGAGTGTGTTCCAGTGTTCACCTACCTGATACTAGGCCTGGGTCAATTGTGAGGATTTAACGAATCATTAGAAGTCCCTTTTTTCACCACGTGGAGATTCTTTTGTCCTTATGTCCAAGCAGAACTCAGCAGTTGAGGTAGTTGCATGAAATCTTTTATAAGTCATGTTTCAGCATATGTTGGTGTCTCTGAATTTTAAGATTTTGAAGTATTTCATTGAAGTATTTTCTAGGCTTACTTTGTTAGTTTTCTGACAGAAGTAGTAGCTGAAGCTTCAGCGGAAAAAGGAGATAAAAACCGTGATTTGATCCCCAGAGTTAGTCAGAGACCAGCTCCTCCAGATACTTTGAAGGACAAGACCAGTCACCTACAGTGGAGGAGGAAGCATTTCTTCCACTTCAGTAAGCTCTTGGGTGTACATCTCTATCACTGGGCTAATAGAGGTGACCTCAAGAAACATTTTTCTGTGATCTGCTTAGACACTGTCCTTTTTTGACGATTACTGTTTGTAGCTTTCTAGCCCAGAGTGATAAGCAGAGCAAAAAGAGGCTGGTTACTCTCCAAAATATTTTGCAGGTTGCGTGCTACTGCTCTCAGCCCATCAGTGGGGTATATCTGAGCACAAGAGAACAAACGAGAATATAAACAAATAGTTTCTCATATATACCTTTAAGGGAGCATATTACTGCATCATGAGTCCCAAAACGAATACTGCATTGTTTAATCTGAACATAGTTCACTGTGCACACCCTTACTGTAAAGATAACACACCGTCAAAGTAAAAAGATACCTGAAATGTTCCTTGTACCTTGCCACAGTATGTGTGGTTGTTCCTGCTCCTCCTCTTTCAAAATGCACCCGCTCCAGTGACTTTCGAGTATTTAGAAGTGAGAGGGAGAACTACTTCTGGGATTTGAATTTTGCCTGGATATGACAGCGGTGCATCTAAACTTGTATTAATGTTGTAGTAGAGTATCACCAAAGTGCATCATTAACAAGTAATAAATGAATGATACGCTAGTCTTGAATGTGTGCTAAACAGGTAAGTCAGAGTCACTGTCCATTTTGCTTGAAGAATGTAAATTTAACAGAAAAACCTTAAAACCTTGTGGTTTTAATAGTAAGTGCTAACTTCAAATCTTTTAATAAGAAGTTTTGAATACTTCCATTATAGGATATGTGACCAAAGTGACTTGTGGCTCACTTTTACATTCCTTGAATATTCCAAAATGCTGTGTAAAATTCCCTCCTCTCAAAAAGAAAAGCCACCCAAAACTGTGAATGTTAATAAATGTTGGAAAGCTTTAGGAATCTGCATTGGATTTCCAGGTAGCATACTGGCACTTCAGATTTTTTTTGAGAATGTTCTTATGCTGGAGCTGAAAAGGTATTAACGAATGGCAACTGTGGCTAGTTATTTGACTTAATATTTTTATGTTAAAATTTTAAGTTTGATCTAATGTGTTACTGAAGCAGAGGTATTTAGAGTTTTATTCTGTTCTTTGTTCTTCTTCCTATCTAGCAGCTAAAAAGCAGGCTGGCTGGACAGGTGGACGTGCGGTGGCTTTCTGGAGTTAGCACAGGGCACTCTCAGGTGTGCCTTACTGATTTGCAGGGACAAGTGTGTCAGTAGTACTGGCTGCCAGTAGGAAATAGGATTTTAAAGAGCTTTTTGACTTGGCTTTGAAGTGAACAGCCTAAGCCTGGGATTGTGGTAGTGTTGCCCTTCCTTCTTAGGGACTGGCATGGGCTTATTTGGGGTGGACGTTTGAAAGTTTAAATCAACTCTGATGGAAGGAGGCAGAAGTTAATAATTCCTTTCCTCTCCTTCCTTTCATGTAACTAATCTTTCAAGTCAAATAATTTATCAAGTCATAAACAAGAACATTTGCCAGGCAGAACCCGCTGCGTGTGAAAGTAGAGGACTTTTCTCCATTCTCTTCCGTGTCAGAAAACCCTGTTTTGAGCCCCGTGCGAGCCTTGCCTGGCTCCGTGTTGGGTGACCTGCCACACACAGCCGTTTACGTGGCGACAAAGGTCTGTGGTGTGAGCTTTTAACTCCCCTCGGTCTTCAGATGGAGACTTTTTTTCCTGAGCACATTATCCATCGGAAGTGCCCATCAGCCTGCAGGGAGTGTGTTGGTCTCGGCTCTGCTCGGACAGCATGCGGTCCCGTTTATTGGCAGGTCACAGATTGTCTGTTTATGTGATAATATTTACTACGCTAACAAAATAGCAAGGACTAGTGATGTATAAAGAGCCGTCCTGATAGCCTTGCTTTATGAAGACAAACAGCGAGGCATGTTAGCTGACCTGCTGTATCCCTCTGTTCTGGTTTGATAGTAACACCACTGGTGATATTTGCAAAACTGATCTAATAGGCTTTTTTTTTTTGTTTAAGCTCTCTTCTGCCTGTTGTGCTGGTACAGAAGGGTCAGACCTACTCACCAGCCTTGTGAGGACTTGGTAGTAGCTTGTGTTAGTATCCCAAAACAAACCCAACATTACTGTATTACTGGGAAAAATTCAGCTAATATAAATTGAACCACTACTGATACTGATAGTAAATTTTACTTCTTGTTAAGCTCTTGTTTAAAAAGAAACTTATAAATGGTTATTTCATCTTTTTGAGTGAGTTTTTTAGGCAACAGGGAATTAATCAGGCTGAGGAATTACTAATTCCCCACTATAGGAAATAGAGATCTTTTAGTTCTTTGTGGCTTTAGCTGTTTACAAGTTTACCTCAGATTGTAATTACAGAATGTATGAAGTGCGTGCTAACGGTTACACTTTAAACTTAAAGACTTTTAAAAATATATATCTGTATTATATTATGAGGTTGCAAACTGCATAGCTGGTCTGCATATGCAGCTGTTCCAACAGACTAATACTTTTCTACAAGTGAGCTAAGGAAAAACCTTGTGGTAGTATTTTATAGGAGATGTTGGCATTACTGGTGTTTTTTGAGATCATTAGATACTACTTGAGTTGAAGCTTTTTTGTCATAATGAAATGAAACACGTATTTCCCATCTCTGTTCTTTCCGCTTTGTTTTTCCTGCACAAAACCTTTCTCTCCTGCTTCATCTTGTTTTTTCGTTAGTACTTTCTTCTTTCAGCTCAGTTGAGGTATCAGTTTCTCTTATTTTATTTTTTTTTTTCACTCCTCTGTTAGCAAAACACATGCCTTCCTTTGGCAACCCATTGCCTGGCAGAAGAGAAGCAGCAGACTCTCATAGCACTTGCTTACAGAGATGGGAAGGAGGGATGGTATGTAGATACTTTGCAGGGAAGAAATAGAAGACTATTCCCACACATTTAGTGATTCAGCTAGATTGTTTTTATATACAGTGTGATTAAAAAAAAAAAGAAAAGCAATGGGAAGTAAGGGTACTTCTCAAAATGCTTTTTTGAGGTGGCATTTGATATTTTTGCTGGAAATGCTGTAAAAATAGAGCAAGACTGAGAATGCATATGGCATGGGTTTAAAAGCCAGCGGATCAGTTGCAGAGTTATGCTTCAGATTGTTTGTTGGTAGGTCTAATTCAAGGATCTGATTTGTAATTAAAGTTCAGTAGGACTTTTTTCCTCTTAAAAGGTGAATTTCTGTATGAAAAATTCTAGTATATCTGAGTGTATTCTAGAAGACAAAGCACACATTGCAGTTTGTAAACAGACAAAAATGCTCAATTCTATGTTGTCAGAGAAATAGTGTCTTACATTACTTCTTGACTAAAGGATATACTTGGGAGTTTTAATGAGAAATAACCTGAATCAGTTTAAAGAAGATAGCATTTATCTTGAATCTGTGAAATGAAAAAAAAAACAAACAAAAAACCAAACCAAAACACCACCAAACTGAAAAGATGGAGGTAACAATTTAAATAATTGGAAGGAGCTGCCCACTTTGTTGCTTTCTCCTGTATTTTAATGTCTGTGCTACCCTTTGGCTGTTTCCCTAAGACAGTGCTAGTTTAGTGCTTTTTGTGATGCATTCAAAGCCACAAGTTAGTGTTAAATCCAGAAAATAAACAAAAAGCTACATTAATTTGAGAGATTTGGGGGAATGGGTGTTGATTGGGAAGAATAAAGAGAGGGCTATACTATGTTTTCAAATACTTGCACAGGATAGAAATTTAGGTCTTTGTAATATACATTTTTGTGGCATCTTTTTTTACTCCACAGCATTTGAAGAAATGCACATAATCAGTCCACCATAAATTGTTGACATGAGCAAATTAACTCCGTGCAGAAAAGTGTTTTCAAACTCGGTATCAGAGTGATTAGATCAATCCTGAACGACGTTAGTCCTGAAAACAGGATCTGGGTTCTTGAATCATTTACGTATTTGTGAAAATTTTGTCCTCCCTCAGTCCTAAAAGGCAGTTCTGCGAATTACTCAGCAGACGACTAACGCCACTCAGAAAGTTCAGGCTGTTCTTGGGAAAATACTGAAAGCTACTCAGATTTATCGCTTGGTTGCCGGAGGTGGTGGTCTGGATGTAGATATGCCGCTGGAAGGTGTTTCTTCCAGTGGCTCCTTCTAGGCCCTTGCTGTCTGGGTGGAAGTGACGGCTGCTGCCGTCCCGAGGGCTCCTCTTCAGGCTCCCCGCGATGCGTTGGGGACGTTGGCTGCTTTAGCTGAACTGGCGAAGGCGGTGGGATTTAACTTGGCTAACTTTGCCTTGGATGGATTAGGGAGGGTTGGGTAATCCTGTTATAACAGACCTGGTCTGCAGGAAGCCAGGGAGTGGTGACAAACACCTGGGCCATCATGGGAGGGGCCAGAAATAAATCTCATTTGCCTCGCTCTTTGCAAAGTCGCGTTCTCACTTTGCATCTTAGGGAGCTGCTTTATGCAGTAGATACCCTGATTTTTAGTGATGTTTCATAATCACGTGGCAGTGGAACACCTGTTTCTTCTGCATGTCTCTTTTTAGGTAAACTGTGAAAAGATGGTCTGTGAAGCCGTGTTTCAAACGGATGAACCGAACTGAAGAAAAATGTGTGTGATCAAAAACCCGATTCCTTGAGCTTTCCTAGTGGTGTCAGGTTACTAATGCGGACACCTTTTGGGACGTTTCATTTTAAAGCTCCCACAGGCCATATGTGGCTCAAAATGTGGTTACCATGTGACCTGTAATATATTGTTGTGGTTCAGCAACTAAGAATATAAAAAGTGACAGTCAAAGTCTCTGAGGCTTTTGAAAATTGTTTACTTTATTATGCATAGTTTTAGTTTCTTGTCAGGACTGACGTATCAGTCACCACAAAACTTAACCACCTATTAAATCACCTGCAGATGCAGTTAGGTGTGTTTTCAGTAGTTTAAAACCTAGCAAATATTAAAAGAATTTGTCTGCTGCAGAGGCCCAGGTGGTAGGGAGAGGCCCTCAGCAGATGCTTCGTATTTATAATTCCCTTCACTGCTCTAATGTTTGCTTTTGCTTGAGATTGTAGGTGTTAAAAAATTATTTGTGATCTTTACAGTGTCTGCTGTTGTTCCTGCTTCATTATTCAACACGTGCAGCTGGTAATAGTGATCTAGAAATTGTTTAATAATTATTAAAATAATAATTATTATTTATTAAGCTCATGGGAGATGTTAAAATTGAAAGTTGATGTGGGAAGCTGTTGGATTCTCCATCTTGTAGAGTGTTAACATTGCTTTTAAAATAAATATTAAAAAAAATTGTGAGAGGGAGGGAAAGGATTGAGTGCTCTGTGTCTTTCCTTTGCCTTAGTTACAGTTTTGTTCAAAACAGCTTCAGGACCAAGCAGGTGGCAGATGAGAGAGGGAGAAGCTTTGTTTAGTTCCTGAAACTTCCAAAGGATGAGAATTTCTTGCTGGTTTTGGTTTGGTTTTTTTTTTTTTTTTTTTTACAGTTGCAAAAACAATACCATCTTTTTCTCACTAAAACACCTTGGGGAGCTTCAAACGGAAGTTGTCTCTTCTGTGCAATGCTAGCTTTCCTGTCGGGAGTGGAAGGATGGATGCAGTCAGGACTCTTAAGTATTGATGCCTTGAAGAAGCTGAAGTACCTTGAGTTCCTCCTTCACATTCTTCCCCAAAGACAATTATGAACATGAAATTCTACAATATTTCTCTTTGTTGCCTTTGATTTTGGTTTTGGTGATGGTTTTTTTTCCCTCCAGAGGAGACTTAAAATGGTAGGGGCCACTAAACACTGTCCTATAGGAATTATTCATCCAAACAAAATTTAGATACCAGAGACTTATTTGGTGCTACTGGGGTATATAGCAAATATCCCATCCAGGTGTGGATATAAAATCGATAAACTCTTAAATCAGAAGTGATTCATTTTAAAGCATAGAGTTTGGGAAGGCAAGAGTCATCTGTGTGTTTATTGCTTACTTCTGCCCACCGTCCACAAAGGTTCTAAATAATTCAGATTTTCATCATTCTGAAAATGAACCTTCCTTCAGAAAATCCTGCCGAAGAATAAATTGTAGCACAACAGCACCATACTGGTTTTTTTTTGCATATGGTTAATATCCATTGTTTTAAATTATCTTCAGTGATGTTGAAAATAGCATTTCCCATGCAACAAAATACTTGTGCCCAAGGCAGAGGAAGCTCTTTGGGATGGATGAGCAGAATTTTTAACCTGGTCTTTTTTGACAGTTGGAGCAGAAGCTATGAGTAACACCCTGGTGAGGGAAATTAGAACATGCATGCCTGCATAATTTCTCCTGTGAAATGAAGAGTGAAGAAGAGCCAGGGGAGAGAGGAACTGTAACACAATTCCAGATTGACAAAAGCAGGAAACTTTTCTATTAAAACTTATTACTCTGGTTAGTGTAATACTGCTTGTTGGTACGCAAAGGCAATGCTTAACTGCTATTGTGTGATTAGGCAAAACCAGTCAGAACTATCTTGGATATATGTAAACTACTTTGAGAATCCTGAGTTGCATGTTTAGAGCCCTCACGTTGTGCTACAAAATAAAGTAAGGTATGATCAAACTAAGAATGAAATGTAATGCACTCTGTTCCGTCGTACTCACATCTGCGCAGAAGCTGAGGCTTTTCACCTGGATGGCGTGAGTCGAGCAGACTCGCGTTCCTCCTGGTGCTGTTCAGTGATGTTACGGTGGGAAGTCCTTCTTGTGATTACAACTTTTGCAGCCATAATTTATTTTTTAATGACACATCACTGTCTCTGTCAGGTAAACATAACAGACCCTATAATCTACTAAATTTAGTGGCTTCTCTTCTCTATAATTCTGTTCTGGCTGTGAAATTCTGATGGAATCATCTTATCAGGCTTGAAAACAGGGTAGGATGGAGCTAGTACTTTGTTTTAAAAGGTACTTAGAGTAAGTGTAAGAGACACTTTTATTTTTCTTTTTGCCATGTGTTAAGATTTCCTGAAGTACGGGAGAAAGACCCACTTGTTTACTGCTATTTACTGTAATAAAAAGAGTAAACTAATGCTTTTATGCATCGCAGAGAACTCTTTCCATGCATCTTAAGTAAGTCTTGGGTGTTGGCACACTTCAGTATGACTACGAAGCCAAATGAAATATCTCTTCATAGTGAAATCAGTTTTATTACAGTGTAATTTCCTTCTAAAAACAAGTCTATTTTTAAGGACTTTTATCTAAAATAACTAATGAATGTAATGGCATTAAATAATAAAATATGGTTACCGTGCCAAAAATAACTTTTCGATCTCTTCTCTTTGATCTTCATTTTGGCTAAAGATATAAAATTCCACTAGAGACTCTTGTAAAGAGACTCCATTAATCCAAACAAATTGTTTTGAAAAACAACGACTATAATAGTTGTTGATTAAGACAGTGAGTAACCTTGAGTTTTAATTTTCAATACAGCTTGAGTTAACTCCACATCAATTGGAATCATGCCTCTTAAGTCCTGTTGTACTGCTTGGAAATCTGCATGTGGCTATTTCTGTTTGTCTTGGCTTTAATTAATCATTCCTTTATTTCTTGGCACAAGCCGTTACTGGGCAGGGAGATACGGTTCCAGGTGTAGGCTTGAGCCTGTACGGCTTCTGCCTGCTGCGGCTCTGTGCAGCACAGGCGGTCCTAGCAGCATGGAGTGTTGGAGCAGATGAAACACAGATATGTCTGTAGTATTTCCAACTGATGTGCTGGTGGGAACTTTCTCTAGTAGTCTTTAAGCCTGTCTTCTATCATTGAGAAAGTTCAAATTTCAATTTTTCTATGTTTGTGTTGTTTAGTAACATTCAGTGCTTGTGTACTGGAAGTTTCTGAGTGTATGCATGCTGCTTTGTTTTCTGTTTTGCCATAAAGCTTTACATGACTACCTAAGAAGAAGAAAGATCCCATTTAAAGACATGCAGTCATATGTTATTTACGTTTAGAAAAAGAAATACATCTGGCTCTGACAACACATCATTATTTTGCACGCTTCTAAAGAATGCACCAATTGGTATAATTCTCTCAATTAAGAGTGTCAGTGGAGTTAACAGAGAGAAGTGCCCTGAGAACCGCAGGGTCTGTATGACTTACCCCTTTGTGCACTTCGGGGACCTAATTTCTGAGTGCCTCGTTCTTTCGAAGTTCCCTTACGGGGCAGGGGAACAATTAACTCCCATAAAGCAGAAGCCCGGAAGCAGCTGGGTCCACTAATGATGGACAGTATGGATTTGTGCTGTGCCATACATGAATTTCTCCCCAGGGAGTCCCTCGGTATTATCCCAGCACATCTTGTGCCCTTAAGCGCCCTCAGACAAGGTGGGGCCACCCCTCATGGCACGCCGCGCATGCGTGCGCTCAATGTTACGTTGCTAAAAACATTGCTCTGGGGCAAATCTTGGGCCTCGTGGATGTAACCAGTCTGTTCCAGCTCGTCCAGAGGAGCAGAGGCAGAAACAGGGCTGTGTTGCTTGATTGATCCCCTAAAATGTAGCCCACAAAGAAAGTGAAAGAGTTTGCCAGACGTGATAGGAAGCCTTGGGCTGACTCCCAGGTCTTCCTGGAAGCTGGATCACCAAATTACAGTTGAAGAATAATTGGTGTTTATTTTAGAGTTTGATTATCCTTTTTTTTGCCTGTCTTCCTTGTTGCTCCTGTTTTTGAATGTTACCTTAATGGTCAAGCCTGTGGAGACTAAATTAGCGATTCAGTATGTGTGACTGGCGGTGGGGACGGAGAGTCAACTTGGTTGTTGAAATGTTCAACTTGTCCTTTATTCCATATTTCTCCTCTGAATTCAATTTCCGCAATGGGAGGATAGCTGTGAGAAGGTTTGAGTGCCAACACATTGAATAGCAATGAAGAATAGAAGAACAGGAGATGGCTGAAAAGCCAAAGGCAGAGGAGTGAGTGCCTGTGTAAGGAATGGCAGTGGTGGTTTGGAATGTGCATGTTAACCCCAGGTTGTAAGCTTTCAAGGAAAAGCAAGAAAGCAGCTGTAGGAAGAGGTAAGAAATTTCCTAGCAACATCAAAACAAATGCTGAAAACGGTATTTATCGGTATGAATATTGGAGCTACGTTGTTCAGAACATCCTGTGGTACCTGAGGTGTGTGAGCAGGGCTTGGTGCTGGTGTGGCAGGAACACTGGGGAGGAGGAGGGTGATGGTACCTTGCGTTTTTGCAGGAGATATTTGGGGGGGTGTGTGGTTTATTGTTGTTTTTAATTTAAGCATTTGTAAGACTCCCTCTGTAGGCGTCGAAGGAGGAGAAGCTTCTCCAAGGGTTGATTTAGAACAGCTAAATCGGGTATCTGTCTGGAGGAACTCATCAAAGGAGTTTTTACCTTAGCTGTAGAGAGCCTGTGGTGATGGCTGCCTCAAGTTGCTAGGCTTTATGACTATTTCCCTAACCATGTGTGGGGGAAATTCCAATAAATACTCAGTGAAAAGCAATGTAAATATTTTATTACTCAGTCTCCGAGAGAAAGAAGCTTGAGTTGTTCATAACACTGCAGTATTGAAGAGCATAGTGCAGATGGTTTGAGTTCTGTCCCTACTTCTGACTCCATTAAATGCAACTTTCAGATAGTTTAATCTGCTTTTTTTGACACCTATGTACAACTTCCAGTTATTAACATTTGATTTATCTAATTGTGTGTGCAGTGGAGAAGTATTAGATTGCACATGTCATCTAAGGACTTGCTCTTAATAAATAAATTGCTCTCTCGTGATGGTCCCTCAGAGCTTTAAGGAGAGATGCAGTTGCACTTGGTAACTAGAAACAATACATTTTTGAAAAATAACTAGCTATTACTGTAATGGTTGTTGCAGGAAACAAATGAAATTAATTTAGCTAGTCTGTGCCAGAGTTCCTCCGAATTTCGCTGGAATTAAAGGATTGTGTCTGGTTTTTTAAAATATGTTGTTAGTCAAGATGATGATGTGTTTATGATATTACAGCAGCAGAAATTTGTAGCACTGTATGAGGACATTTTTATTTCAGCTCCAATCATAGGCAATCTAAACATAACTTACTGACTGCGTGAAGCACCTGTAATATGGTAAATGTCAAATATATGGGTTAACAGTCTGTCAGTCACCCTTCTGAGCACCGCTGCTGCGTGTCTGCTACTTATTTTCTTGTTACGGGGAAAAGAGTGCATATTTAGTTTATGCGTCCTCTCTAAGCAGTAGAAGAGGCAGTTTTTCTGGCTCTAGTACTGGCACAATGAGTAGCAACTTCTTAAAAGCTTGGTACTGAACACAGGCTGATGCCTGAAACTCCCTGGCTGGTGCCAAGGGGCTGACTGGGAAGCGCTGGCTGAAAACCTCCTGTTTGAATTTTTGCAAAGTGTGTACTCGGAGCTTAGAGCTGCGTTCATCACTGAAGACTGAACCATTTCTGTGTTACTCTGGCATTAGAATACAGAGTGTGACTTTCAGTGTGAGTTGAGGGTGCTTAGATTTAGATTTGCTTTTAGCAAACGCAGTGCAATATTGACCTGTGGCATAAGGAATCAACATGAAACTAAGTGTTCCTAAGTGTTGTGAATCTGGATTTTCTTTTAATTGCATGCTACTCTTAAACTGCCCCCTAACTAAATAGGTAACCAGGAGCTTAAAAAACATGTTTGATTAGAGTAGTTGCTATTTCATTCTCCTGTGTGGTTTTTTTTCCTGACTTTCTATTCTTTTTTTTTTCCTTTCTTTCTTAGCCTTCATGAAGAAATCATTGACTTTTATAAGTATATGTCTCCCAGACCTGAAGAAGAGAGAATGCGGATGGAAGTGGTGAACAGGATAGAAAACGTTATAAAAGAGCTCTGGCCTAATGCAGATGTGAGTAGGAGACTTTTATTTGTTAATATGTAAAAGCAACATTTTGTGCCGGTTTACTTTGTCAAGTATTGAATAATGAAAATGCTGTTTATTTTTCCATATTAAAAAAAAAAAACAACAAAAGGATTTCTGGTCAATTGAGAGAGATTATTTTTATTTCTAGAATAATGCAGGTCAACATTTTCTATCACACAAAGGAACAAAGACAAGCTGGACCTACTGTAGTCAAAGAAAGGGCATGAGATGTGGCAACATTTAGTCTCATTAATATTTATAAGATTAATGGGAAAATATCAGGCAGGCATGCATGCATGCTTGTAAAGTATTATGTTAAAAAGGAAAAAAATCTTCTGAAACACAGGGCTTGACTGAAAGAGTCTGTAGGAGGACTTCTAGTCCAAAGACTTGTGGCCTTGAATAAATCTATTAAAGTGCAATGCCACAGTACGTAAACAATGCTGGTTTTAAGGGTAGTTAGACCAAATTGGAATATCTTACAAATGTGAAGGAACCATTTTTTTTTACAGGAAGAAACAAGTCTGTAAATCTCTTCACTCTCTCTATATATACTAGATATATAATGCCTCTTTCCACCAAAGACAGATTTTTGCTAGTACTTTATTGAGTTGAAACAAGAGTTTCTCCTGTGCAGAACTATGCATTTTTAGTTAAGGTTGAATTAAAGAGAAGCCAGAGAAGTTGCTTTTACAACTCAGGATTGGTTTATGGGGACAGTTGGATTTTTAGCATAATTGAATCTAGTTTAATTGTATCCCTCTACTAATGTAGTGTTCGTTTCAAGAATGTGGATTTGTAGCCGTAGTCATCTATCTGTAGATAACAGTAGCTGAAAATAAGGACTTGTTAGCAGGAATAGCAAACCAAATTGAGACAGCAGTATCGTTAGGATGAGGAGTGCTCTTTCCTCCTGCGAGGGACTTGTGAAAATTGTTTTTCTTTAAGCTACTGAAACTGTTTTTTTGTAGCCATAATCAATTTAAGAAGGGAAGCAAATTCCAAGCCCTACCACACAGCGACAACTGAGCACTGGGCTTAGCTGTGACATGAGTGAGAAGCAGCGCGCACCAGGCAGTTGAAGGCTGAAGTTCGCTTTTCAGTCATCGCCAGTTAGAACTGCCATGACTGTCTTTGCTCCTCTTGAAAATGTAGAGAGCAAGAGCGTGACAGTTCCTTCTTCTCAAGTCAGTAACTGCTCTTCAAAGTCTAACGCTGCATTTTGTCTGCTGTTGTGTTGAGGAAGAAGCCTCCTTTTGTATCCCTTTTGGTTTTCTGAAGGCTAGAAGGGAACTGAATGGTGACAACAGCACACCAGATTATAACCTGGAAATTACTGTAATGTTATTTTTCTAATACTTACTTTACAGATCTGGTTGGGAACTGAACTGCTGAATTCAACTGCATTCAACTTTGACAGCCTTTTGTTGTAATTTTTCCGTTGTTTGAGTTAATCACTAACTTTTTGGAAATCTGTGTTGGTTTAGATACTTGTAGGATTTAAGTTTTGAGTACATGCTCTGAGAAGGTGGATTGTTGTCTGGTCCAATGTCCTCAGCTTTAGCTGTAGTGTAAAGTGGTAAGTTAATGTTTAAGCTGTTCACTTTGAGTCATAGGTGCAGTGCAACCAGCTAAAATAAACTTGTAAGTTAAACATACGCATTTAGTTTGTAGTTTCTCACTGAACATGTAGGTAAGACGTACTCTATTAAAATCAGATACCGAGAAAAGTAAAATCAGGCTTCATGAATCTAACTGTATAGAGAGCATGTGGAGTGTGTCTGTACACATTATTTTTTTTTCCCTGTTCCATTTAAGAAAAGACTGAAAAAGCAGATGGAGGGGGGGTAAAACTAGGTATCCTAAACTGTTACTTTATTTATAGAAGTTAGCAATTGTGTCATTTGCTCTCTTACTCAAGGGAATGTGCTTAGAAGGAAACATTCCTAGTAAGTGAGAACTGTTCTTGGCATCAGCAAGGTTCTGACCGTAAGAAAGGCTTTAATTACACTGAAACAGAACAACCCAAAACATTAAACAACAGCATTTTAAGTCAAAGTTTTTCTGACCAGTTGAATATGAAAGTTTTGAACGAGTAAGTACTTATACAGTGGAATTTAGGATACGCTTGTCATCATGTCCTCAGCTTTGATTCTGACTATTATGTGGCCTCGTAGATCTGAAAAGAGGTAATGTTGCATACTTCACGCACTTCAGTTATGAAAATACTATGATTGGGAGTGGAAGTAGAAAGATGAACTCTATTTAGTTTGGCAAACTTCAGAAAATTCTACTTAATGATGTAGAAGAAAGAGAAATTTAAATTGGCTATGGATAGATTTTTTTTTGTTTTGTTTTGATGGAGGGGTTTTGGTAGCTTTTATGGGTCTCCAAGTTCTGCTGTGCATAGTGAGGACATATTTGGACACATACCATAATTAAAGCTCCTTCAGGAGCTCTGGAATGTAATACCAACAAGTTTGCAGAAATGTAGGATAAATAGTAACAATAACGTAGATGAGTAGGAGGAGCCTATTATGTCACTGTGAAGTCTTAAGTTATCTTATAAATGCAAATACGTATCTCTGCATAGAATAAAAACATAATGGGCAGCCTTGGCACACCACAAAAACTAATACTCACATTTCTCAAGTCATAATAGTGTCCTGTATTTGAGATGCTTTAAATATGTACGTGGCTACAGAGCTACAAAAGTTCAAATTCCGATTCAATAATAAATCAAAATAATTTAAAATTTCTGTTCCCGTTTCCTCACTTCTTCCTCTTTCATCTTTCCAGATTTGATGAGAGAGGAATTTAAGTGTGAGTTTCTTTTGTAATAATTCAGTGTTTCTCATACTCCAAATTACTGTACAACAGCAGATGTTGTCTCATTCCTTTTGGTAAAGGTCATGTACGTTGTATCAGTAAGTTTATGAATATTTTCAGGATTGTTTGTTCAATAAGGGCTCTCTTTGCTGTTCAGCTGAACACACTATTCTGTTTGGTAATGTAAAAGCACATTTAGTTTTTTCCAAACCCATCAGTGGTTGTTTTATTGTGCAAAAGAACTTTTCAGATGATTTTGATGGCCAAATAAATCCTGGTGTGACTGAACCTGAACAGTTTCACAGAGGATGTTTTTATTTTTATCTTGGATTAAAAATAGTAATCATTACTATTATTGCATTCCTAGCTTTATGATGCCTTTATGCTTTTGTCAAGATCTGGTACAATATTGATGCCAGTTCTGTGGCATCTCTTATAGTCTTTTCTGGTTTGAGAAGCTCTGAACTTTCAAAGTTAAATTTACTGCCAGCGTGTGCTTTTTGTTGGGGGTGAGAGAGTAAAAAGAGTGAAGTGATATGAATTAATCTAGAGGAAGCACTCGTACCGCTTCTTAGTTTACTGAAGTATCAAGACGCTTACTTGCAACGCATCATCTTTTCCTGTCTCCCCCTTTTTTCTTATCCTGAAGGGGAAAAACATAAAAAGTGTGTCACTTGACATACAAATCGGTGGCAATCAAGCCACTGTATGAGACTCATTAAAGCAGAATACACAAGTCTGTAACACGGCTCCAGGAAATACATCAGAAGACTGGTTGCAAATTAGTCCAAATGTGTAGATGTTTTTACTTTGAAGTCTCACCAGTCCCTCTTTGAGACTTAGCACATGAGTCCAGCCTCCCTTCGAGGTTTGGTAAGTTACTGAGAGCGTGGTTTCGGACAGCTTGCAATGGAAACCGATCATTTAAACCTCCAGTGCTAGTAAAAATCCAGCGCAATAACCTAAATCTGTGGGATGTGAAACTTCCTGAAACTTTTTTGTTTGTCGTTTAAGCAGAAATAAACAGTTGTGCTACTTGCTCTGTAATTCAGAAGAAAAAATGGATCGTGATTTGATTTTTTTCTTTTTTTTTTTTTTTTGAAGTATGCAAAGCAATGGAAATACAGTAGACTTAGAAAATGTGCTTAAAAACTGAAGGGTATACTTTGGATATGAAAGCAAAAAATAAATTGAACTGATGCTGAGTTTTTTAATATCCTGTCATTCTTAAGTCTCTTAAAATCTTTTCGTTTATGGCAAATTTGGTCATGGTGAAAATGTGTAAATTACAAAGAAGGTTTTGTAATAGAAAAGTGAAAGTTGTTAATGTTTTGTGGGTAATAACAATGAAGATTAGCCGTTTATACTACATTGAAGATGTAAGTGCTTTAACAGAAAAGAGTACTTCTGTTCAGTGTGCCTGCTAGCAATACCAAAATCTACCAATGGAGGGTAGCAATAACCAGCCTTTACAAGCAACTTAATAAAACTTGTTTGTCTTCTGAAGCCTGAAAATTTGTTTTCATATATCCTGTTATTGTATTTCAGGTGCAGATATTTGGAAGTTTTAAAACTGGTTTATATTTACCTACAAGGTTAGTAATTTTTCAGTGTAAATTTTGTACAAGAGAAAAGATAGCCTTGTGGATTTATCTAATCTCTCAATATCTGTTACTTGTGTTTATACTTGTTATATTAAGAAAGTGTTAAGCTATTAGTACTCTGCAAAGTGTACAAAAGTATAGTAATTAAGACTTTAACTATAATGCTTATGTCTATATAGATTTTGCATGTATCGGTAAAAGATCTAAATTACCACATTGTCAAAAAAGGCTTATTTTGTGATGCGTCTTCATTAAATGACTGAACCAAAATAAGAGATTGGCCTTAACAGAAAAGCTAAATTTTACTTCCACAGATGATTAAATGGAAACATTTAACATTACCTTGTTAATGCTAATAGTAATGCTGAAAAGATTACAGAAGGAACTGTGTTTTTTTTTTTATTTCAGTCTTCTTTTGAGAAATCTGTACAATAGTCAATCTTTACCTTTTCCAAATTTCTTGCTAGTTTTCATAAAGAAAAGTCATTACTCAGTGACACTGGTATCTTCTGTGTAGAAATGTAAGTATTTTTGACAATTAAATAGAAATAGAATGAAAGGCTTAAATGCTGCAGGAAATACACACATTTAAATAGCAAAAGTCTGAGAGTAACACTTGAATTGAGTTCCGTGCTTTGGGAACATGAGGAATTAGTATCTAGTATTGACTGCAAGTGATGGATACCCGAGTTGTCGTTTCATCTCTTTTTGATAAAGTATCTGACAGATGCTTTAGTATCTGCTTCAGCCTAAGGAGTTGCAGGAAGGCTGAATTGCTCAGTTTCTGTTTGGAAAGTCAGAAGTAGGGTGTAGAAACACACATTGTTTTCACATTTCCTCTTGTTCTTGGTCTTTTTTTTTCATTGATTTTAAATAGGCTTGATTAAACTTGGTTGGATACTGACAATGCAAGAGAGAGGGTCCTGTCCACATGACTGATTGCAGTAGTTCTTTATTGTATTTGCTTGATTGTTTTGAAACCGGTGTAACAAAAACACTTTGCTGGTCTATTTGATTTCATATACTGCCTTTCCTCCATATTTGTTTCAGCTGAGTTTTTGGGGAGAACAAATGCAGATACTTTAAACACAGTACATAAACCCACAGAAAACCTTCCTGTGGCAGTACTTACCAGACTTTCAAAGTAACCAGCATTTATGTGTTGGTAATTAATTCACTGTTGCCTTCTATCAAAGCTTCCCTTTGCCCTAGGTTTTCCCCACACATCAGTAACTGCCTAGTTAATCTAGATTTCAGGTTCTGGGATTCAGAAAGACCTACATTGTGTTTTTAATTCTGTTACTCTGTGTTAGAATTTGCCTAATACTGTTTTACTTAAGCTGATACTGAAGATTTGGGCACATGGTCGCTTAGCTGCTGAATCTCTGTGTTACTTGGCAGGCAACACCTGTCCTCAACGTGACAGCCGAGCTGCTTTTTCTCTCTTAGTGTGATTCAGGAAAATGTCTCCTGTTGTAAACTATCAGCATCAGTAGTGGGTTTAGCACTAGTTTAGTTTTGAAGAGAGATGTCCAGCAGCATTTCCTGCTCCCAAGCAGGTTTTGAATATAGTTTTCCGAAGCTGGCTGAGTGCTGCCCGTCCTTGTCAGCTGAATGGCGTGCGGCTGGACCGCCGCTGAGCTCGCCCGCTGCCGGCACGGCTTGTCGGCGAGAGGCGCTGCCTCTAACGCAGATGTAGTTTCTTTGAGATTGTTAAAGCAGTGGCGTTTGTGAATCAGCAGACCTGTAGAATCTAGGGTGGGGGAAGTATTCCTAAATTTTTTTGGTGTTTTCTGTTACGCAGTTTTCCATATTACTGAAGTGGCCTGCTAGTATAACTATAGGGTTGTACGCTCACCTCCCTCGTATTCCCAACCAAGCAGGGGAAATCGAAGAAGTTGGGGAGCGAAGAGGAAAAAGCTCAGGATCTCACAGTAGTCTTCAGTTTGGACACCAGTCACCTTTTGAACTTGAGTTTAGGCATTGAATTAGGGTGTCAGCTCCCTGTGTAGTCAAATGTGTATGTGCATAGGGAGGAATTGTAGCGGGATGAGGACGACACTTCAAGGAGCTAAGTTAATGAGTGAAGTTAATTAGACAGCTTGATCTTATTTAGCAGCTTGTTGCTTCCTGAAGTCCGAGTTGCCACATTTTCTTCTCTCCTTCCCTACTCCCTGTTCTTGGCACTGCAGGCCAGCTGCAGCTGCGGACCATGTGCCCACTGGTGCTCTGATCACTCTGAAAACCAACACTGAGTTGCAAAGAAGCAACAAATGAGCCCAGAATGGTTTGGGGTCTTTTTAAGGGGGGGTAGTTGGTTTCTGTCAGGTCCATTAATATGTTGAATTGATTTGCTGTGGATTAGACAAACACCAGAGCTGGAGTAAAGCAGGAGACAGGGCTATGCATCTGGGAGTAGAGCACGGGGTATAGGACTTTCCCTTTCAGTGACAAGCTGTTAAATCGGCCTTACTGATTAATACAGCCCAAAGGTGGTGATTCACAACAAGTTCATGTCTTGCTCTGAATCACTCGGAAGAAACTGATCCCTCTCTGCTGACAGTGTGGCCTGAGGAGACTAATTTCTGGCTTTTCAGCCCAACTGATTTTTGTGTGTATCTGTCCCCTCCCCTTGGTAATCTGCAATGCTCTGTATTTCTTCAAGTGTGAGAGTTCATCCCCACCCTTTTCCTCAGAAAATTGAGGATAAATTGTTTGGTTAAGCTAGATTCTGTCAGCTTTTTTTCTAGTTATGTGTGGATGTTGGTTCTTTATCTTTTAAGTGTATTGGTCTTTTAATTTAATTTTCTTTCCATTGCAGTGATATTGATTTAGTTGTGTTCGGAAAATGGGAGACATTACCTCTTTGGACCCTGGAAGAAGCTCTTAGAAAGCACAATGTAGCAGATGAAAACTCAGTCAAGGTTTTAGATAAAGCAACTGTAAGTTTGGGGGAAGAGGGTGTTTCCTTGTTTTACGCTAAATTTCTAGCAAAGAAAGATCTTGGTTAAAAGGAGGAATTTTCATAAACAGAAACTATTTTATATATGAATTTGAAATAGAACCAATAGAAGCTTTTTATTTAGTACAGTTTTTATTACTGACAAAATAATTGATAGTGCTCCAACAGAAGCGTTTCTTCTATTGGGGAAAATCATTGGATTTTCCATACTGCACAACGTATGCTTGCTTTTAAGTGAGGTTATACTAGTCATTGGTGTGAATTAGCGTGATTAGACTTGTGAATATCTGGGCTGAGTTTGTACATGAGTAAATGGTTTATTTTTTCTTATTGCAAGCAAGCAGACAGAATTCATTTGCACATGGAAGTAGAAAGTACAGCCTTCTATAAATATAAAATGGTATGTCTTGCACAGGATGGGATTAATTCCATTATAACTTCCTACCTTTTGCTAATTGTGAGAGTACGTAAGTGTTGGGGTTTAAACAGGTGTCTAATTGATGGCTCTTATTAGTAGAGAGAGGTAATTTGGAAACCACTTAGATGGAGATATGTCAGAGTGCTCTCAGTATCTTGTGCTGCTTGTTTGGAGACAATTTTGATAGGAATCAATGACCAGCTATGACACATGGGCGTGTTTTTTGAATAGTACCTATCTGTCTGTATTTCTTAAGCGTTTGTCTCCCTCTGGTGTTTGTTTTTCCCACTAGAGCTATGCTTCTGCACCACGAACTGACTAAAACCAATTTAACATCAGTCACTTTGAAGATGAAGTGTTAAGTTCAGTTAAGCAGGATAGTAAATTGAAAACAGCATTTATGAGTTAGAAAAGCAAAGTTTATGTAAACAGATTGGCAAGGAGAGTGAGTTCATAAATAGACAGGAGTCCTGTTTTCTCTGTCTGCCTCCTCTCTACAAATTCATGAAACATTTTAAGTTTTACTGGTGCATATAAGCATGAAGGAAACCAAATGTGTCTTGGAAATCTGTATAGACTTAATCTGTCTTTCTTTTGCAGGTACCTATTATTAAACTGACAGATTCCTTCACTGAAGTAAAAGTTGATATAAGCTTTAATGTACAGAATGGGGTTAAAGCAGCCCAGCTCATCAAAGATTTTATCAAGGTTAGGCAACATTATAATATACTACAGAGCTGAGTATTTGATGACTTAGTTTGATTTTTGTTTTACTTTGACTGCTTCCTTACTAAAGATACACTTTTACTCTGCGTTACCTTTTACTGTCTGATACTATTGTGTGATGTTCTTGGAGTTTATATGTATTGCCCTAAAAGGCATGAAGATAGTAAAATATACAAAATAGTGATGTTCTAATGATACAATGAGTAAGGAAAATGCACTAATACCTGTGTTAGATGTCCTGCTCTTATAACTGTAGTTCCTTGAACTTAAAATTAGTAATAACCACTCATTCCTGCAGAAAGTAGGAATAATCTTGTTCTAGAGTGAATATTATTTCAGCATACAAATGCTAATTAAGTAGAATAAGTTAAATTTAGTAGTTATTCTTGAGGGATTCGCTAATACCTGTGTCATAGATACAGTACAGTTATTTTTGTTTAATATATAGAATCATTTTGTTAAGATTAATGAGCTTTTGTATTTAAAGTTTTGAAGTATCATTACACTCTTTTCCTTCCCTTCACCTATTCAGTCCATTTGGCACTCGTAGCATTCGTCTTATAAAAGCAGTAGAAAATTTTTCTTGGATTTTCATGTTCTGTGTAGGGAGACAAAATGCAGTTCAGTCTCACGTAAGTGCTTAGCTATTACTGTTCTACTACTGCTTTGTTTTTCTCACCAAACTGATGGACAGCAGGAGAATCAAAGTATTTCAATAGCTAGACAAGTATAACTCCTTCAGAAAACTCTGTATATTCAAATAAAGCAAGCACTTTACTTTCAATCATAAGGCTTAGAAAGCATGTACGTTTGCTTTAATAATGTCATCAAGTTGCAAGAAGTCTAAGTTTTGAGAGATTCTCAGTTGCTGATGAGTGAAGTGTATGGCCTTCAACTTGTTCATTTTCAGTTCTTCTGTGTGTTTAGTAGCAAGTATGAAATCAGCTCAGTTTGCTTCTACAGTGTCTTCTTTATCTTGTAGAAGTACATAGGAGAAGAACCTCTGTCCTTAGTTCGGTTTCAGTAGCATAGTCTGAGTTCTTGTGTGTATAGTCTCACCTGTGTGCTTGTATAAACCTGCCAAAACCTTGTGCTGGTGAGGCCTCTCTTGCACCCACGTTCAGAGTTAGAGCGTGGAGTGGGTGCAGAGACCTTTCTTCTCCCTGCCTCTGTCTGATGAACAGAAGTCGATTGTGTTGGCCAGCTGTGTGCTGCTAAATCAAGACTGATAGTTTTGTGCTATGTAGCTCCTTGTTGGGGAAAGAAGATGCCCGGATTGTCTGTCATAAGACACCTACCTGGAACTGGGTAGCTAACTTCAATATTTACATCCTGCTCATAGTCCCATTGCCTTGTGGTCGACAGGCAGTCTGTATTTGGTTTTCTGCCACAACACAGGGGCTGTGTTTCTGTTAACACTCAGCGTATAAATTTATTTTTAGGTAAGTCTGTAAAGCCTTGCATACTTGCCCAAAATTGTCTATGTGTTTTGCAATTTCAGGATAGGAGATAATCTTCTTTTGAGAGCCTGAAGGCGTTTTCGTACGCTTATGAAAAGAAAAAAGTGTTAGTGTGTTCCCGTTGTCCTGGTTATTTGCAGATCTTTGGAGAGGCGGCGGTGGCCTGGGGTCAGGGCACGCGGGAGCGGGCTGTGCCCCCGGGGAGGGAGCGGGAGCTGCGCGCGGCAGCCGGGCAGGTTCGAGGTGCAGCCTCCTGGTTCCCCAGCCCCAAGAGCGGAGCAGGGCTGGCGGCAGTAGTCAGGGTCAGCGCACAGTCGGGCCAGCCGCGGGCAGACGAGTCCCCAGAGAGGAGGTGGAGGCTGAGGACACAAGTCAGTGGTCAGGGTCAGGGTCAGCATCCGTGCGCAGCAGCGTGGCTCAGGCAGACACCGCGGGAACAGCGGAGATGAAGAGCAGCTCTCGAGCGAAGCGGGCTGACTCCCAGCCAGGCTTCCCGCATGGCGCTTTCCCACACGGCTGTTGTGCCAGCAGCCCATGCCAAGGCCGTGCAGCTGTGCTACACTGGAGCTGGCCTTGGGCACGGGCGGCTGAGCCCGGTGTGGCAGGGGAGAGGTGGCATCGGACCTGACACGTGGCAGGTAACGGCTCCACTACTGCGGGGGGACGTTTGTTTAGCTTGGAGAAAACTTGGTGTCTTTCAGCCAGGTGACTGCTTCGGTGTTCTTGGAGATCTCTCTCTAAAACACACGCAGGGCATTCTCTTGCGTCTTACGTTGTCCCAGGAAACTTTGAATGCCTCACGGAGGTGTTGTGTCCAGTGTTAGCCTTGGAAATGCCTCTTTCTCTTCATCCAGTCTATTTAGGAAGTCTGAGGCAGCTGAAGCCTTAGTTAAGGGTTTGCAGATTCCTGAGAAAAATCCTGTCTTTGAATTTTGGTATATACTGATGTTCAACACTTCAGCTTGTGACTGTAAGTTCCTAATATTAAATTCAAAAAAGTGATCCTCGGTTAAATAGGGCTCCCAATACTCACCGTAAGACTCGTGCAGAGAAGTTCTTGGAGAAATTCTTCTTTCCCTTTAATCTTTTGCAATCACAGATACCATGATCCACATCTCTTCTCTGACTAAGGAACTTTTTAGCTCTTGTGTTGATAAAAGGAGTGATATTATCAAGCCTCTCTTGCCCCCTCCCCTGTGAGGGGGTGTACAGAGTGCAGGCGTAGCCCCAGCCTCCACTGCTGTCCAAAAGGTCCATGTTCTCTGCACGTGCGGCGTATGCGTGCCTCTAAGGGAACCCATGTGAACAAACCTATTGAAGGATCAGTTACCCAAAGGTAAGTATTTGGCTCCTTTGAAAATGTTATCTGGGTATAGTAATTCTGAAGAACTGTTTTGACCTCTGAGCGTCTGAAGTACTTGCAGGATGGAAGTGTCAGTCTGCTTTGGGATATCCCCTTACTTGTAGCAGGAAGATGTTGTTACAGACGCAGATATCTACATAGTTTTCCTTTGCTTTTCTTTTCACTTCTTTGGGAAAAGCAAGTGTATTTATTCAGACAAAATCATTCTGATTTTATGAGGTAGTAATTTTTTTTTCTGTTGTTAATATCTGGCACTGGAGTTGAAGAGGTAAAATAACTGTCTTGATTGCAGGCAGAGCACTTGGCTTTTCCCTTGTTGCTAAACATAGTAAGTTAGAGTTATACTTGACTTTGAAACTTAATATAACAGATAGCTTTAATATGCTTTCTTAGCATTAATTGTATATATGCATCACAGTATCCTAACACCTTTGTTTTTCTCTTGCAGAAATATCCTGTATTACCATATCTAGTTTTAGTATTGAAACAGTTCCTGTTGCAGAGGGACCTTAATGAAGTATTTACAGGTGGAATCGGTTCTTATAGTCTTTTTTTAATGGCTGTCAGTTTCCTTCAGGTAAGCTTAATGAAACCTGTTGATGCCATTAGTGCAATGGGACATTACATTAAGAAGGAATTTAATCAATCCTTAAATTTAATAATTTAAGATCTCCTGTTTGTGGTTTTGCACCCTGTTTTCGTTTAAAAATAGACACATCCCACCTGTCTTCTGTTCCTTCTCCCATACTGGTACTTTTGGTATTAGTGATGTTTGGAACAATTCGATGGTGTATCAGTACCAGGCACATGTGTCATTTAGGGCAGAATGACTATTGTGTAACTTGATTGGAACAAGCTGCATAGGTTAGTGTTAAATGCAGCTGTTAACACTTTCCCAGGTCATACACCCTGTTTGTGCTTTAATGTATGCAACAAAATTTTGCTTGTTTGTCTAAGTTTTAAAGCTGGTATCAAATAAATGTTTTACAACTTTGTCTTAAATCTAAGAGAACAAAATGCATGAGCTAAATCTATATTGTTCTGCCTGGGGGAGAAAAATATTGTAGAAATGTGAAGTAGCCAAGTTCTGGCTTTATCAACCCCATTCTTTCTCTTGTGCTAAATGTTATTATATAACTGAGTGTTTATGTGTATGTCTGTACTGTTCCAGATTGTAGTTACTTTTAAACGTGAGCCTTGAACTGGAGCTCAGTGTTTGCTGAGTGCTATTGCAGTTGCCTGCTGAGCACAAAAGAAATGAAGGCAAGAGGCCTATGTTTTGAAAGAAACCAAAATATCTCCCAACCCCTGTTTTTTCTTATATTGACTAATAGCATTTCCATTTGCTTCTGAAAAAAAAGGATTCACGTTTTGTATCTCGTACAGTTATGAACTGGTTTTGTGCATAATCTCTCAGGCTGCGTACTTAACAGTAGGGGGGGTCATTTATATAGCTGTGTACGTTAAAAGCCTGTATTTGTATTGCAAACCCAGGTTTGTGAAGTGCAAATATCTTTGCTTTTTTACAAGAACCCTGCCATTAATGCTAGAAGCTCTTTTACTGAACTGAAAGTTCAAATACAAAAACATTAATACTTGCCAACCTTATTGTTACGAGGTAATTAGTTTATATTATAAAGTTTTGACAGCATCTTCTTTTAAAGATGCAAAACTGCTTTATCAAGGAAAATATTATATTTAGACATGTTTATATATTATGTTTTATTATTATTATTATTTATTGTATTTAAAGAATACTGTGAAAAAGAAAAGGCACTTAAAGACACTTGAAACTTGAACTCTTAAGAAAATGATTTTTTTTTTCTCTCCTTAATAGCTTCATCCCAGGGAAGATGCCTGTATGCCCAATGCCAACTATGGTGTTCTTTTAATAGAGTTTTTTGAATTGTATGGACGTCACTTCAATTATCTGAAGACTGGAATCCGAATAAAGGATGGTGGTTCTTATGTTGCCAAGGATGAAGTGCAAAAAAGCATGCTGGATGGCTACAGACCATCAATGCTGTATATTGAAGATCCATTACAGCCAGGTAAACTCATAAACCGAGATTTAATGTATTGGCTAAGAAAAAAAGTTAGGGGAATGCTTAATCCAGCGGAGTTAAATCAAAAAATAGCTCAAATGACCACCAAAACCCATGTGGAAACACGTCATTCATGTCTATGGACTCAGGATGCACTCAGAACACAGGGATTTTCTTTAAGGCATGTTCCTGGAAAAAGTTACCATGTCATCAAAGGGCATGCCTGTACTGCAGTCAGGAGGTAGGATATGAGAGGGGCCAACCAACCGTCATGTGCTCTGTGGTAACAGCAACAAAGCTCCCGCAGCGCGGGCCCGAGCGCGGGCTCCGTGTGCACGCGTGGTCCCTTCCGAGCTTGCGCTTGCCCGTGTTGGTTGGACCGTGTAGTGTCCGTGCGCTCTTGGCGCGCTCTGCGTCCGTGCGCTCTTAGGCGCGCCCTCCTGCTCGATTCTGTAAGTCGCACAAAGACGCGGCGGTTTCGTTCTGTGCTGTTACCTTTATGTTAGGGCTTGACTGTTGGCTCGAATGGGTGGCTTCTGGAATGGTCAGTCAAGGGCTGCTCATAGAAGAGAGTTAACGTGTTTCTGATCTAAAAGCCATTGCCCAGGATAGTACTGTTAGATATGTAAAATATGCAGTCCATGATTGTACTCTTTTTTTCATGTATTGCACTTTTTCCCAGAGGTTTGCCATTTTGGACTTCGCACATGTAAATATCTGTAGGTCTTCAAATATCTAGGATTCACTAATCCTGTTCCACAAGAAGTAACTGCAGTGAGTTGGGACGTTAGGGCAATTTAAAAAAATATTCCCGTCTCCTGTTTGAAAGGAGTTAACCACCGTTTCAATCTTACTTATTTATTTAATTGTATTCTTATTTTAAGGTAACGACGTTGGGAGGAGTTCATACGGTGCCATGCAAGTGAAGCAGGCTTTTGATTATGCCTATGTTGTTCTGAGTCATGCGGTTTCCCCAATAGCTAAATATTATCCTAACAATGAAACAGAAAGGTAAATTTTATGAGTCTTAATATCAGACATTAATTGCTTATATTTTTGTGTACCGAAAAATTAATTGTGATGATGTGTTTTGTTTTGTTTTTCTTTTTTTTTCCTGGTTAACAGTATATTAGGTAGAATAATTAGAGTAACACAAGAAGTGGCCACGTACAGAGACTGGATATCAAAGCAGTGGGGAATGCAAAGCAGGACAGAGTCTTCGTGTAATGGTGAGTTTTGACTAAGCGTGGCTGATAGTGGGAAACTTCCTGCATGTTTGGGTCATGCAAATTTTATTGTTGCTTTTGCCCCACCTGAGGCAATGTATGCATCTTAATACGAGTTCACTCTTTTTCTCAGTAGTGATGGGCTTTTTCTTGTGTTCTCATTGAGAAAATTCAGATTTTTCTCGATGAGAACACAAGAATAAAGAGGCTATACTGCAACATCTTTATTCTACTGCGATAGATTTGGTCAGCATAGAGGGCTGTAAGGAATGCTGGCTTGCAAAAAGAGCCTCTTGAAAAACTTCTGATATAAATTACATGTGTTGTTACTGTCACACTTCCTTTGTCCTTTAAATGTGGACAAGGTTTTAACAAGAATTACTGGAAATGGTAGTTTAAATCTAAATCCTTACCTTCCAGTGTTCATTTTAAAGTTTAACATGTTGTATATGTGCAGAAGCAATATTTAAACCAGAATTGACCACATAAGTGGAGTAGGTATTTAAAACAGAGAAATCCTGAAATATCAACCATAATTCTTGTTACTAACAAATGGAAACACATAAAATCTAGCCAGAGAACTTACTGAAAATGTCCTTTAAAATCATCTTTATTTTCATTGCCCATTTTCTGACTCTACCAGCCGGCTGCCACCTCTTTTGGTGTAGGTGTATCTGCTGGCTGGAAGTTTTCAAATGGAAATTGATTCTGTTACTCTCCAATTAATTTTAGAATGTTATCTACTAGAAGTCTTCTCTGGTTAGGGATTAATCAGAGGTGACACAACTACCCAGTCTTGAGGCTAGGTTGGGATTTTGTTTATTTGTTTTTAAAGCCTTTGTTAGTGATTTCCCTCACTGTCGTAGTAAATTGAATGTGCATCCTGGCCATTGGTGTTTCATCCGTCTGTAGACCCCAGTGGCAGTGCCGTACCCCTGGCAGTGGCAGTGCCGTACCCCTGGCAGTGGCACACAACCGCGGTTCTGTCCTGCAAGCTCCAGAGAAATACTCACCTCTATATTGTGATGCATTTATTAAACTCTATATAAATACAGCTAGTGGGGCAACAAATGTATATTATATAAATCAGAGGCGACTCCTACATCATGTGAGATAAAACATAATTAAAAAACAAATGAACAAAGCCCTGTGTCAGGAAAATAATGGTGACAGTTACAGTGGTTGTCTTGTAGATTTAGTTCAGAGTTAAGTTCCAATTATTATTTTTTTATTAAGGTAGCAGTAAGTGAGATACGAGAATTCTGTATCTTGTATTTTCGGTGTAGGGTATCATACAAAGCAACCAGACTTAATTTGGAATTCTGACCCTAGCAGCTCCAGCAGAAGAAAAATGAGAGATGCTGAGTATTGGACATAGAGGAACGGAATTTAAACCTATGTATTTGAGTGCTGTTGAAGTGTGTCATGTTATAAGCAGCACATCTGAGCTCTGTTACTACCTTCTTCCATGTCTTTTCTCTCCAATTTCCATCTGGAGGTGTGGGAAACACTCTGTGGGTTTCATAGCGTACATTGATGGATGTTGTCAGGAAACCACCGCACGCTCTGCGAGGTGTTGGCTGGCTGCGTGCAGTACCGGCACACAAACACGTGCACACGCGTGCCTGCGTGTCTGAATAGTATGTGCGTGCCCAGGTGTCTGTACGTGTCCTGCTGAACATAGTAGGTATAGAATACCTGAGTGGGTATGTCTGGGAAAAAAAAAAAGCAACATATTTTAGTGTTTAATGTGTGGTGATGCTTCTGTTTTGCTTTTAATAGGCAATGGAGTAACCTTGATAGTAGACACTCAGCAGCTAGACAAACGCAACAATAATCTTGCTGAAGAAAATGAAGCACTGGGAAAACCTAGAAATAAAACTTCAGAAACACTTAGTAAACATTCTTCAAATTCTTCATCAGGTCCTTTATCATCGTCATCTTCTACACTGTCCAGCTCTAGTGATGTAGTAAGTACTGGAGGTTTCTGAATTTGTTTTTTCAGTTTCTTTGTTGTTTTTTTTTTCCTGATTTGTATTGCCACAGAATACAATTGGAAAGCTCAGAATCTTAGTTAGTTATTTCATCCGGAATCCTAACTTGCATAAGATGTTACCTCTTATGCAATTTCTACACATGTGAGTTGTAGTGTGCTTTGACACAACACATGTAGAAAGTGAATACAGTAGATACAAAGTTACATAGCACTCTTTTTTCTCTGGGAAAACTGTATTTCCAAAAGACAGACTAGTAGTCCTAAGCCATATACCTAAAAAAAAAAAAAATCTGTTTGGGAATTCTATTTAAAAGGCAAATCCCAAAATCAGAATCGTGCATCGATACATTTTTAAATCTCTCTGTTTTACTTAGTAAGAATTCTGGATTGGAAGAATTTCAATATGTAATGAAATAAACATGTTAAGTTTTGTCCACTGCTAGCTTTATTTTTAAGGGAAAATTCACTTGTAGAAAAGCTCACTCACTCTTAAGAAAGACTCACTAATACTTTACATTTTCCTGAAGGATTCTGATGGAACACCTTGCAAAACCTCTAAACAGTTGAGTTGTCGTCAGTCTACCACAAACAGAGTGGGGTCACAAGAAGTGTCACTGGAATCCTCCCAGTCAAGTGGGAAAACACAAAATAGCCAAACAGCAAATACATCCAGCAACACGAACAAATCTCAGGTTTGTGGAATGTTTGAAAACAACAGCTGTATAGATTATTTGAATATTACATGTCCTCAATGGAATGGTAGCTTCTTCTGGAAAGCAAACACTGTGGTTTTTTCATCCTCTTTTCCCCGCTAAAAAGCTTTGAGCGCTGACAGTATCTAAAATCATCTGGTTCTCTGTTTAGCTTACAGAGAGGAGTTCACAACAGTGGCTTTCCCAGACTTAATACAGATGAAATTGGATTGACTTTATTTTGGGAAATCTAGATTTGCCAGAATTACACAGTTGTGTTGCACCCATTTCCTTTTTGCAAAAAGAGCTCCAGTCTGGTTTTGACTGCAGAATTTGGGAACTAATGAGGCTTGCCTATGCTTTATGAAAAACAGTTAGCAACATGTATGTTTAAAACTACGACTGGCTGCTCTGTTAGCTGTTGATAGTTGTTGAACTGTCTTTCATTAAGGGAGATGAAGATACCTTGCTGATACATGAAATTCCCTCTCATTTATCCCTAGAAACAAAGATCTTTATGGTGAGACCTATCAGTGCTTACGCATTTAGGGGATTTCTCAATGTTGAGGAATGCTTCTGTGACAACTCAGTAACCTGGAAATATTGTATGCCTCTGTGTACAATATACTTTGGATATACACAGTTTAAATTTTTATGCTTTTTCAGAATTTAGGACTTCTGTAATGTATGAAAAATAGTCTGGAATCTTCTGGAACATGATTCCTGAAAAGTAATTCTGCAGACTTGCTGCATCCTACTTGCTGATGATCTGCCTCTAGCTAGTAACAAGGCACTTCACAAACCAGGCCGTGACTATACCATGGATGTGTGTTTGTGGTGTTGCACAGAGCTAATTCTGGTGCTGAAATGAGAATATGCACAATCTGAGATACTCTGCATCTGTAAAAGGATGTGGTATAGAATAGTCCTGCTCTTAAAAGAATATTGTCTTAATGTTGCACAGAAGATGAGATTGAGCAATCTTCATCTGTCGTCTTGGATTATGGACCTATGTTTCTGTAACACTTTTTTGATGGTTACAAAGTGGGAGCGATAGGTCAGTTCTGTCCTTTTCAAAACTCAGAGTGGCCTGCTCTTCCCTTTTGACCTGCCTGGCTTCGGGTCTAGAGACGAACGTTTGTTTGCAACCACCGGAGTGGGAGGTTGGTGGTGGTGTGCTGCTGCCTAAGCAATGGCCTGGCTGCTGTTGCCGTATCAATTTTTTCAAGTGCCACACTTCCATCAGTTAACATGCTCGTTACCCAGAAGCAAGCCTGTGTAATTGCCACGCTGTTTGCTTTTTAGCACTGATGCACCACGTTCTCTTTCTTTCACAGCATGGATCTGCACGGTTATTTCGCTCTTCTAACAAAGGCTTCCAAGGTCCAACAAACTCAAGCCACGGTACCTCAGTCACAAACAAACAACATCAAGGCAGCAAATCACACCATCAGTTTTTCCACGGCAAAAAGAGGAAACACAAGAGGGATGCGGCCCTTTCAGACCTTTGTAGATAGTTGCCTATTTTATGACTGTTCTTCTGTGTGCAATGATCTCATGCTACAGGATAGTTTGATAGTGACTCCTTGGATCTCTTCCGGAGCTTCAGACTGTTCAGACATTGATTAGCAACTGCATTTTTTTTTTCCCAGCTCGCCACGGAACGGATCATGAAGATTGATCACTGCAAAAAAAAAAAAAAGAAAAAAAGAAAAAAAAAAAGAAAAAAAAAGAAAAACTTTTAAAAAGAAAAAAAATTAAAAGGAGGAAAAAGGCTGCTCATTTGATAAGTCATATGCTACAACAGGGTCATTTAGGATATAAAAGCTTGAATGTAAAATAAATGTATTTCCCATCAGCTCATGCTGACCTGTAGGGGTAGTACTCAGTGTGTCTAGGGGGTGGTAACAAACAAATAAACCACAAAAAATAGGAAAAAAAAAAAAAGGCAAAAAATTGTATTTTGAGGGAAACCCAGCCTTTAAAGGTGAAAGTAATTTGTGCATGATTTTTTTATTATTTTTGCATATACTTACCATTTTATTGTGTATATATAGATGACCATATAGGAAAACTGACATTTGTAATAGTGGATTTGTTAATACTTTTTACATAACATTACTGTTTAAATTGTAAACATAAATTTTTCTCAGGATTAGTTTGGAAAATAATCTGAATTGTCATCTTAACATCCATATAAAGAGACATTACTGGTTATATTGCTCAAAATTTCTTTCCTTGGCATTTAAAAGTTTTAGTAGAGCATTTGATCTGCAAAAGCTGTTCCTCTGAAAGAAAGGTTTATGGTGGCAAATGAAGTTTTTCATTTGTATAAAGTGTACGTGTACTTTGTGTAGACACTAAGCTTGTCATCTTGGAGAAGTAACCTTCACCTTGTTTTCTAGAGTGCCATTGTTTCAGGCAACAGGGTTTTATAGTTGCATCCTTCTCTTCCTTAGTGGTCTCTCCTGACCCTTTCTTTTTTTTAAAGAAATATAAAGCCACTTGGGGTTTTTTTGTTTGGTTGGGGGTGGTGATTGTTTTCTTCTTCTTTTTTTTTGTTTTAAAAAAACCAAACAACAAAACTCAGTTTGTTACAGATGTTTGCATTCCTGGGCTGCTTTAATCTCATGCCTCTTTGTTTGTGCCTTCCCTTGCTCTTCCAGGTCTGGGTTTTTTTTGTCTTTTATATTTTTGCTAACTCCTGTAGGAGATGGTAACTGTTGAAACTTTAAGTAAATTTTACAATTAAAGTATTTTTTTCTCACTCCCCTCTTAGGCATTTTTATATTTACACTTAATTCTTTAAAGAAAAAACCACAAACAAACAACTTCAAATAATGAAATATATTTTGTATTGCCTTAAAGACCCAAACCTTTCATATGTCATAGTACTTCTTCACTGACCCGGTTATCACTTAATTTAAACTCCGCGTTTTTCTGGTTCAGTCGCGTTCCGAGTCTAGGTTGCAGTAACTTTGGTGCCGTGGATGCAAATGAAATGTGTAATTACGCTCACAGGCATAGCTTGGAACAGGAGTTGGGACACTTCAGTGGCAGAAAGTCGAGTGGCATTTACTTTCACATGTTTCTTTAAAGAGGAAAGTCTGTACTTGGCACATGTGGCTGTATTTAATGCAGCTGTTCTGGAGATGATGCTTTTATAAAAAGTACTATTAGCTTTTAGAACCTTTTTTTTATATACATTTACAGAATACTACAGACCAACCTGACCTTTATTGGGCACTAATGAGTGCAACAATTTTTAAAAGTAAAACAGTGCTAAAATAAGACCAGAACTGATGTCGTCACTTAAATTAATGAACATTTTCAATGTGTTAAAAGTGTTTTACTTCAAAAAGGAAAAGATATATATTCCAAAAATATGGAAAGTCGTAACATTTACTCAGACACTAAGCTTAAGTGATGTTAATTTGACAATGTTTTTGGGTTTCTTTTTAAATTTTTAGATTCATATTTCAATTTGATCAGATAATTTTATCAACAAGATGTTGAGCTTTTGTTCATAGAAACTAGTAAAAGTTGTACCACATTATGCATAATCACAGTATTTATTTTGTTTTAGATTATTGTGAATGTGTAGACTTATGTTCACCGCTTAGGGAACAATTATTTATAAATTATATTAATCCAGTATTGTTAGCTGCTATTAGCAAAACTGTTCCAAAACTTAATACTTGCAAAGATCTGTATCGCATTTACCACACTGAAGTGTTTTTAAAAGAATCACCCTCATCGTTGAAAGCAAATGTACTCTTAGGGTGCAGATATTAGTGTTCCAATAAGCATGTGATAATTTTAAGGTGGTGGTAGCGGGAAGATAATCTTGATTCCATTGGGAATCTTAGGTTTGCCTCAATTTATGGTTTTCATAAATTTAATGGAAAATAGCTTTTCCTGGACTGCTCAAGTTTCTTTTTGGTAAACAGTATCTTTCTAAATGAAAAAAAAAAAAAAAAGAAAAAAAGAGAAAAAAAAAAAGCATGAAGGAAAAATTGAGGTATTTTACATTACCTCAAATGACCAGCATTGTATTCATAAAATACTGTATATCTTGCAAATCTTTATTTAAACAGAACAGTTGAACTGTTCATTTTTCAATCTGAAGTAAAATACTTTCAAGACCTTTTAGTTTGCCTGCTCATTTGTCTTGTACATTTCATCTCTGTATTTGACTCGAGTCTAATTCCTTTTTGAGTTTCAATACTTTTGTGAAGATTTTGTGAATATATGAAAAATAAATGTTTAATCTAACTACTGCAGTTTATCACCATTCTTGACACTTACCTTGTTTTTTCCTTCACAGTGCTGTGGAAAGAGCAGGCTACTCGAGGTGTGCTGTAACGTTTTTGTAGTATCTGGGTGCTTCCCCAGCTGAGTGTTGGGCCCTTCTGCCTGGCATCTGGAAGCTGATTTGGTTCAAGTGGGCTCGGTCGGCCGTGTTTCCTTCCAGGAGGGCTGAAGCAGAGTCTGTATGCCTGAGAATAACTGGAAGAATATAGATGTGTAAAGGATTGTTAATGTGTTTTTTTTTCCTCTAACTTTCCTCTGCAGTATATGCAGGAAACTTGTGCAAGGATCCGTTTCTTTGCCTTCCAAACTCGGGTTCAGGGTAGTGTTCCAGCAGCAGACCAGCAGCTGTGCAAAGCTGCCACGCTGAGGGGGTGGTGTAGAAATGTGCGGAAGTTAATTTGAGTTACCTTCAGCTACAAACTGTGTTCAGCGTAGTTCCTGAAGCACGGTTGATATTACTAAAGTATGTTCTTTACTTTGGTTATCGTCTTTCCTTGCATAAATCAGTAAGGAGACGTGCACATACTGAAAGTTCTTGTGGTCTTGCCACTGGTAGTCTACCAAAAACCACCTGAAATACGTAAATAAGCTGAAATGTTCATATGTCTTCCTGTTTGACATTTGTTTGTTTTGTTGAGGGTTTTTTTACCTTTTTTTAAAAAAGAATAGTTCAAATCATTAAAAGCTGTGTAGTATTATTTTTTTAAATTGTTAGTCTTTTACCTTGTGGCAGAAAAGATGCGGAAATGTAAGTAAATATTGCTGTTTGTGAGACATGATGTGATTCTGTTTACTGATCTCCATGTTCTGGGCATCTTCCTCAGGGTTTGCAGCTCAGTTTTTTTAATTGTTTGTAATGAACTTGTTTTCCTAGAACTTAATCTTTAGAAAATAATGAGTAGTCTAATGGCTGGTGGCAACTTTTTTTATGTACTTCCAAAATGGACCTTTTCCAGTTTATGGCTGGAGTCACCACGAATGCATCCTAAATATAATGTGAGCAACTGATTAGAAAATAGTCTTATCTTGAAAACGCATTGTAAATAAAAGCAGCCAGCCATTCGACGTCTTGATGGATGTTAAAACTGAATGTGTGACTCCGCCTTTATTTCCTGTCGAGTAAAAGCTATAGGAGATTACAAAGTATATAATTACTCAAGAATGGAGTATATTTACCTATTTAGGGGCTGTAACAAAAAAATCATTATATTATTTCAGCTATTGTTAAAGTGCAAAAGGTAGTGATTGTTTATTCTGCTGACTCCTAGAAATTGATTCTTTTGCTTAACGATGCAAAATAATTTTTTAAGAATCAAGTCTACCATGTCTTGAAACTTTGTCTTGAAAGTGCAGAATTTGAGAGCTTTATTTTCTACCTAATTTGTTTCCACAAGTTTTCCTCAAAAATGTTTTCCAGGTGACCTAAATGTAAATGTGTCTTGACTATATTTCCATGAGTCATTTACCAGCAGTTCTGACAGATACGTATTCATGGTTTCATCTGTAAGTTGAAACCAGGTTTGCAGTTCTCATAGTGCTTTAATTACATCAGTGGTGGATTTTTTCTGTGCTAAAGTTACTGGGCTCTTCCCCATAGTGATTTGCTTTAATTAACAGATCTTCAAAGGTTGATTGTTAGTGTGTTTGAGATGATCTCAGAGAAATTATTCAACACCGAGAATCCTTTGCAAGTTACTTAATGAACAACATCCTGAGTAACACAGGAATTGAAATTCAGTTGGCCTTGCTGTGTCTTTACAAGCCCAAAGTTTGTGTCAAGTATCTACTTGAAATAGGAATAAAAGAGCCAGAACGTGGCTGGTACTTGCGCGTTTGAGCATGGTACTGCTGGATCGAATTAATGTACGTACCAGATTACTTCAAAATTGAGATCCGTTAATTTTGAACAGCTTTGATTTTAATTCTTAGTATATTTAGTGGTTCCACACCGCGGCCGTTTTATCAATTTGTGGACTCCAGAAGCTTCTAACAGAAGTGTGGTGCCTTCGTTAGATGCCATGACCATGCAGTTCAGCGGGCCTCTCTTGGCAGTAGCTCTCGGAATCGCCTGTTCCCGTTTGCTCTTTCCTATGGCAGTGCGACCAGTGGTGACCTTGAATATGTATGAAACTGGGAATGGGAAAAACAAAAAAAAGGAAGGTGAATCTTTAGTTTGCTGTAAATTAATTGGTAAAAGCTGATGAGATGCTAAAAATCACTTACGTACACAAGTAAGTAAGGGAAGACAAAGAAGAAATCTTGGGAGATCCTCTGCATAAAAGCCGTTTGGGGGAATGCCATCTTTCTGCCTTCCAAGATGCACGAACAGTGAGGTCCTGTGAGTCTTCTGGTGAGTCAGTTTGCTCAGACATTAATTCTTGTCGGATACTGAAGGACCTGAGCCGTGAATCCGCTTGCCGTTGAAGTATGCCGAAGGTTTCTACGTTCTGTAGCAGGTTCAAATAGCTACAAAGGTGTTTATCGGCAATTGGACTGGTACTGGTATGTCTTGGTTCTGCTCTCTCCTGCGAGGCATCCTTCAGAAGATGTCTTTTACATCCTTGATAGCTCGTGGTGTTTTAAACTTGCTGAATTGAGTCCCCCTAATCCTTTTTTTACTCTGAGTCCACCCCTTTTTTTTTGTGGCCCAGAGATTTGGTGGTGAATATGGCATTTATCAAATCCTGTCTTAACAGACAATAGTGAAGCAGGAAGGGGATGGATATTGATAGTGCCTTAAAAAGAATATTTCCTACTGCTACAGCTGCTTTTTAAAGAAAAACAAAAACCCGCAAACGTCATTAATTGAGCAGGCTGAAGTAGAACTATGCCCCCCTAGCCCTCATACATTCATATTTGAAGCTAGTTTCTGTGCAAATCATTCAACAATCTGATGTTTGGATGCTAGGCTGGTGGTTTGTTTTTTTTTTTTTTTAAATCCTTCTGTATAATGAAGTCCTGATTTCCCATAGTACAAAACACCTGAGGAAGAAACCACTTGGCTGTGTGCAAGAGCTGGCTTGTAAGGCGTGCATTGGTGTGGTGGCGGAGGAAGTCTGAGAAACCACGAGTGCAGATTTGGTGAGTGTTTTGCTTGTTTAAAATTTTAAAAATGCTCTTGTACAGGTACATAAAACTACTTTTGCTTCTGTATGAAGCAATGTTTGACCCTTCAGCTGAAAGATCATTAAGCAATCAAATGCTTGTAGTTGTTGGAGAAAGTAGTCTGTTCTCTCGGCTGCATTTTCCCAGGTCTAAAGTTCATTTACCGTACCAGCTTTGGTGGTGTGAAATCTGGCAATAACCCTGGTTCACACTGCTGGTTTATGCTGCCTGGCAATGTAGCACAACAGTGTCTTTTCTGAACTTAAAGCTCCCGTCTTAAAAAAAGCTGAAACAAATGCACCTTGCTGGTCTGTATACAACAGATTGTTGCACCAGGAGTGTGTTTAGGTGAAACATGCATTAATGGTTGTTGTTTGCATTTCCCTCCTTCTGTGGCCTGCTTCCAAACAAGACTGTTGTTCATTCTTACTGTAAATAGGGGACTGATTAAGGATGGGTTGGGTTTTTTTCCCCTCTTCACTATAGTGGATCTTGAATCAAACTCACTCGTGGTTGCCTGGTAATCAGTAACTATGAAAAGCCCATTCTCAGTCAGGAAAATCAATGGCTAATCCAGCAGCAGGTGGAAATCTTTCATATTGTCTTCCTTCAACACTAGCTTGTTTGCTTTTTCTTTGCAAAATTTTTGACAGTGCAAAGGAGGAATAACTTACAAAATAATGTAATCTTTTCTGTAAGGTTTTTATTCATCCCAAAGCATGTCTTACTAAATCTGTGTTATGATATCAGCTTTTATCCCTCAAGATAACATAATAAAGCGATCTAATTGCTGAAAACTTCAGGTATCTCTGAGCTGGAGTGTGTGCCATCTAGTGAATCACTTCTGTGCAGTTTCAAAGCAACATAATCCAGCTAGGAAAGGCTTCTCTTTTATAGTGGTGTTTGTAAGCAGACACTAGCACCTTCACGTGGTACTAATTTATCTAGTATTGCTGAGCACTGCCTGCGCTTCCGCGTCCTAAATCCCACAGAATCCCACTGCTCTAAGGGTATAGCTGAGAAAACTGAATTTTGTTGCCTCAAAAAAAAAGTTTAAACAACATTAGTAGGGTCAAAAGCCAAGGGGATGAGAGCTGTACCTGCTACTAGAGAGAGGATCCAGTGCAGCAGGCTGCCCTGGCACCTGCAGCTGTGCCTCCTTCCAGCAAAACGGGCCAGAGACCACCATGGCCAGTTCTTGCTGACCCGGGCCTGATTTCCTACACAAAGTGCTTTATATAAATACATTTAACAGCCAAGTACTTCTCAATTCTTCAGAACAAAGTCATACAATGGTCTATCAAAACCAGAATAAACTTCTTGGAGAGTATAGGCAAATACAGAAGCTGGGAATCTGGAAGCTGAAGCATTAACATAAAAGGGAAGGAATCCAACTTTGGCAGTTACAGAGAGTGCTGGTAACTTTACCATCCATGGATATTCTGATTTAAAAAAAAAACAACAAACCACAAACCAAACCAAACAACCCCTGAATCTTCAAGTGGCATTACTGCACTTTATTTTTATTTAATAAAGTAATATTTTCAAAGAAGTTTTTTTGAAGTAAAAGCAATAGAAAACAATAACAAGTAATGAAATAAAGCTAGTTCCATAGTTTCTGAATTATGTACGTTTTTTCCAGTTATCAACATTTGGACATAAAAATCTGTCCACAAAAAACAGGAGCTGTGAACTGTGGTTACTGTATTTGTACGTTCGAGAGAGTCTGAATGTTCTGGTGCTGCTTAGTAAGAGAAGACTGCAATTAACAACTGTGATGAGCTGGTGAAATACTAAAAGGACATAAATTAGAACTGACGTTTACTTTTCTGATGTCGTTATTAGAATGTTACTTATTTTAATTTCTTCTTTTGTGTCCTCATCGGTATCTCAGTTTTTATACACTTTTTCTACCTTTGTGCCTCATCTGCCTGTATAGGAAGTCTCTGCTGTCCTGTACCCTGGCTGACTGCTGGCATCAGTTGGGACTTAATTTTATGAGCGGGATGGGTCACTGTTAAAGAACAGCAAGTATCCGGTTTTGATACAATCGTGTTAGAAGCTAGCTAAGTTTCTCTCCTGGTCTATCCACACGGAAAAATTTTATGGTAACGATACCAGTATAACCCACCATCATGTGGACATGTTAAAGCACTAGACAACCTTTATCCTGAAATTAATCACTTCCCTGCTGATCTCAGTTAATAATGTGTTGTATGGGAATAGTGAAGATGCAGTATGAACACAATTTTAATGTTACTATATCGATAAAAATTCTTAGATTTTATTGCAAAGGAGAGAAACCTTTGCTGTTGCAAATTTGAGGTTACTCGTTTGCCTTACTCTGAGAATGACCACTAAAAGCCTCGTTCTGTTGAGTTGAAGGGGAGTTTCCTTACTGATCTCAGTGAGATCAAATTTATCCTGTTTTTTCTCTGATTTTTTCAACCTCTTGATTTCAAAGCTTCAAATACTTCTAACTTTTTTCTAGGCAAAAGCAAATGCACGTACATCAGTAGAGTGATTAGAACTATGCAGACATCTTGCTCAGTTCTAGACCACCCATTGGCACTTAGTCACTTGTCTTCAATCAAATTTTGTTTAGAAGACAACAATTAAACGTGTCAGAAATGTCAGAAACCATGCCAATCAACAGAGTAACTGTGCACAGGTTGTGGCTTCGTGGAGGGAGGTGGATGGCCCTTCCTCCAGCCCCTGGTGAATGGGGAAGGACTCCAGTACCATAGACTCCACCAGGGATGGGAGCCCAGGGACTAGACTGCGTTTGCCTTCACAAGTGAGATTAACCAATTGCCCACTGCTTGATCTACTGAGGAGAGACAGACTCTTAAAACCTCCTTGCTCCATATTTAATAGCATTATGATGTCTGGTGCTACCAGGATGGTTTTTGATACTGGTCTTGTGAGCCATTAAATGACACCATTAGTCACTGCTGCAACAGAACTCTGATTTCGGGAGAGTAAGAATTGAAAGCAGTTCCCATCTTAGTCCTTCTCAGCGTTGGGCTAGTTATTATGTCAGTTTGTTCGAAAATACCAACTGCTTGGAGGAAAACACCGTCCATTTCTCAGCATAAAGGAAAATAAAGAGAGGGCTATGTTCTTGCTCTGTATTGTCTCAAAAATCACCATTGCAATCTAAATCAAGTGATCTTCAAGAAGCCAGCTACTTCCTTAAGCTCAGTAAGTTAATGTAAAAGGCTAGATCCTCAGGTAAGAGAAATAATTTTTACTCCATTGGCTTCAATATAATAGAGCTGTGTTGACTTAGCCAGATAAAGTTTGTCCACACACTTTTAAATTGGCTTTGGAACAGTTTTTTTTCTTTTTCTTTTTTTTTTTTTTTTTGGTAGTAAATCCATGTTTCCTAGTGGGTTCTCTAGGAACTTTCTGTTCTAGAATTGTATTGCAGTTTACCTAAGTGTTTTTCCCTAATAATATACATGGTCCATTTGTTCCTTACTGATTTTTCCAAAGTATTCTTTTCTTTCCAATATGCCCTCCTGGCTACTAGCAAAAAGGTATTGGAGGTGCAAATTGAAAACAGTTAGCTAAATAGTTTCATCATTCACTGTGAAAATAAAACGATCTGTTCTTTCTGTGTTCCTTAAATCAATAACATCTTCCATTTTGTTATAAACTCCACCTTCAGTGTTTTGATCTCTAACAGAGAAACGACCCTCCTTTAATTTATCATCTTGCCTTGCGTAACTTACCAATTAACGAAAAGAAAGAGTGACCCCCTCAATAAGACCATCGTAACAGTTTTCCAGGAAGTCAAAGACCAGATCTTCTGTCACTCAGCATTGTTGAGAGTAATTCAATCTCTAGAAGAAAATGATCCATTTTACTACAGGCCAACTTGACTATACAGAAAGATTTTAAATCAAGTCTGATCTACAGCCCTTAGCACAGTCCAAATCACACCCACAAGCGCAGGTAAAAGGCTTAAGCAATTAGCCAGGCACTGATTTTTTTGAGGCACGATGCATGTTCTTGCTCTGGAGAAAGAATTTTGAGCGTGAGCGGGGATGGAGATAATTTCCTGATTCTTAATCTAGTAAGTCAAAGAAAGGCTCCTAGCCCAGACTCTGGAGCTGCAGGCAGTGGGACTTGAATTCCTAAGTCCTTCAGTTTCTCTAGAAAACAGCGTGTTAGCTCCTTAGTTCCTTTTTCTGACTGTTGGTACTTTTCCTGATTTGTTCTGTCATTTCACAGTGCTGTGAGTTTGCACTGGCCTTGAAGTTTTCTTTGGAGAAATTACTGTCATAGAATTAAGTCCCACTGACTTTCATAAAATCTGGAATGCTAGAAAATATGATTGTGGTTCCAAGTCAGTTAGACTCTGGGACAACTTTAAAAGAAACAACAATTAGGACAAGAGACCTGAATAGCTTTTCATTGCCCTGAAGAAACGTGTGGCGTTTAATGCTTTATTTACAGAAAACCAGCAAATGATTCCCAAAAGTCCGTTCGATTGGTGCAAGGGCCTAGAAATGCAAACTACAAGCAGCAGTGAAACTCTACCTTCTCTTTAGCCTGGCTGATGCAGTAAGATACTTCTGCCTTTAAGAGCGAAAACTTAATGGTCTTCAGCAGTTGATTCTAATATTGACCTGTAAATAAGGGGGATAAAATAATTTCTCATTACATCCTTTTTAAGCACATACTGCCTAGTACTTTGGGGTTGTTCTATTATTAGATACCTTTGAACTCATAAACTTATAGGAAATAGCAAGTAATTTACTGAAGTTACTTGTTTCATTCTCTAAATTGGTCAGATGCCACAGAGAGTATTGTGTGCGTATGCACACTGGTAAATAGATGCTAAATCCCATCCAAAACAAAAAAAATGTTTTAATAAATACTTCCTACTGTAGCGTTCATTAAAGACAACATTTCACTCCCAGCTTCCTGAATCAGAGTCATGAAACCAGCAAAGAAAGGCAGAACTTAGGATTGTCTTGGTCACTGTTTCTGGATGTTTGAGGTACTGCAAAAAGGCAGCATAATGAAGCATGCTTTCCTAGACACTGTCTGCTGTGGTATTGCAGGACATCAAAGCAATATTTAAAAGAAGTGAATATATTTAAAGTCTACCTGCTAATTTTAGAAGTACTACTTAAGATATTGTGGTACTTAAGATTATATTATGCCTAACCCACAAAACAGACTACGTTAATTTTTAAATTATTCTTAAGGATTTAAAAGACTACCTTTGAGGTCATAACTACATTTCTGATTTGCTTTTGTCACATATTCATTTGGTCAGCAACCATCCTCTGAGTCCTAGCTGATTCATTTATGGGAGGCACTGAATCTGAATGTTGAAACATTTTTTCAAATAAAACGATTTAGAAGTAACTTGCTGGGGCCAAATGCTGTCCTCTGCTTTGCTACTGTGAATAGTACAAGCGTGCATATACTGAAGGCAGATTCACCCACAATGACTTATGAAGAGGAAAGTCTAACCCCCCCCCATGCGAATTATACTTGAAGATTACTATGCTTTTCTGTTTCTGCTTCTTTTAAAAATAGTGATTTTTCCCTATTTCATAATGATTCATGGCACTAGGTACTCTGGCAATTTACAGTAAAGTACACATCTGAATGGTACAAATCAGACTTCTGTAATGCTCTATAACTCAGTTTGTAAATGACACTGCAAGCAGATTTGGTATAAACACCCGTGCTATCTACAAATAATTTAAATAGTGAAATTCAAACTATTTTTCGGTTTTCTATATTAGATTTTATTAGCTAATGTGTTGCGTTTTATTTCAACTAAAACCCTAGGGATTGCTTTATTCTAATTTAGGCAACATGATTTCAGATGAACCTTCAATTAAGGGCTACATTTTCACAATATCAAACATTTGCAGTTATCACATACACATAGGAAATTTATTTTAAATCAATCTGTAGGTGCAAAAAGAGAAACCATTAAAATGACAGGTGAGGTGCCATCACTTTTTGTCGCCCAGGACAGAACCTTGCACTTGGGTAGTCGCATTGAGCAGGGCTCCCAGCAATGCCAGGTGCTCCCCAGTAAGGGGTGGCAGCATCTGCGTTGTGAAAATCAGCCCTGCGTGTACTTCAGCCGCACGGCACGCGAGAGAGAAACTAGCAGCAGAAAAAGAAAAGGGGAAGTCTATATATAGCATATACAGCAGCTAATTAACTGGATATTAATTTCTATATAGTACTTTTTTTTTCTTTTTACATCCACTTTGCTAGAAATGTGTTATAGTAATTACCAGTAGTTTAAGAATAATCTGCACAACAGTGCACATACAACACTTGTATGGTTTGTTGTATTGAGTGTTTTGGAACTGCTGCTGTTAAAAAAAAGTTGTAATATCAGTTGCATTGAATCATGTGGGAATTTTAGATGTTACTCTGGGATAACAAATATTTGTGGGTATACAGAAATGATGTTAAGCAATCTGTGTATGCGGAAGGTCCACAAAATTTTGATGAAGTGGTAAATGGAGTCCATCTGTTCTGAAACGACTCCATTTATGATCTCAGCAGAACAATGTATTTTCCATTTCCTGCAGTTTTTAAATCTTGTTATCTAATCCAACTTTCAGTGAAGACAAATTCTTTTTAACAATTGTTTTACTGGAAGATCCTTTTTCTTCTCTCCCCTAAGAAACGTTCTGAATCCTATGCCCTGCTTCTGTCTGAATGTTCCAATTATTTCCTAGTGTTTTTCAGATACATAATGTCCAAAACAGTAATGGGAAGACCTAGGTAAGATTAAGTAACTTGCTGAAGACTCTGTGTAAAAGTGTCACAGGGCAGGAACAGAGGAGCAGAGTCCAGCTCACTCGTTGCCCAGTCCGGTGCCTCAGGTATGTAACCACTTCAGCTCCGGCTGTATTCCTCATGTACTTGCTCCAAACTGCTGAAGCTGGATTTAAATTCAGTTCTAAGATTTCCCAGTCTTAACAGCCTCAAAGCATCCTAATGGCAGGCCACTCTCAGAAAATACAACATTTCTTGTTTGCCTACCAATATCCAAACAGGAGCTTAGAAAGTCAGATGAAGTTGTGGTGCTGGTGGTGTGTCCACTGAACTGCTCCTCCCTCCCAGAGGGTCAATTCATGCCTTCAGAGTACAGAAAACACCAGCTAAAAATTGTTGTATGTAGTTACTCACATAGTATCGCCATAATGGTATGACCGTGGATGCCTAAAGCACGGACAGAGCTGCAGGCAGCAGGGCACACGCCTGCAGCCGTGGGCTGCGTGCCATCACCTGTGACTAACACCTCCCCAGATGAACTTAATCCCCAAATCCACAGAAATCAGCGTTCCTTTCTGTTGCCTGCAAGAAGCTTTGCATGAGACTGCTGTGTGGTAGAGCCAGGCTTGGTCTGAATTGGTGGCCGGATGTTCAAGGCTTGATGCACTGAGGAATCATAACCGGACGGGTAAAACTCACCCAAAACACGCTGAGAGGACTAAAGCGGTACGTAAATGGAGGAGTGGGAGACTGGCGCTGTGGGATGGCCTCGATGCTGTCCTGCGAGGGACAGGTCCCTCGGCCCCGGGTGCAGCACAGCTGCGGGGAAGTTCACAGCCTTGCCAAAACACCTGAGCAGCGGCCAGATTTTAAAAAAACTAGCCGTGAATCTTCATATTTTTTACAATCCCGGGCAGAAATGCGCTCCCATACCTCTACAGAGCGGATGCCGATCGCATTTCGCTCTCCCCGCGCGCACCGGCTGCGGGGGGGCGCGGACAGCCCTGGCGAGCCGCGGCGGCCGGTGCTGCAGGCGCTGCCCGGAGCCCCTCCGCCCCGAGCGGACGGCCGGCTGCGGGGCTCCCCGCTCCCCGTGGGGTGTTAGAGGCCGGTGGCCGAGGCGGGGCTGAGGCGATCCCGCCTGCGGAGCGGCGGAGGCTGAGGCGATCCCGCCTGAGGAGCGGCGGCCGCGCTCCTCACCGCCGCCTCTGAGGGAGGAGGGCGCTGCCGCCGCGCGCGTCCCGCCCTCACGGTGCCGGGGAGGCTCCGCGGGGCCCGGAGACACCTCAGGCGGCAGCGGAGGAGGAGGCGGAGCGCCCGGTCCCAGCCCTCAGCCGCTGCCCCGCCGCTGCCTGCTCCTCTTCCGCCGGCCGCAGGTGAGGGACCGCGACGGGAGGGTGAGGGCCGAAGCGGGGGTCGCAGCCCGCTGTGGCGGAGTGGGGCCGCGGGAGCCCGCGGGTGGCCGGAGGCCACCCGCGGGCTCCCGCGGCTCCACTCCGCCGAGCGCAAAGTTTGGTGAGCTTGCGAGGCCTGAGCACGCCGGATGAATGGAGAAGTTACTGGCTTTTGCGTAGTAATGCGCTCGAAAGCCAAAAGCTGATTCTTCTCTTACGGAGTGTTTCGGATCCTCTTTCGCTTGTAGTTTTTTGGCGCGATAGGGCTTTAAATTGCTGGAAGAGGTGCTTAAATATCCAGGGAAAGCTTGAAATATCTGCAGAAGGTTGGTTCGTGTCTCTTTTTTACTGTTTCTAATCTCGATAGGGCGTGTTATGGTGTTTCTGCAAGGAGCGAGCGCTCTGTGTTAATAAAGGGATTGAAACGCTTTGATATGTATAGTACAGGGTTTGATTGTATTGCCAGGATCTTGTGTTGGTGCGTGGCAGATAAAGTGTTTCATTTAGCAGGGACATGTCATCACCAGCAACCCAGGACCATGCTAAAGTCCGTTGAACCCAGGACTTCTTTTATGACCCGTGAGGATGCGGTCAGCAGAAGTGCTGAAGACTGGCAAAGGCACCTCTGAAAGCATTTCTGGACATGCAAAGTAAATACGTGGTGTAATACTTGGATCTGATTCTGCACAGAAGTCTGCTTTTCTCCTGTCAGGTGTGTTGTGTTTTCCTTGTGTGGCTGAGTGCCTGACACACTCGATCATGGCCCACGATCACGGTGTGTGAAGTGCTGTGCAAGCGTAAGGTGGGGGAAATCCACGCAAACGCTTCTGAAAACTGTGGGTTCAGTTCTGAGGTGGTTATGATTTGTTATAGGAAATAAAACGTCCTGTGCTGGACACTGCAGTATGAAAATTTCTTCAAGGTAGGAAATAGGATGTAACTATACCTGCATTAGTGACCTTACTGCTTTGTGCCAAGATTCATGATGCAGGGGTCTTTTTTTTTTTTTTTCCCTTTAAAAAAAAAAAAAGAGTTCCTTGTAAAGTTCCTAGCTCCTTTTTTTTTTTTTCTTTTAAAGAAGGCATAGGCATGAGCTTGTTTACTTTATGTCTAAAAAGGAAAAGTACCACAAAGAAATTCTTTAACTGTTACATATTTTGAAGATAAATAAGAATAGTGGGGAGGTGTCATTCTTTTTTTTTTAAATACTTTTTGTAAGCAAGCAAGATTCCAGAACGGAAAGAGAAAGTTTCTTGGAGAGTGTAATGATTGTGTTTAGGTTAGAAATAAGTAAATAAACAGTGTGGTGGTGTGTGTGTTTGTGATTTTTAGTTGTTTGTTTAGATACCCTGGTTTTTCAAATGTTAAAGTCCTATTCTGGAAGCTTTTATGTGATCCCTGTAGGTGGAAGAAGAACATGGTGCAGGTCTGTGTTAAGACCCGTGATACAATCAGTGTACTCATGGTATGTTTGTGTGTATAGTGAATTAAGTACTTTGGAAAAAAAAATCTTTGTTGCACTGGTTGACATTAAAACCACTATTTGCCAAAATCACCACACATTGACAATTTCCCCATCTGGAAATGTAGAACAGAAGATGAAAAGTACGTGAAATATCACCCTGAAAACAGTAAGCCAATACTGATTTCTAATGGCTCTTATAGCACGTTATTTATGCTTCCAGAAGTCATTACTATCAGCAATTAGGGTCATTGGGGGTTCTTGTAAAGCAGCCATTAAACTTCTTAATTTTTTTCTTAATGAAGCTAATGTCAACACCGTTAAGAGTAAACAAGGAAGATACTTCATTCCCTAATGTATGTGGATATTTAAGTTCTCATGGTTTGTGCTAAGTGAAAGAGCAGGTGCTGGTTGAGAGCTAATTAGTTTAGGTGTTAGCCTAGAGATGGATGATCATTTTCTTCTGCTAATGTGGGTGTTTGTGTAATTGCCAGTTGCTCTTAGATTAAAAAAGAAAAATACTGTATTCTCCCTGGAATTGTGAAATAATCTCTAAATTGAATTCCTAGATTTAGTTCTTGGGTTGCATCTTTGACTTGGATTTAACATTACAGAATTTATCAAAATGACTTGTTCTGATTTTGATTTCTTACAAAGGCTTTAAAACATAGGCTGAGATACTTCACCCAGCAATTCCTCCCACAGTCTCCTGGTTTGTGTTGAAGCTACGTTTTATCTTTCTGGAAAAGGATCCAGCCTGTGTGATAAGGATTTGTTTGGTGTTTCGGATTAGTAAAATGCAATAGTCAAACTGCACTAAGCATCTCCAGGGCTTTTGTATTGAAAGTGTCTTTTGGGGACTTTTTGCCTATATAGAAATATTTTTTTGTGTAAATCAAAGGTTGTTTAATTGATCATAAGATATCAACCTGGATGGAAATTGAGGTGTGTGAGAGCAGATAGCCAGTGGAATTGGTGTTGTCCTCTAGATCACAGAGAGTTGTGTACTTCAGTGCTGCTTTGATTTACCAAGGTGAGAGGGTCTGTATTCCCGAGCAGGGAGCATGCCTTGGCTGCTGTCTGCGCTACTCGCTTGTTTCTGCTCTTCTTTCAGGCTGGATTTGATGCTCCATGTGAGAAGCATCTGTGTTCACAAGCAGTTCCAAAGATTTAGACGTACTGTTAAAGTGGAGTTACAGGCCTTACTTCAACCAAAAATGTTTTTCAGGCTCTTTTCCTCTCTGATTAGAGCCCAGTCAGTATTCAAATTCTTAAATGCAGTCTCTGTAAAGCGCCATTTGAAGGGCTAACCGGTTCTTTCAAAGACTGAATACTGCATAAATAGGGAGATAACTTATTAAACTAGCATCTGCAAAGTTTCATGATGAGTGTTTGCTAAGCTGGCAGATATTACAGTGTGAAATAGTTTGTAACCATGGTGCAGTTAGATCATCTTGTATTAAATTACGGAAATGCAACTTCTTCCTTAGATCATTATGGTATACTTCATGAATAGTCAATGTCTCATGTTTGCTGAATAACTTATTCTACACTTTGAAAATAGTAAAGACATTCATCTGGGATTCCCTTATACTCTTATTTAAAAAACCAAAACATTTTCACCTGGAAAAAAATGCTGTCTTGAAAGAAAAAAAAAAAAAAAAGGAGTTTTAGAACACTTTTTATCTTGTAAGAAAAATTATTATCGTTGTTATCTCCAGAGACTTGCAAATCACTTTAAATAACTATTGCTGTTGCTCGCCTTTTGCCTCTTACACCGTGCTGTCTTCCTGAGTCACCTCGAGTAGGATCCAGGCTCTGTCTGGCGGCGCCGAGCAGCAGGGTGGTCCATGTAAATACACTGTGGTAATATTTCCTGCATATCATGTGTAGGCTGCTACTGCTGAGTGCTATCTCTTCAGTTAGTAAAATTAAGGTGTAAACAGTGAAATGATTTTGTCTAGGTTACTCAAAAATAGATGGCAAAATTTAGGTAAAACATGGGCCTGCTGTTCCTTTTCTAATCAAGGCGTTGCTTTACCTCAGTAGCTTGGAGTTGTGGCGTAAGTTTGTGTCAAAACGTATCCTTCAGACTGCCTCGTTTTGTGTAGCCTGTTTTGAGTAGCATTTTTATGAAAATCAAGTAAACCTTCTCTTCTGTGGCACCTGGGCTACCCTTCCGATTTTTACAGCCCAGGCGCTGCAGTCCAGAGGCTTCAGGTCTGCTGGTGCTTTAAAGACGAAACAGAGTCAGAGCTGGCTCTCGTGTGACGCGGGGCCGCACATACCACTTTTGCTAAGAGCTTCCTTCGCAGCTGATGGCCAGAATGTTCCTCTTTAACAGCTGTTCTGCAATCCTCATTTCAGTGTTCAAAGCAGCTTCTGGTCCGTAATTAGAGAGGGAACAAACAGGGTGTGTTTAACTTCTGTTTCTGGGCATAAAACTAAGTGAATAAGGAACGGGTTCTAGTTAAAAACAGACATAAAGATTACAGAGGCTGTAACTAACAGCATAAATCAGAGGAAGGTGACAAGTTTCTTTGAATACAGCTGGCTGTTTCTGGCAACTTCTCCCTGAAGTGCCCCAGTGCTGTGAGTGTGGCTGTGTTCGTCGTAGCGTACGTATGTGTGATGTGCTTGAGCAGCTGGCAGGGCCTTCTGCTAAAGGTAATCGAACGCGATAATTTTCAGGCTCATTCTCCCGTGTCCTGCGTCACAGTTGGCTGAAGAGTAGTGACAGGGCTCTGTACCATCTTCTCCTCTGTGCGATGCAGAAACAAGTCTTGTTTGACATGCGAGTTGTCCTGCAACCCGCAACAAAAGGCATGTCTTTTTCTGAGATGCTCAGCAAGTATAGCAGTAAATTCTTTTTTAATAATGCTGTCTTGTAAATGGCTGGTTATAAAGCCACAAGCATACTCTTGTAATATAATCAATATGAAAATGTTTTAAAAGGCCTTTGATTAAGTTGTAAGGTCTTAAGAGTGCATGCTTTATTTCAAGGAAGGAGACGATAGCAAAAGTGATTTATAGGTAGATAAATGTAGCCTGCATGTGGCTGTATAACTTTGGTTTTAGTTTGCTGATTTTCACTCTGTGAAGCTATGTTGTGACTAATAATGGTGAGTTAACATTTCAAGGAATTGAATAAAATATTTCAGTAAGATGTTCTTAATTTTTAATATAGCCTGGCTTTTAGTCATCATTTACTTAATGTCCAATCTGCAATGTTAAGTTTTCTGCTTTACTTATATAAAAATATAATACATTCATTCTAGGGTGTTCTTTTAAAGAACTAGCTGATGATCAAATCACCTAGCAGTGACTAATTCTTACTCAGATACCATTTTCCATCCAAGTAATGAAAATGGTGAGGAAACAAGGGTGCCAATAGAATGAGAAGGCACATGGAAAGGCTGGGTAATGAGTACAGCTGGGAAGGAGCCATCAAAGGTAGATTCAAGCTGACTGAGCTCACTGGGGTTTGTTCAAAGTCAGCTGAAATTAATGGAAATGGGCAATAAAACTCTGATTGTTTAGATGCCAGATATTCTTACCACCTGGCTCATGTCAACCTGCGTCCGTCTGTTAGGGTATTTCAGGCAGGGCCTGCCTGCTAAAACAAGCTCAAACTTAGGCTGTGGGGAAAAGAACCAGACTGGGTCAAGTTGAGAGAGGGTAAACTTTGTACTGGGGCTTTTCTGTGTGTCTACATCTTTTTCTCTGTTGCTGCTACTGAGCTTATGTGGGACTAAATCAAAAACATAAATTCCAGTAGCAGAACAGAATTTTGGTTTCGATTTCCTCATTTGAAAGGAAGCTGGGGTATGGCTATCAAAGCTTTCTCACTTCCTGACACTTTTTGCCTGATCTTCTGCTCCTCCTTTGCTGGTGGTTCCAGCCTGCTGCCATGAAGGCAGCTGTTGTTTCAATGCCGAGGAAACAAATATTTATATATTTGTGAGGTACACATTTATTGCAATAAAATAAATGACAGAAGACATGAGAAACGTATGTAGTCATTACTAGTTAATTTTAATTTTAATCAGGAAATGGATTTTGAGGTGAAAAGGCTTTAAAAATTCTTGTAACGGATAAAGCCAGTGAATCAATTCTGATACTTTAATTGTGCAGATTCTTACTGTCCTGCCTATTCGGTGTGTAGAACGTATGTAGGCCCTGTGCGGTTTATTAGAAGACAGGAGAAAAACAGAGGCGAGGAGTACTTGTGTGGATTTGTAACTGGCAGGTTATGGGCCTGATTCATTTCAGTCTGCCCTCGGAAGGGAGGGCAGGCATTGCAGGGCGTGGGAGCCCTTTCCCTTGTGTTGGCTTGGAGGGGCATCTGCCATTCGGCTGGCACGAGGGGGCAACGAGCAGGCGCATGGCGTAGGCTGGAGCTGTCCCCCTGAGCTGCGCCCTGGCTCCGCACTGGGTCGGCACCAGGCAGGTGTGGGTAAATGTGCCCCCTTGGTTCGGCCGCGCGGCTGGAGCTCTGCTGGAGCCTGGCTGGCCCTGAGAAGAGCCCAGAAAGTCTCTCCTCTAGTGTTGAACCCTCTGGCAGTGGACTTTTAACCCTCAATATATTTTTTCTTCCTTTAGAATTGGCGTAATCTGCCAGTCACTTCACAATCTTGTGAGCTGATTGAGGTTTGGGTGTTTCGGGGCCTGATTTTGCTCTCTTGTGAAGTATCCCTGTAGTTCATGAATTTAACAATTTTTTTTCGACAGGGGCTTGTGTGTGTACAGGAGGGCACAGCTTCTTTTGGGAATGTCCTGGGAACTTTAAATTCCTTTCTGCTTACTAGTTATGTAAAAATGACTAATGATGACTGTGTAAAATATTATTTTTTTCTAGAAATATTCTTACATGACTTTGAATAAGTGCAGTGTAGAGTGTGATTTTTATGGTGCAGCTAAGCTGGCTCAACAAGCAGTTGTCACTGAAAGTGGGCAGCTCTGCTTGCTTCCTGCCCCTGTGCTCTCACCCCTCCCTGAAGTCAGCACTGATGCTCATCTGACCTGCTGGTGAGCTGATTCATGGAATTAAATGGGCAAAAAGCTATTTTTTTAATAGGATAAGCATTTTTTAAGTATGTTTTTTTGTTGTTGTTGTGGTTTGTTTTTTTTTTTTTTCTTTTTCCTTTGTAGAAACAGAACAGCCAGGCTGGAGGAAGTGGCAAGAACATACTGTTGAACTTCTGGAGAGACAGGCGGGGACGGTTCCCTCCTCTTTGGCAGTGGCTGTACTGTAAAACCGTGCTCCTACTTATCCAAGTAGTAAGTTATAGTTCTGCAGACATGCTGGAAGAGTGACGCGGACTGTGTTTTGATTTGAGGTGTTGCCAACTGAATTGTTAGCCCAATTTCAGTACTACTGAAGAAAGAGCTCTGCTCCTCTGCTTTACTTGTACAGCAGGAAATGAATGTGAAACTGTTTCACTGTGCTACTTCTTAGAAATCACCTACAGTTCTTTGCAAGTTCCTGAGGAGAATCCCATTTTGGATTTAGTAGTTTTTACATTTTACTTTTAGTCTGCTAATTGTAATACAGGAACAATTATCAGCCCCCCACTCCCTTTTTCCTCAGGATGTTGCAGTTTTAAAATAAAGCTGAAGATGCATCACAGTGCTGTAGTGACAGTTGTGTTGGCATATACTGTGCTTCTGTTAAAGTGCAGTGCTTACTGCAAGTAATAATGGTACGAAACTCAGCTGTTGGAAGGTAGTTAAAGCTAGGAGTTGCTCTGAGAAAGTGAAAATTTAATTCAATAACAGTATAAACATCGTGTTTAGCTTTCAAAGAAATAGGAAAAAACCTGGCGTAGTTACTTTGTAAAAACGATTAGATGCAGTTCTTACAGTGACACAACAGACAAAATTCCAGACAGGCAGTTTTGTTTTCCTTGGTGAGCTGAGGTGTTGATTACTTGCCTGTTCAGAGCTCCCTTGCACAGTGGTGGAACATGATTCAGTGACACAGGTTGTCGGTGGGAGCAGAGCTGCATGTGGGTGTTAATTGCTATGGTCTGGTGCGGACCGATAAGTTAACAAGGTTGCTAGATAAAGGAGATTAAATTGCAAGTCATGAATAATATATTGAAAGAATAAAGGGGGGAAATTTTGTTTTTCAAGATTCTGGGTGGATTTAGACAAGAAATAAGAGTTGTTCTTATGTTGGCTATGTGTACCATAACTGTTTATCAGGCATGTTTATACAGGGAGTTTGGATGTAGTCGTAGCTAAACTGGTTTATCAGAGTAGTGTTAAACACTTCTTTTACATGTTAGATGAATTTTTGTCCTACCTTTATGCAGGCTGTTATATTTAGAAACACATTCTGCTGTACTTATTTTGAACTGCATTGAAATATGGGTGCTTAATCAGTGGTGGGTAGGCTTTTCTTGGAGTTGTCTCTGCTGCCAATAAAAACCTGTATCTGTATATATAAAGATACATATACAGGTATATGTATAAATAAAGAAAACTAACTAAAGCATCATTCCTTGAGGCTACAGAATCTAAAAGATATTGTGTTTATTTCTTTTTGTCTTTCTGGATGGCTTCTCATCATGTTCTGTGTGTCAGTATCCCAGGCATCATTTTTTGGCCTTGTGCATATACAAATGGATAAACAATGCTTTGAGAAGCACTTGCCAAGAATAAAACCAAGCCAACCAAACTTGTTACTTGTTGGTAAGTCTGAGGAGCATTGGCTGTAGAAAGTATGAGAAATTTAGCAATCAGCTGGGAATACATTGATTTGCTTTCTCGTTTAAACTGGGGAGCAAGACAGCACTTCTCCAGTGCAGTGTATTCAGCATAGCTTTTGACATGCTCAGTAACATCATGTTTAGTTTGAGTAGTTGGAAAGAGGGTGAGGTGTTGCAATTCTTATATGCTATAAAAACATTCTCGCTAGAAATAGAGGGGGGAAAAAAGTGAGGTGGAGAGGGAGGAGGAAAGATTTCTTTAACTTGGCACTGCTCTCACAGAAATGGGGTAACTGTAAGTTGCAGGCAGAGGACAGCTAATTATATTGTGTAATAATACTATAGTGGACCTGGGAAAAACTTGCCTCAACCTGGAGTCAAGCTAGGTTAGTGATAATGTTGAGATGGGGACTCGAAATACCAAAAGGGGGAAGGCAGCGCATGTCCTCTGGAAACCTGGTGTGCTTTAAAAATGCTTTTGCATGCAGCTACCTAGTGCGTTGGAGATGAAATTGTCCAGAAATATTTTGTAGTTGCTGAGACCTGAACCCCTCTCTCCGAGCAGTGGCCTAGCAGCGGGCAGGGAAAGCGTGCAGACTCTGAGTGGGGAACAACTTCATCCTTCTTTTGGTTGAATTTTAGTAAGTTCTCTTCTTGTGCGCTAGTTAGTGGTGTTGTCACCCTGATTTGTGCCTTCTCTACAAGACGCCAGTAGCTGTATTTGTGTACTCCCATATGTGAGTGCTTTAAGCACCTTGGGGTTCTGGGTGCCGCCTCTCTGGGCTCACTCGCTGAGCCTGGACCTTAAAATCGCTGCTGACTCTCTGCATCTGTTTGGAGTAAAATTCTCCGGAGTCCCATCTCCTAGGAACACCTAACTCTTGGAGGCATGAGGTAGCTGACAGTCACAAAGACACATAGTTGTGGAGGGAATTTTTAAAGTTTTCCAGGTGATGCTGGAGATTGCTGGTCAGTGCGAAACAAACTATGCTGTTTCCTGAATCTCCCTTCTTCGGAGCGTTCTTTGGGATTTGGTCAATGCTGTCCAGGGTTCCCGTGTCCCCATTCCTGTACTTGACGCCCCCAGTGCAGGCTTTTCTTTGCTTCATGAGAAGGATCTAAGCAGACTTTGATTCTCTCGCTGTTCCCTCTGCTGTGACCCTCTGGTCAGTCGCAAACCCTTGGGTGGTCCGTTGCGTGGTTACCACACAATTTGAGTTCAGACCTGAAAAACTGGTTTTTATAGGCACTAACCACCTGTTCTGTTAGGGAACGGCCCAGGTAATTGTGGATGGTCTGTAATGATGTCCTGTTCAGCAGTGGCAGCCGAGCGCCGCTCCTCCCTCCATGCAATGCCATACAACCAGCCCTCCATAACTGTGTTCTCGTTCTTGAACAAAAAAGTGCTGTTTAAAGAGTGGTAGTATATCCAGCTGAACTTCAGAATGTGTATGTAGGTTCCTGTGATAGTCGTAGAGGATTTGTGGTTACCGAGCAGAGCTGCTTGTGATAGCACTGTTTTCTCACCCACTCCACAAGTGTGTGCAGTCAGACTACGAGTGTGTCTTCTAACATAAACATATAAACATATATTCTTAAATCAGGGCAGCGCCTGGGTAATTACAGCCATGCTTGTTTTTAGACAATAATTGGGCACGTAACAGGTCTACATTCTAACCTAAGAGGATGACTGTGCAATTGTTGCCAGGGAACGAGCTAAAATACCTTAGTTATTACCTGTGTATAATGTTATCCCACATAAGGTAAATGGGAGACAGGTTGTTCTACTTTCCTTTACAGAAGGCTTTGAGTTTGTACATTAGCAGTTACTATGGGAGACTTCACATGCTATTAATCTTCATGTTTTAATTGATCTACTAATCATTTATTTTTGTAACCAGGTAGGCAGTTTTCTTTACCATGGTAGCCTTCAAAAAATAGAAATCTGTAAAATCTGGATAATTTGGACAGAACATTTGTAGAACTCAAACTGCATTGTGTGCCTTTTGGTTGGAAATAATACCTGTGCCAGAATGATCCCAAGATGTAGTTTTACATAGTTCTAAGCTGCTTGGGATGTATGCCTGTATTCCCGTTATTGTTAATTCTTGTCTATGTCATTGTACAGCTAAGAGGATGGAAAAGTAGGCAATAGTAATTCTTACCCACCTGTCCTTTCTCTGTTTAAAAAACCCCAAGCCTTTTCTTTTCAAGATAATAACCTGGGGAAGAGCACCCTCCTTGCAATATTGCCAAACATAGCTTTTGGTTATGAGTTGTTCAAAAAGAAAAAAAAGACCTTTCAAAACTGTAAGGCTCATCTTTCACTTGCCTTATGAATTTCGGTCTATTTTTGGCATAAATTTAGTTTTTCTCTGTGATCAAGTGCTAGAAGCTTTATTTAAAACACAGTTTTGTGATTTAGTGTCCGCTAAAAATGTCTGCTATAATTCATGTTTTGATAAAGCACTAATCCTTGTGAACCAGCAGGCTAAATCATTCTTACAACTCACTTCCTGTATAATGGAGAAATCAACAAAATTTTAAGCACTTTCTTTGGGCCTATGACTTACATTTTTACATGTATTTCCCTGTAATGAAATAGTAATTTTAGATTTCGAGCACACTAAATGAAGGTATGTGTGGCTAAGATGATATGCTGTGCTCCTGGAATATGCCACACAGTTTTGTATTGATGCAGTTACCTTGGTTCTGTACTTTACTATAGCTTGTTTGTGCAAGAGGCTGATTTCTGAACAAGAACTAGAGGTACAGCCTTCTCAAAGTGGGAGTACTGATACAAATGCCTACTTCTACTGGTGAGCTTCCTGGCTTTTCTTTTGTTTGACTTCTGCCAGAATGAGAATATTCCTTTCTTATTTGGCATCTCTTGACCTGGATTTACCAGGTCTGAGTTCCTTGATGAGTCATTCACTGGACTGTCCCTGTTCCCTAGGCTGACCTCCTCTTGATCATTTCTGTAGGGTCATAAAAGAAGGGCAGACTGGGAAAGTCACGCAAGTGCTTGGAGGAGGAGCAGTCATCAGGCCAAGTGCTGCACCCTGTCTGGAAGGGGGAAGGATCAGACCTCCAGTTGTCTGTGTAGACTCTGGCGAGGTCATGCGTGGCTGCGATCGGAGTGCCTTGGGAGTGGGGAGGGCTCCAGCCCAGTGCTGCAGTCTGCCTTCGCAGTATGAACTGCAGGAAGAAACATTAGAATTACACACATACGTAGCGGTACTTAATTCAGCATTTTTGCTCACAGTTATGGCTTCTATTTATTGCTTTTTGTTTAAATGACAGGTTTCTAAACACGTTCTTGTTCTAGCTTCTGGGCATCCTCTCAGCCAAGGGAGGAAATTTGTCATTGATGTATTAATGATTATATTTGCTATCATGAATATAATTTTCTGTAAGTCTTAATATTTGCTGCTGTGGTGACTTGAATCCTTGCATTATATTCACAGGACAGATTTATTTTCAGCCATGATGTTGATAAAGCAGACATCTAGTATTCATAGTACATGTAAAATATCCCTTGTACTTGGGATGCTTGTTTGCAGCTTTTATTTTACTTTATTTTATTTCTTTTGTGTGTTATCCTGTTTAAGAATTCAGGATTTCATAAATCAGCGTCTTGGGTGGAGAGTTCAGTGAATATTAGCTTCTGTGTTCATTGTCCCCAGCTATTGTTGAAATATAAAAACCTTTTCTTAATGCTTTTTTAATTTGTGCTTGATAACCTGCTACTGACAGTGTACAATTTCTTTCCCAATGGGACACTTTTTTCTTTTACTGCACTGATTTTTTCTTTTTTTTGGAACATCACTTGACCTGTTAGTACCTTTCTTGTAAATCTGCTGTCTCCTCTGCCCCCCCTGCCTTGTTTAAAGTCCATCTAAAGCTGAGAGTTTCTGTGAAAGACAGTCTTTTTCTCTGCTTGTCACTGAACATATTCAAGCAGTTGTGTCTTTTTGTAAAAACGCTGTGGAGCAGCTATAATGTTTTGAGACTCAAGTTTTGACTGCTTGCTTGTATTTAATTTCAACTTATTTTCTCTTCAGTTTTTTGTGCTTGAATACGTTTATGTGTATACTTAACGAAGAGACCGTGATGAAATTATTGGTATAATCCAACGTATATGTGCCTGAATACATATATCATCAAACTGTAACTACTTACAGTCATTTTAAGAAGTTGATTAGATTTTTTTTTAAACAAAAATACATACCAGACATTTTCACTTACATTTTTGTCCTTTCCCTTCCTCATTTCTGACTTCTTATAATGTCTGTATGCCTACGCTTAATGTGGTGATAAAGTAGTAAAAGTCTAGATGAAAACTAGTATGCTATGATTTAAATAAATGTTACAGCATTTTTATGTCAGTGTGTAATACACAGAGTAGCTAAAAATGTAGATGTGCCTGTTTTATGCATGGTTTAGGTCACTGAAGGGTTGCATATGGCTAATGTTTTTCCTTACCCTGCAACATTTGGCTGTTAGCTCCTGGATGAAGTGGGCTGACTCAGTGACAGATATGAAAGCAGGATTTGTCATATTGTGCATTCTATTGTATTTCAGTGGTTTCTACTTCATTTTTGCCTTTGAGATGAAATACCACGATGCTTGAAAGCATTGCGGTATTTCATAGGGAAAGTTTGTGAAAATCAGTTAAATGACTTAATTTAAAACCAGCAGAAATGTCTGAGGAAGGTGTCAAAAAGTGGGGTTTGGATTTGTAAATATTTGGGGAGTATGTTACTTCAGGAACACTCTACACGCATACAAATGTTTGTGGCTTTTTCTTTTCTTTCTCATTGGGAACTTGTTTGTCTTTCTAGACTGATAATCAAATGCAAAAATATTTGGGTTTGAGATTTGCCTAGGGAAGGTGTGTAAGGTATATAAAATGTGTTATGAACTGCAGAATGGTCACAAAATGATATTTTTTCAGTTTGTGTGCTTAACTCCCTTTTGACTAAAAGCCTGAGCTAAGCTTTTTAAACAGTTCTTTTTATCTTGAAACTCCTTCCATTAATCCTCCCCCCTTTCCTGCACTTGAATACAGATACTTCTGGTGTACATCTTGGAAGTAAAGAGCGCTTCCTCCCCCCACCCTGCCCCCATGAAAGTACTGGGGTTTTTAGGCAGCAAACTTGAGGTGTGATTTGGTGGTAGAAGCATCAACCTGGCAGTCAAAAGATGTGAATAGTGTTCGTAGGGTGATTGTAGCAAGTCAGACTTTTCTTCAGGCTTTTCTTTCTGCAAAATGTGGATAGAAATAAGAGTACATGAGGCTTTATTTACTCATCTTGGAGGCCCCCAGAGAGAAGTGGAAAGCATTCTGGACATTATCAGTAATTTGGCTGCTGGAAGTTGCCCAAAGTACTGGCAGTATGTTCTTGCTCTTACTGAAAAATAAAGTAGCAGTTTGTTTTTGCTTTTTTTTTTTTTTAGTAAGTGTAAGTCGGCTTGGATCCTGCTCGACAGCCTGTTGTGAAAGTCATCACTTCTAATAGCCCAGTGCCCCGGGGAGCACTGCAGGGCATTGACTGGCTCAGTACTGACTCAGAGCCTAATTCGTTGACACTGCTTATCTAGAAAAATGGTGCAATTATGACTCTCCTCCCTAGTCTGGGAAAGCATCTTGGACCTCCTCATTCACAGCTCCAGTTTTCAGAGATGGGGTGAGCCAGTCTGACTGGGGTGAGTCTTCCCTGCTTGTGTATATTTATCGGTCCCTGTTCTTTAAATTCTTGACTATTTCCTGGAAATTAATGATTTAGTTATACCCAGTCGATAATGGCTTTTGTCAGGTGTTAAGAGAGAATTACAGAGCACCCTGACTACTTGTTTAGCAAAGGCATTGAGAGTTCTGTTCTCCCCAGAGAAGTTAATCTTTTCTGTTGCTGGCTCTTGCCTAGCATCCCTCCGGGCTGTCCCCCGTCTCGGGGCACATGTGGGAGCATGGTTCCTTCCCGTGATGGCTGCAGCAGCGTTTTCAGGTTAAGGCGCTCCTTCGTGCCCTTGTCTCCTTGTTCTGCCTCTGTTCCACAGCCAGCTGCTCTCAGGTGCGCCAGCCGCGCTGCCCACAGTCACTGACCATATCTGTCTTTTAGGCAAAAAGAAATAAAACTAGGAGACACAAATGGTTATTTTGAGCTGATCTGACTGTGCGTGGGCCTAGAAACAGTGACATGCACGTAACGAAAGAATGGTGTGGTGTGGTGACAAGACAGGAGTGGTGGGGAGGCAGAGGGGAAAAGGAGGAGAAACTCATTTAGCAAATATTGCTGGAGAAGCCCCTGTTGCAGAGCTGTAGCCAAGACCTGTAGGTTTAGTTGTTGAAAATGAGCAGCAAAAGTTTCCTCTCTAGATTTCTGTTCATTAAACTAATTTAAGCTCTGTGTGTGGAGGGGAGGGTGGTGATTTATGAATAAACATGTTTGCTGTAGTAGCTACTCGTATTTGAATACATCCCTGGTAGAGATACCTCTCGCTTCACACATAGGCCCTTCCCCCCTTGTATTAGGGCTTGTTTGCTTGAGCAGTGAGTTGTACTTTAGAGGAAGCGATGGTAATGGTACACTTGTCAGCTCGAACTGTGAGTGAAAAAGTAGTGGTCATGTTACAACCCTGTGAAAGGAATGAAAGAGGAACTTCATTATTTCATCCACTGCTCTGTCTTGCCATTGCTCAGAGATACTGACTTCACTTGCTACTGAAAAAACTGTCCTTAAATGAAAGATTTTCCCCCCCCTCCTCCTGTAACTGAATTTATAGCAATGATTTGCTGTGTTGTTTTTGTAACCGCCGTGCCTGTCATTAGGAGTTGAAGGACTGACGTTCTGCTTCTGCTATCCTTAACATCATGCATTCTTATTTAATGATATATTTATTTTTAAAATATAATAACATTACACAATAACTCAATTATTATTTTATGTGATATTTAAAGCCCAACATTGTGCTTCCTGCTACAGCTGAACAGACATTCTCCTCCAGGGATTGTATGAGTTTCTGGAAGTATGAGATTAAAGTCCAACAAAAGATTTAAGTGCCAACGAAGATGCTTTCTGTAATGGATTGTTATAGTACAGAATTATTTCTGTCTTATAAACTTGGGACTATTATATTTCTAAAATGTCTTGTGAGTATTCGTTTATTTTGCTGGCACCTTTTGTGGGTGGGTGATGGTATCGGATCAGTTCCTTTGAGAGAGAAAAAAGGGACACCACACACTCAGAGCCAGCCAGCCAGCAGGAAATCTGTGGGACAACCAAAAGCTAGAAAATGGGTTTTGAGTTCTTTGCTTTAACCACCGTGGTCATCCTTCTCATACAGGGGCTAAGGGCTTCGGAAGGTCTTGAGAATTTGTATGTGCACAGGACAGAAAGACGGGATTACAGGCGAGAAAAATACCTCTGGAATTTATTATGCTTTAACCACAGGATGTGGTTATTGAAATAACGTTCTTCGGTTTTTGGCAATATTTGGATCTCAGGCTTTTTCTCAGTTTTGAATGGTTGCTTTCTAGATTGTAATTTCTGAATTTGTCACTTTTAAATTTTTATCTCATGATGCCATTTGATCTGCTTATAGGTGAATAGTTGAAATCCACTGTTACATTATTAGTTTCGCACATTTTCTGTCTCCTTTGCCTGATCTTGTATGGTTTCAACTCCATAGTGCTTTTCACTTCTGCTAGTTTTGGTGTAAATCTCTGTCACTACCAACTCTGTCAAGGTACCAGGCAGTAGTATGAACGTGCTGACAAAAAGAGAGCTTCAGATAGACCCGTTCTGAGTTTTGCCAAATAGTTTCCACTGAACCTGGAGAGCTGCAGCTGCCAGAGCAGAAACCATGTTTTCTTTGAAACAAACTTGTAGTAATGATGTTTCTCTTGTTGCATTTGTTGCAATTTTAGACATGAAATAGTTTAAATATGAACTACCATTTCATAAGTTCTTAATTAACTTGTTGTATCAGGTAGAAAACCCCTAATTACTGAAAGTGAAAGCCACTCCAGCAGTGCTACATAACCTTTAGACCTGTCAGAGCAAGAAAGATTGTACCAGAAACTCTTGGAGACCTTCTCAGCAGTGCTTTTAAGATTGGCTCTGCATCTGTGTGTTTTCATTTCAAACTTCCCGCATTCATTAAGTAGTTTTTGCATTAATTATTACTCCCAAGAAACCAGAATCTAATCTTTGTGTACAAATCCAATTTTCTAGGTGTATCTGGAGGAGGATCTCATTTCGTGTGAGTTTATAAGACAGTGGTAGCCACGTTCGAATGCAACAAGAGGTAAATCGAAAGGAACTGGCAGCAGTTCAGTGAATTGTAACATGTACAGTCAGCATCCTTCTTCATGTCGTAGTTAAGGAATTTTAAAATCCCTTTTATGGGAGAAATTGGTACGCTTGACTCTTCTCGTGGTTTTCAATGTAATTTTGAAGGTCGTATGGAAGAGGAAGTATTACCAGTTTTATGTAATATTGTTCGCTTTGTTCTGACTTTCTTTTTTGTTCCTGAGCATTTGAATGGTTTCTGCAGTAAACTGTCCTGGATGTTTCTGAATAAACGTTAAGCTGAGCATCAGTTCAATGTACATTTCCTTATACTGTCTTTTAGGGTGATGTGGACGTGATTTTTAGAAGATTTGTAGGTGTTGGCCAGACAGTAAAGTAGAAAGGAGCATCTTAGTATTTGTAGTAGTTTTAGTTTGATTTATAAATGATTGTTTATTTAAAAAAAATAATATGAAATGTATTTTAAACATTTCTGAAAAATACTGAGTGTTCTGAGATATGGACGATGTGTAACTGAGGGGGAAATAACTTTAGCAGTGTTATAAAATGGTGTCTAAAGGATCTGCCTGTTAAGATATAGTTGAAGTATAGCACAATATTTTAATAATGCGAATCACATTTTTGTTTAGAAATACTTCTGTTCAATAAAAACTGTTGTAATGAAATGTGTTTTTTTACAGATTTGATGTAAAAAACTTCCAAACCTGTACCAGGTACACATGCTACTATATTTTGCCCAAAAAGACTTCAAATGAATTCAGTATTTCAGTTCAGAGTACTTTTTAGTGAAGTTATTCAAAAATGATACAAGAGATTTCCTGTAAAATATTTCACTTAGTGTAAATGTGATTAATTTGAACTAAATTAAGATATTTCTATGATTGTGCCTGCTCAGGATGAGTGTTCAAATTAGGGCTCCAGCAGTATTGGTGTAGCTGTTATGTCTACTAGCAGGGTGAACTCTTAAGACTTGTGGCAACTTTTATACTTTTAAGTTAATAAATAAATTAAGTAGATAACTAGAAACCCTCAGTGCACTGCAGTGTTTTCTTACAGAGGTTTGTGGAGGTGTCCACTGAACCAATCAGAAAGTCTGAGCAAAGATAGTGTGAACATTTTTGAAAATAGTAAAGCTGCTGTTATTAATAATTTCTACTTATGTGTAAAAAGTGAAGCTACTGGTCAAAATATAAAGTGTATCTCATAACTGATCAAAAGAAAAATGTAAAGGGGGCTGCTGTTTTGAAAAAGAAAAAGGAGTCAAACAAAACTGATGTTTTGTTAACTTACGTCTCATTTCCATAACTACAGTGAAATCTGGATTTCGACAGTTTAATATGCTGGTAAATGATCAGTGAACAGATGTCTTGAATAAAACTGGGAAGAATCAAACAATTTTGGAAGTCTTTGCTCTAAAAAAGTGTTATATTTGGTGAAGTATAATGAATCTGGCATTTCATAATACAAAAATAATCCATCCTTCCGTTCTGGAGTTTCTGTTGTATGAAATTTGTTGTTTCTTGAAGCTAATGAAATCTCTCTAAAATTAATCAAGAACTATCGTCATGTCCTCCTCTTCTTTGTGTTCTAATACTCCAAACCTAAACCAAAGGAAAAATCTTGAAAACAGTAATAGGGGGAGATGTTACGAAGGAGCAAAAGGAAGAATTTTTTAATACGGGTGTTTTTTTTTTTTTTACCTTTGTCCAGTTTTAGCTTGATAAAGTTTCGGTAACTTTAAAAAAACCCAGCCAAACAACCCGATAAAGCAGATCTGTGCCGCAGGTGCAGCATTGATCCACCAGCTCAATACTGCGCAAACAGCGATTTGATAGGTGTGAAAAGCCACGGCTGTTGCAGCAGCGAGGTGCCGGGCTTGTAACGTAACTGGTTCAATGTTCCAGTCAGAACGAAAACGGCCTGCACGGCGTTGCTGGGGAAATAGGCGCCTGTGGTTAGCGTCGAGTGCAGAGAGGTTTGTCTGCCGTGCCGATCGAAAAACGGCTCCAAGTACTCAGCCTGCGTATCGCGTGGCTTCCGGAAGCTTGCTGCTTATCTGCAGGCTGGTCTCTGTGCTCTGAGGAGCTTCAGTTACAAATACAGAGAGAATCTTCCGTGGTTTTTCTTTCTTTTTTTGCCCTATCTCTTTACGTTTTGATGTAAAGTACTTCTCTCGCTTATTATCTTTGTTTATAGTGTCTGTGTATGGGAGGAAGTATTCCGTCCTCAGACGGGATCCTGAGAACACGCTGGGGGAGCAGCTAAAGTGAATCTTGCATGTGACTGTTATCAGAGGCTCTGGTGAAGGTTAGGTTTTCAGGCACATCTTTAAAAAATAAGAAAAAATCAAGGAAACTGTGAATTTGGCATAGTCCTTAAATTAATTATCCGAAAGCTAACTAGGTACGAATTGCAAGTACGAATTGCTACAATTAAGCACCTTCATAAACATTGAAAACAGCAATTTTAGGTCCTTTAGCTCCTCTTCTAAAGTCACTGAAGAGTGCTGCTTCTGGGATGATTTTTAAAGACTGTCATAGTATATTTTCCTAAAGTGCATTATGAAATTTCTGGGACAAACTAACTATTTGAGCATCCTCCTCATTATCCCAAATGAATACCAGTAAACTGCTGCCCAGTATTGCTCTCCAGACAGTACTGGTCGGTTTCAAAGGAACATGAGGCATCTCTCTGCTGATTACCGTTCTTACTACTGGGTACCTAGTAAGGTGAAAGTCAAGAAGCAGCTTATTTGGGCATTCCAAATTGAACACGTATCAGAGGTTAAACAAAGTCTCAGTTTTATCTGGTTTTACACACACACAGACACAGCAGATTTGTATCTGCCTTTTCAGACGAACTCTGGGAGGTGTCTTATTGTTTTATCCTCTCGCTTATTTATGGCCAGGGCTGCCAGAAGGCTTTGTCAGGATCTTGACCTTTTTCTTAAGAATCACCTCCAGTTTCCACCTAACTTTTATAAATACCGATGCCTGTTTGGCTTGGCTAGATGGAGCTAACTCCTGGCCAAAAGGTAATGGGTCTTGGTCACATCTGTCCCAGGGCTTAGGTATGAACTGGGCATTTAACCTACTGTGACAGAACGGAGTGCCTATTTTGAGTGATGATTAAAGGAGTTTATATATCCTAGTAGAAATTTAACAGAAAATTACTATAGATTTATGAATTCTTTTAGCAGTAAAATACTTTGCATCCATTCTGATTTTGTGCCAGATTATTTGGCAGTTTAGCTTGCCGTTCAGTTTCCAAAGGAGATCTCTAGCGACAGAGCTTTGGGGTGAACAACGAAGTAGGTGTTGATATGTTCCCTTCCCAGCACAGCTATTTACTTTGAATCAGGTTTCCCACTGACATCTTAATTCTGATTTCCTGCTCTGGGCCTCTTCTCCTCTGGGTCATTGTTTCAACACTACCGTATAACCATTTACTCCCCTTCTTGGTTCCTGTCCCTGGTGGGCATGTACTGGATTCCAGCAATGAATAGTGAGCAAGCATGCCTGCTACCAGTGCCTGGTACTTTGCTGAGGTATTGAACTTGTTTGGTATCTTGCCACATCCAAACAGTTGTTCCCATAATGCATGTGAAGACAGTAAAGTAGAAAGAGAGGAAGACAAAGCCAAGAGCTGGTGTGTGTGATATGGATCCCCCTACTAGGCAGCTGGTGCACTAAGTTCAAGGATGATAACCTGACCATGTCTTCTCATCATCTGCCTACCTGGAGATAGCATTTTCTGTTCGCAGCATCCTGGCTACGTGCCTTTCTGCCTTTCTCGTGTTCCAAGTAAACCTAGTGGGCAGAATCTCTTCATTTCCGCAGCAGCAATAGATAAACCTTTATCCAAAGCTGCAAGGTAGAAGAGTGGTTTTTTTTTTTCTTTTACTTTATTTTCCTGCCATATTGTTGTATTTTTTGATCCAGAGTCTTAAACATTATTTTGTGCTGGTTTGAATTATACATTGTTTTAGTCAAGTTTTTCTTCTTGGGTTGTGTTTTTTATTTGCTGATATTTGATCTTGTGTGTAATAAAACTTACTGAAAAACTTAGGGCTTTCATTATCAAGAATGCGGTAAAATTTAGTAAAACATTCTTCTCCTATTTTTGGCATCCTTTGCTGTCACACAGACCTTGCTTGAAAAACATCGGGATCAGTTAGCATAAAGATGGTATCTCTCATCAGTATTCAGCCTTCTTCTCAGACGTTTCCATCTATCATTAAGTATTTCAATCCAGTTACATTCATGCTGCAGCTTGCCACAGTATAGTTAAGTACTTTTTCATCTCTTGATTGTCTGAGTAACAGGTTCACAATACGTGGAGATGGAGAGTGAGTAGTTTTTTCTTCCTTGAACTACAACAGGGAGAAACAGAAACATTGTTAATGCTTACAGTGGTCCTTGGAGTAAAGATTTCCTGTCTTGTTGCAGGTTGGTGTGCGTGATGCATCAAAAGATTTAATGTCAAGGATCATACCGGAGTAGGCTGCACTCACCCTACTCTAGGAATTTCAAAGTGATTGAACAGACCTTAGCGGAGTGGAGAAATATGACTTTTGCTGATGATTCCTGTGGCCTATAATGGTAAGCAAACAATAAGCATGTGTTTTTATCAGTAGTCTCAGTAAGATTTAGGACCATAAAACCCCAGAGTAATCCGTTGTGCACAGGTCAGCACTACAGTCCAGGTAAAAAGTGCTTTCTCAATGGCTGCACACAGCCCTGGGGATTGCTTAGATACTCATCAGCGATGACCTTTGCTGGGAAAGCGGCTGCATACTTTGCTATTTCGGAAAGTCCTTTTACGGACTTTATGTTGCTCTGAGGCAGTAACTGCATAGCTTTTCAGAAAAGTGACTTTTGCCATATCCTGACGTTTTGCTGTGACTTGTATTATTTAAGGATTTAGGTATTAAGTAGTTCTGGTTTAATACTAGTTAACTGGACTTGGTATCAGCAAATCCAAAGGATAAAGCTCCTTAAGGAGAATTTAATTTAAAAGTATCTGCTTCGCTTTGGCTGTTGCCAGGTGCGATATCCATGTTTCCCATGATGAGTCAGTGCTTTACGTGGCGCGGGTTTCCAGTACCTTATTGGAGTCGGAACAGCAGGGCTGGCTGTCAAGCAACGCTTTGAAAATGGTAAGATGAAAGATAAGATGAAACGAGAAGAATGATAGTGATTAGGTCTGTGTTCAGACATTCCATTATCTTAGTAGACAATGAAAACTTAATGTGGAAACAAAAATCCCATGAGGCATGTTGGTTGTCTGTGGAGAGCTCTCGCTGCTTATGTACGGCTTGGCTCTTTCCGTGATCCAAGAGAGCTTACCCAGGCACTCATGAATGCTTGGCTCATGTGGTATATCATCTGGATCAGTGAAAAATATGTATACAACTCCTAACGATTTTGGAGGATGTGTTGCTATTGAGTGGGACCAAAAATACAAGATTTCAGATGTTTGCATCCATTATTATTGTTTTATTTTGGAATGAGTCTGCAAAGGACCTTTCCTAAACCCAATGTTACGTTTTGGAAAACTTTTTAGAAAGAATTGCATGTGTTTGGCTGCTGTTGTGTCCTGAGGTAGGGTACGACTGTAGAAACAATGCTTCTGTCAGAAGCGTAGGTATGTCTTCTTGGTGGTGTTTTTAATACTTAACCTTCAAGGGAGGGAACTTCCTTATTGCAAGTGTTAGTTTTAGTATTTTTGGCTGTGAAGTACGGATGTGGTGGTGTAACAATTGTTGCATGGTTGACATGTGAAGAAGTTTGGGGAACATTAAAATTCTCTTGTCATACATAGGATATAGAAACAAGATTTTAAAAACATATACTTAAAAGGACTTACTCTTGAAGTACTAGTCATTAAGTAAAGGAGGGTATTGGATTTAATCTGTCTCCTTCCCTTGTCCCTTATTTCATAAATAGTATGAAGGCTTTGCTTTGTTAAACTTAAAGGGCGTTTTATACCTGAACAGAAATATTTGTACTGTAATATCACCCTGCAGTACGCTGCTCCGGGTACTGATGCACAATTGTGTTCTTTCCGTTGTCCATCTCTTGGCCTTGGGCTGAGGTTTATCTCCAAAGTGAGATTGCCGGTGATGTTATTGCTTCGGGAAGAATACTAATCTGAAGAATGATACAGATGATGCTGTTGAGTAAGCAGAAATTCAGATAGAAACAACCATTTTGGTCTTTGGCAACAGACTCAAGTGATGTTGTTCTTACACTACGGTTTACTCTTGCTTTTTGGTTATGATGTTCAGCAAAATCGCTTTAAAAAATACTTAGTTCTGTAATAGAACTCTCTACTGCTAACAGAGTACAGTGGGAATTTAGTGCTGATTTATGCTTTGAGCAGCCTTCAAGGTCCATTACCTGCTATTCAGTGACTCGTTTTCAGTGTACACATCAATGTTAGTTCTTTTGAAAATTAGAGACTCAGAAAACAAAAGCGGAAGAAACTGAAGTTGTTGTTGATGTCGCTGCATTAGCTGAATTTCAGCTGACTATGTATTTCTGCTCGCTTCAGTAGCGTGGAAGTATTGTAGATAGGAGAGTTTTATCTTTGAGCCTCCTTCTCTGTTTTACTGGTTTTAGTTGGACTGAACCTGAAGAGCAAGTGATTTCTTATCTTGCTCAGGACAGGTTTTATCTTCTTCCCGCCCATAGTGTGACCCTTATCCCTTGCCATATTATGATTGTACCTGTTCTGTGCAAATACACTATTTACCCTAGAGGTGGGAAATATGCATTTAGATGTTGAACTGCAACACTCCCCCTAAATAATTGAGACAGAAAAAACGAGAGTGGTGTGTGATGCCCATTGCACTCCTGTTCACAGTGATTTTTTTTTTTTTATTTTCTAGTCTGTTGGCATATCTAGCCATAGTTAGAAGGGTCAAGTTACGTCTTTATACTCTGGCTCTGTCACAGCACAGACGGCTTTAGTGAGATAGAAAAGTTGAGGCATATTTAAAATACTGCTATAAAAATGAGAGAGATTTAATTTTAGATTGCAATTAAGTAATTATATTGAGTTTAGGAAGTTTGTCAGTTTGAGAACTTTGTTTGCCATGTGCTTACAGTTCTGTATTCTAAATGATGATGTCTGAAAAAAACTCGTGATGGCTTAAACATACCTTTCTTGAAGTGATTATTTTTCTTATCACTAATTTCAATATAGGCTGAGCATTACCTAGAGTAATACATTTTTTTCCTTAAAAAAAAAATCTTCTGAGAATGTCAGGGATTTTAATTTCTGTAAAAATCAGAGGTATTCTAGTAGAAATTATTGAGGCTTTCACGCACACTCTCTATCCCTATTCCTATCTCAGTTAAAAGCTCTGTTTTCCTCATGGTGTGCAAGTTAAATATTCTATGTTTCAGGGTGGTTTTTTTGCACTTTATATACCTTAATATTTATAGTTTATTACTATAAATAACTGCACAAACATTCTGCTTTTGATGTAATTAATCTGAAATTACATATTGAAAAGCTATCCTGACTTCTGGGGCTGCTGTGTTCAAAGATATGAATGTTAAGTAGTTTACTGAAAACTTAGTGTAAGTGGAATATTGACTTTTGTAGTGATAAGTTCAATTTTAAGCCAGCTAAAGTCAGAAAATCTATCTGTAAGATATGACAGGGAGTCTGGGAGTCATGAAATAATCACGCACCTTGGACTTTGAAAGATGCAAAGCACGGCTCAATTCCCTTCTGGCGTGTTGTATCTTTCTGCACCCTGCAGTTTGCTGCTTATGAAAACCAGTATTATGAAAGGACTACTTTTTTTTCCTCTCCCTCCAGCCCCTGCTGAGCCAGACCCAGCAGTTAATTATAAGGCTTAACAGATCTGTTGGTTGACCCATCATGTGTTTGCACGATAAACTACTTTAGAACAGTAGCAAACCCTCCTATGTAATTCAGTTCATAGATTCATAGATTTCTAGGTTGGAAAAGACCTTAGAGATCATCGAGTCCAACCATCCCTAATCCCCATTAAACCATATCCTCAAGTAGATCATCCACCCTATTCTTAAACACATCCAGGGATGGGGACTCAACCACCTCCCTGGGCAGCCTATTACAGTGGCTGACAACCCTTTCAGAGAAGAAATACTTCCTAACATCCAACCTGAATCTCCCCTGTCTAAGCTTATGCCCATTTCCTCTTGTTCTATCACCCATCACTAATGTAAAGAGTCCTTCCCCTACCTCCCCACCATCTTCTCTCAAGTATTTATAGGCCATAATCAGGTCTCCCCTCAGCCTCCTCTTCTCCAGGCTAAACAGCCCCAACTCCCTCAGCCTCTCTTCATAAGTTTTATTTTCCAGCCCCTTGACCAGTTTAGTCGCCCTTCTTTGGACTCGCTCCAGGAGCTCAATATCTCTCTTAAAGCGAGGGGCCCAAAACTGGGCACAATATTCCAGGTGCGGCCTCACCAGTGCCGAGTACAGGGGCAGGATCACTTCCCTGCTCCTGCTGGTCACACTATTCTTGATACACGCCAGTATCCCATTGGCCTTTTTGGCCACCTGGGCACACTGCTGGCTCATATCAAGCCGGTAGTCAACCAAGACCCCCAGGTCCTTCTCCGCCAGGCAGCTCTCCAGCCACTCTTCCCCGAGCCTATAGCGATGCTTGGGGTTTTTATACCCCAAGTGAAAGACTCTGCACTTGGCCTTATTAAAGCTCATGCCATTGGCCTCAGCCCAACGATGCACCAATCTGGTTATATGGATTATTCTTTCGTTTTTACTAACTTGGCTTGTGAGCTAGTCTTAAATTAAAAATCTTCAGTTTCCTGAGCCACCTTCTGTTGCCATTTGTCTGTCCTACCTGGATCAGTAGCATAGAGTTTTCTTTCTGTGACTGTAATCTCTTTCCTTAAAGCACATCCTGTAATAATAGTGACATTTAAAAATGAGCAACAAACCCTCCAACTCTGTAAGTGATATCTTGGTATTCTTTTTCTTAGGCTGTGGACCCATGAGAAGCGATGAGTCCATTTACCTACTCTCTGCTGCCCTTGCTCTCCTACTTTTGGTTTGCCTTTCCTTTCCGAACACAGCTCCGGACGGAGCTCACCTGTACCTCTGCTAGCTGTCACGCTCCACCACCCCGGCAGGGAAGTGACCTGCCAGAAATAGCTTTCTGTTGTTCTGTTTGGCGAGTAGGCTCTGAAAAGAGCCCAGCGGATGCAGGAGCTGGGTGCCTGGGCAGGCAGGCCATACAGCTGGCACAGGAGGAGGGGGTCCGAGTGGGTGAGACCTCCTCCTTTTGGTGGTCTGAGCCGTCTGTTGAGCTCAGGTGTTTGTGAAACCACAGCCTCTGTTATTTCACATCTTCCCTTTCTGCTGCTGACTGAAAAACTGTTTTCAAATTGCACAACTCGTTCTGCCTATTTTAAAGGCTATTGTGGAACGAATGTCGTGAGAAGAATCAATCTACTGAAATAAGAATGTGAATTAAAAAAGGTCAATTTCAACACTTTCTTTGCAGTATATTTAGCACTATTATTGCCGTGGCTCTCAGTGCTCAAGGGCACAGCCTAGATGATGTAGTGTCGTATTTTACCCTGATTGTTCTGACACATGGTTGGATTTCTTCTACCTCCTGATATTTTTTTTTCCAAATGACAGACTACTTTTTTTTTTTGTATTGATTTGCTTTTTTTATGTACATACAGTTTTAGGTGGTGATGCGTTGAAGTGAGTATGCTCACTTTTAAAAAGAGAATACGAGGTAAATATAAGTAAGATTTTTTCCGTATTGCAGAAGGAACTCTTCAGAAATTAAATGTAATTAAGGAAGGTGAAATTTCACATATAAACTTCCAAAATATATATATAAAAGGTTTATCTTTGTAAAGAAACTTACCTGTGCAAGTAATATTTACCACTGCTAGCAGATAGGTCATTCAAAATGGATCTGTTCTCGTTTAATGTTTTTGTATTAGTAAAAAAAGCTAAGGTGACTGCAGGCTAGCATTTGAAAGCAAAGTAAAAGGGAGAAGTGTTGTCTTTTACTGTGAATGGCATTTCCTGTGGTGTACGTTTGGAGTGCTAACAATCATTTCCTAGACTGAATTAGTTGTGGAGTCCACTAGACTGGAGATTATTTTTGCCTGAGATTCATAATTCATCTACTAATCTCCTTCAATTATTCTACTGGATGTTTATAGGTTCCTGATTCCCTTTTAATATCTGCTAATGGGTAATTACGGTCAGCAATCATTCTTGTCAGGGAAATGGCTAAATTAATTTCAGAAACGCTGTTGTCATTTGTGTGAAATAAATGAGGGAATGGAAATCAAAACTGTACCCTCTATGTTTGGTGCTGTAGTAGTTAAAAATGGAAAACTGGTTCTGCTTGCTTTTGTGTGCAGTTATTGAAAGGAATAAGGCAATGTATATCACTTCACTTGGTTCTTGCTACTAGGGTTTGTTTTAAGATTTCATGGGTGAGACTGCTGTTTAGTAAACAGCTTTAGGTGAGCAGGACTTAAGTCCTTGGCAAACGAACAGCTAAGTGAAAAAATACTTTAAGAATTGTCCAGGAGGTTACTGTGGATGTGTTTGTGAATACATCAGTAGTTTTGAAATGAAGAACAGAGCTGCAACATACTCTGATTCGGTTCAGGAAGGCGTTAACTTGGTAAGTGAACTGCTGTGAACAATTGTCCCGAGAGGGGAGAAGGGCTGTCATCACTGCCCGTCTGCATTTTCTGTTGTGTGAGTGAGGGACCCACTCCCCAGCCTGTGACTGAGCTAGCACCTCAAAACTGTGCTCTGCAAACACAGAGAAGAAAGGAGGGCCATCCCAAGAACTGTTTTGTTGTTATCAGTCTGATTTTTGGTACCAGGTAGCACATAATTCCTTCTGTTGGTCCACCTTGCGTTACCAGGGGGAGAAGTCACTGCGACGAGCGGCTTTCTGCTCTGCTCTCTCAATGCCTTCAATGTTCTCCTGTTTCTCCCTCCTCCGTCTGCCCTCGCATTGCTCCTTGCAGACAATTGCTGGGAAGGACGGTGCTGAAGTTCTTATGTGTCGACACCCTTGGGCTGATATGTGACCCAGAGTGCTTTAAAAAAAGAAAAAAACCAAAAGGGCCCAATGCAGTGTGCCTGAAACAACTGTACCTGCATGTTGTGGGGGAGAACTGATGGACCTCTGATACCTATTGAGCTCTTGATGGAAAGTGGATGACCAAGAGGTAATTGGGATGGAACTGCGTAGAAAAGCAGGTCCTACCTTTTGGTCCAAGCAGGCAGTGGGGACTAGGGGCTTTCTGGAGGCAAGACAGTTGTCCATACAGCAGGAAAGGTCACTGGAACTGAAACAGAGCTGCTAGATAGTGATCGCTAATGACTGCTGGTCAAAAGAGCTGGGGCTCAGAGACAAGACCCTTTAGTTGTTATCATGAGAAAGACTCAAGCCAAACTTTTAATCTCCATATATTTTGAGAGGCATCTTGAAAAGCCTTGGAGCTTCATGGCATTTACCCATTCAGTATTGTTCCAGAGAAATGAAACCTGTGCAGCCAGAAGCTTCAAGGGACTTACGAAATGCAAGAATTAGATGTGATAGAAAAATCGACTTGATTTTTCCTTGCTGTTCAGGACTTGCTTCATCTGTGCTGGTTGGAGTATGCATAGGTAATCACCAGGAGGCAAAAATCACCTCCTCTCGCAAACTTTTACATTATTTTACAGATAGTCAACTGACCAGAGAATGAAATTTGAGGTGCTAACAAAATTATTTGAGTGACAGTTGGCTATTAGAATGGAAAATACAGTGCTGATGTGGCTTGGAAAGTAGTAATAGCCTGTTTAGAAATAAGATGGGAGGAAGAATGCTCTGTTGAGTAACTAGCCATTTTATGAAAATATATTATTAAAATATGCCTGCATGGAGGGAAGGCTGTTACCTGGTGATACGTTGCATATCGTTTATGACAAGGCTGGAGATGGGAAATGAGGGAAGTCCTTGCTGCATTGGTGGCACAAGGAATTGTGTTCTCAGCCCATCAGCTGATTTGCCTCGTCTGCCCTGAACTTTCTGCTTTGCCCCAGTAAAGGGTTGGTCTGTGTGATGCATGTTCCCAGATTAGTTTTCCTTGTGAAGAGACTTGCTTTTTTGTAGCTGCCAATCTTGAGCAAACTGTGAAAGGAAGAGGCTTCTCTGACTTTTGTGGTATGACTCGTTAGTGTAGCCATGATATCATGTTTCAGTTAGTTTGCTTTAAAACACTTGGTCTCCGTAGGCTTTGCAGGATGGTCGTGTCTATTCTGCAACTGTTGAGTCCAGGCCAATTCTTAAGAAAACGTTGTGTATTGACACAAAGCACTGTGGACAGTTTTAACTAGCCCAGGGGAACAAAAGAGCTTCAGTCCAAGCCTAGTAGCCTAATGAAATGTTTGCTTTCATATTTTTTGTAACAAAATCCCATGACTTTGTCAGTAGGAGACCAGCGAGTTTAGCGATGCTTGAAAATTCCTATCTATGGGAAAGAAAGCATAGAGCAGTCAGAAATATCCAGATTTGTGGAAGATAGAAATGTTGTCTTTTTCGCTTGCAGGTGAAAGGTGGCTGTGCGTGTGTGCCAGGTCTTGCCCAGTACTCCCAAGATAAGTTTCTGTTGCTGAATCTGAACACAACCTTGTTCCCAGTGGCTTGAAAGAGAGTAGATTTGGAAGACTGTAGCTGTTCTGATTCATGTTCTGGAAGCAATCCTATTGTCCAATTTTTTTATGCCTATCACGTTTCCAGTGTTTGTTCATACATGTTTATTGGGCAGATTTCTTTATCTGACCAAATGTTTTTCGTGTTAATTGGCATGCAGGTGGCTATGGAGCTCACCAGCTCTGGCTAAATCGTATTCGTTTGTTTGGTAGATGTTCCTGTAGGTTCTCAGTGCAGTTTCCGATCCACACTGCTAAAGTTGTTTCTTATATATACTTATCTGATTGACAAATTGTTTCTTCTCTTTTCTAATTCTTTAGAACAAGTGAAGGCTTCTAAAGAAATGAGGCTTTTTCCTGATAAACTGATGATTAGAGTGCCGTGGTTTTATGGCAGCAGACCCAGTCCCCATTTGTCTTGGTGCATTTACCACTGGTGCTTCTGGGAGTGCTGTTTGGTTTTGGTGGCCTGTTGCCATTTCAGGGTTACACCTGTCTTGTGGTGTCAGAACAGCAAATCCCCAAGAAACAGTGATCCAGAAAAGCAAAAGTGATGCTGTGGTGCAGAGTGTGTTAAACAGGAGTGTGTTAAATGGATTATTTTACTGGTGTGTGATGTCACCTGTGAGACAGAATCTTTTCCTCTCTCTCAGATCTGTCTTCTACATTTTCAGGAGGTTGTTGGAAAAAAATCAAAGAAGGTGGAAGGGCACAAAAGTGATGACTTTCAGCTAAGTCTATTAAAGTTTCTTAAACAAAAGATTGTCTTGTCTGTTAATGGAAAGAGTTAATGCCAGTAATCTTAATGGGGGGGGAGGGGAATGACAAAAGACTGTTTAAGTGGTTTTGGAGCTGAAATACAATTCCTAAATGAATATATATGTGTGTGTGTGTATATATTTCTGTTTTCGATTGTAAGATGATGATGATTGGCAGGTCATTACATTTGTCACATGTAAAAATGTGTTTATTCAACTAATGCATAATTGCATGATGCTCAAATAGCTCATTTTGTGTGTTGCGAGTAATTTACAACTTAAATATGTAACTTGTACTGAAGAACTACAAGTTGCTCTGTGGTACTTTTTAAAAAAGGGGGGTGGTAGTGGCAGTGGGACATGGGATGCAAATTGAAACTAGTTCAGAGTTGAATTATTCATCTCAAAGTAGCATTTATGCAATGTATTATAGATTCTTGGTAAATCAATAAGTATTGTTTGGGAGTTTCTTTACATGATAGAGTTTTGAGAAGAAAATACTACTACCCAGGAGTCATTCATAATTACTTTTAATGTATGTCTACAAAGATCAGCAGAGGAACAAACAAATTGATAAGGTAGCAATCTTTTTTTTTAATTAAAATGGAGAAAACCACTGAATAGACATGTCTCTTCAACTTGGTGTCCTGTAAAACTCTTAAATAATATCCAGAGATAGTTCCAAGCTGACATTTGACGTCTTTTTCACCTTTTGAACGTTGGATAACTGAACCACAGCCACACAGTATAGGTCCTTAGAACAGAGATTTCCTCTGGTATTGTTTTTTCATTGACGTAGTCAGAAGGATAAATTACAGAAAACAAGCTGTGAAGTAATTTTTCTTGGATTTCAGTATTAAGTAGCCCAAGACAGGATTACTCGTGTCTCATCATTATGAATGTATTACCGCTTAGCAATTAATAGTTATTTTTAGAAAATGGATTTGGTTCTGCTAACTGGAAAAATAAAGCTGCCTCTCAAAATGTCTGTTATCATAAAAATTACCCTCAAAATCATATTTATGCAGGTATATTAAAGAACTTTTTCATTGTTCTTTTTCTGAAAATACACTTTTAGGGAGAACAAGGACAGCAAGCTCGTCGTCTCTGATGTAGTGTATCACATCAGGCAGTGCATTCCCACATCCCCACCCTCATGGTAAAGGAATTCCTCAGGCTGCATCGTGAGCTGTTGCAGTCGTAACCTTCCCACAGCCTATGGCGAGTTGTCTTTGCTACCGAAAGACGAATTCGGATTAAAATACTTGCCCCTGTGCATACCTTCTGATAATTTTCTCTTCGGAAAAAACTAGCCTGCACTCAAGTGAAGTAATTCTGCTGTCACCCGTATGACTTGGAAAATGCATTAGGGCATGACTTGAATGTTTCAAGTTCTTCTTGGCGTCTCCTTTGAAGTGTCAGTGATTTCTAAGATGCATGCACGCACCTTCATGAGAGCATTATTATGAACACGCAGATGGTACGAGTAGCAGAAGAATTTTTGCAGTTGAAAAATGAGAGGCCTTTTATTATGAAGAAAAGCTCAGTAATAATGAGTACAGGTGAGATGTTAGTTGTACTACTAACTATATACAGGAAAGATGTGTTGAAATTTGCCTTCCGTTTTATTTCAGTTTTTATATGTATGTGAGTTTATTCTGGGTGTTGCTGAATAAAAGTGATGCAATATGGTCTTTTCTCTTCTTGTGATTAATCCAAGTTTGTGATCTGCTCTGGGCAAGAAGTTGTAGTTACTCATTTTGCTGCAGAAGTGTTTTGTTTTGTTTTTTTTTTTTGTCCAGTGTTAGTATCTGGTTTTGCCTGCTTGATCATTAGGGATGGGATAGTATGCTAGTGCTTGGCTCTATTTGCATAGGCTAACTCACTCCTTATGGTTTCTGAAACTTTTTCCTTAACACCACTTCTGGTTGTAGTGTGAATGCAGTCTAAACGTGTGTGGTTAAGCATTTTGCCTTCTGAGAGTAACTGGCTAGGATTTAGCTTTTCTGCAAGTCTTTTAGTGGGTCCTTTCTCCTCAGAGCAATGGCCTTGGGCACCATGGTGATGGCAGTCAAGTGGCAAAGAAGCAGTTGTACTGTTACCAAGTTGTAAAGTCTTCTGAAATCCTGTTTTTCATGCTCCCTCCATCCCATCCCCCTGCTTTTTTGTTTTACGTCTCTTGGCATTGAGTGAACTATATTCATGCATCTATTTGAAAAACATTGGTCGTTACTAATTAATGATACAGTTCATCCCTTAATGTTCAGTGTTAACAGAACACACCTATTGCCTGGGAAACAGTATTAATTAGAGTTGAAAGAAATATATAGAACTAGATGTTAAGTATCTATTTTTTTTTGAAAGAAAAGAAGTTAGTTTACTGAATTTTGGTTTGGGCAGCTGTATTCTTTTCTCATTTTCCATGCCTGTTAATTAAAGTGTGAAAGGCATAAAAAAAGAATTTCTTAAAAATTAAGATACATGTTTTGAAAAAGAATACAAACAATGTGGACTATGATTCAAGATTTTTAATATATACACATACATACAGGGGTTGTTTACACGCAGGTCATTTACTCAACAGGAAACTAAAGGAACTGAGTCCATTCTTCATACAAAAATGTTTCAGTTGCTAGAGAAGAGTGCAGTGGTGTGGGCAGAGCAGCCTTTGGTGAGCACTGCCTGAGCCCTGCCTCTGCAGCTGCTGGGCAGCATTGCCCACGCACAGGAATGCTGGGCTTCCACCTTGCCAGCAAGAAACAATTTTTGCTTGCTTGGTAGAGCATGCAGACACGAAGTTTAAGGAATGTACTTTTTTTTTTTTTTCCTCCCCCCTCTTTGGGGATCACTCGGTACACTTAAACAGAATACATTAATTTTATAATACTGTCTCTCTACAGATTTCATCCCAGGAAGTGAGATTCGAGTTTATGGAGTTAGAGACTTGCAAAATAATAACTAAAAAACCACCACGCCAGAAACTCTTATCTGCACAAATACAAGTTGATGTAGCAATTCCTGTGTAGAGCTGATGATGAATTGCCTGTGGTTTTGGGGAGACTAACTCGTTTTCCTCTTGATTGCACTGGAAATCTGAACTTAACGCTCATGAGAAATAAAATCAGAGAACGTGAGTTACTTGATGTGCCTAAAGATCCCAGACGCAGTGGTGAAAAGACAAAACTGCTCTTTGAAGCAGTAGCTTCAGTTGTGCCTTACTGTGTCCTCTGGGAACTGAGAGAAACAGTGGCCAACCTGGGAGAAAATGCCAGCTAAAGGTAAATACTTCTTCAATGAAAATGATGACTGCAGGATATCAGACCCGCTCTATGAGAAGTACCGCTACACAAGCCAGCAGCACCCACTCCTGCTATTGCTGCTCTTCATTGCAATCATCTTCTGGACTACTCTGATTATAATCTTTTTTGTCATTGATGTGAGTATACTTTTTTCTTTGTGTTCAATGTTTTCAAAGATGATGAGGAATCACTTTAACAGCACACAAAACATTTCTGACTAAATAATATTTTTGAGCCACGTAGTCTCGAAGTTGCAATTTTGAAAGAAATCAAGTAATTGTGTATTTAATGTTGTGTATGTTTTTGAAGGGATAGGGAAAAGAGGAGACAGTGTTGTCAGGCACATGCAGTTACTATAAGGATTGTTCTTTCCTTCCTATATGTTCTAAACAAATCATAATCTATGCTAAATGGCACCTATGATAGTAAATAAATAATAAAGGGAGGAACAAGAACATAAGTTAAAATGTCCTGCATTTCTCCTATTTTATTTTTAGAGTCATATAAGAAATGTAAAATAATATAGTGATTCATGGGTTATGAATTCCCGAGGTGACTTCTTTTTAAAAGGATTTGTAGATATTAATTCCTATTCTTTTTTTTTTTTTTTTTTAATAAAACCACAACAGGAATCTCCCAGTACAATGGGTGATCTGTTGAATCAATAGTCAGCAAAGGGTAGGGATTTTGTAGTCGCAGGAAAGATGCAACTTCAAGATTTTTTTGTTGTGTAGCATAGTATGATATTTTGTAAAGAAATTAGGTGTTCTTAAGCCAGTCTACATGGTAAAAATGGGAGATGATTTAAAGATAATGCTGTAAAAAGGTAATAAGGAAGCTGTTATAATCCTTTGTTGCCTTCTAACACTACTTGCCAGATACCATGCTTCATGATAAAATGTCTTGAAGTCTCTCATTAGCAGCAAATCTAATCTTACCAGTTGCACTTCTATCTCTTTTAGCTTTTATTTGTTAAAAAAAGGAAAGAAGTAGCAGCACTGTTTTTGTTAAAAGTCCTCTCCTGTCAAACTTAGGAAAAGAGCTGTTACGCTTCCTTTTAGCAAAGTTTGAACTCCTTAAATGCATTTCGTTGGGTACATCTGCATTGTGCAATGTAGTATAGTTACAACTTAGCTTACAAGACAAAACCAAAACCACTCATTTAGGAGATAATAATGGTGAAACTGGAGTAGACCGGATATCTATAATAGTATTTATTATATTATCTTGGTATGTGTGAATGTCAGAAACTATTAATGCTGCTACAGCTAGACGACTTAGGAACTCAAGTTAGCATATTTTAAAGCTGTCTGAGCTGTTTCCAGGGCAGTATAGATGCATTTTCCTTTTGTTCTAACCGGGACATTTAGAAATATAGGTTAACAGCCTTGTAATGTTTCATTGTAACATCATTAACAACAAATGTAACACTTTGATTTGCTTTTCCAGGAAGCATCTGATCATCTTGCCTTCATTATTGCAGTATGTACTGCTCTTGTCATATTTACAGTCATGTACTTACTTCTATGTATTGAATCCCTGTTTCGGAGATGGCTAACGTTATTTGGAGTTATGATTTGGATTTGCTTCTTAATCGTAGGATATGTATCTCTATTTGAAAAAGAAAATGATTATCAACTGTGGGAACAGGTATGTATGTCTTCTTCATTCAGGTACTTACAGAGAACTGGTAGTCAGTATATATGAATGTGTGTGCTTTTTTTTCCCCCCTAAATATTATAACTGCATAACTTTCACTTTCCTAAATTGGTTTTATTGGCTTATTATAATCAATTTTAGTTTGTATTCTTTATAATAGTGACAATACAGTTCAGCTGAGAAATTTGGATAATTGCATAAGTCTAGGTGGGAACTGCATCTTTAAGTTGTAATTGAATTGTATTTTTATTTAAGATTTTTACTAGATCTTAATTACTACGAATTCATCTTTGAGAGAATTTTTCATAAATAATACTTGCTTTGTTAATTTATATGGGTCAAAGTGGTGTTCAAGAAATATATGAAGGACTCTCGAGCTGGGTGTGCCCTAGGGAGCATGTTTTCAAATCAGTGGGAGAGGTGAAGTGAACAATAAGGATTAATGACACATCCTGGCATAGCTGGGTGTGGCTTAAGTTCATTGCTTGGTATCTCTGATCAGAAGACGGGTGATTTCATGATGCCAAAAATATCATAATCTGTAGGAAACTCCTCCTAAGCTTTCATAATGTAAACTGAAGAGTTTTTAATGAAATAAAAATGACTTTTTATCTTGTTTTACTGACTCTTCCCCTTCCCCTCTTTATTTCAAATAAAGAAAAATATAAATTATCAGTTAAACAACCAAAATCTGATTTGTATTATGGCCTGGATCCAGCACTGTGTATTTACAGTTGCTATTCAGTTTTTTTTTAACTTAAGGAAGAAGCTATTAGCTTAGGAAAAAACAAAATTTACTGTTCTTAACTGTAAGTACAAACATGTAACAAAGCAAGATTTGGTTTTGCTGCTTTCAGTGCTGCAAGCCAATGTCGTATGCTGTTGTCATGTGGTAATAATTCATTAATGTTGATTTAAAGCCTAAAATATAAGGAGAACTTAGATTAGAAAGTAGAAGTGAATAGGCTCGTTTCAGTTATCTCAAGTTCTGAATTTATCACGAATTTAAGATACTATTTAAATGCAGATATGACCTTTGCTTGTCCATGCTTGTAAAACTATTACACAGCATTCAGAACATTGTGTGATAGGGATTATAGGATTGGCAGAAAAAAGATTATTATAGTCCAGTTAAAATGGTAAAGGTGAACATGAAAAGATTACTTTTGTTGAATGAAAACTTTTATTTGCTTGCTTGTTTGTTTATTGCTGTTCTTCCAACCAAGCTATCTATTCTGGCAAAACCTTTAAGTACAGTCTGGGCCTTGAGAGTTCCTTGAAGGAAGCTCATGTCTGGAATGGCACAAGTTGAGTTGCAGTGATGAGCTGGAGCTGAGCCAGGAACACTGCAATATTTTCCTGTGATCAGAGTTATTAGTTTTCATATATATGAGCTAAACGCTATAAGAAATCTATAAATATGGATATAAGTTTTACAGACATTCCTTCTGATCCTTAGCAGTTTGGTGGACTGGTGTGCATCTTGTAAAATCTGTGCAGCTAAATACGTAGTTAGTGGCAATAATGATTATTCTCTTGTGTCAGCACCAGTAAGTATTAGTTGGATTTTTGGTTTTTATCAAACATGGAGTAAACACACACATGTGATCAGGTGATGTTAAAATTAGAATAGTAACTTGGAAAAGGTGAGAAATCTGATTCTATTCAGTATTGCTGTCCTTGCAACACACTGTTCCCAATACATGATGTGCAAAGTGCATCTTCAGCTGCAGTGGATAAATTCAGGATGAAGGACAAGGACAACTGAAAAAATTAAAGGTGATATGTCATGTTAAACTGTCTTATCTATGAATCTATAGCTGCTAATTCCCTCAAAGCTTTCAGGACTACCACTGCCCTTATGTTTTAAACTGTGCTTTTGAAACGTCAGTATTTAATAGTTCAGCCTGAAAACAAGCAAGAATCCTGCTACTTTCCTCCTTGTTTTGTAGTGATTTTTGGCAGGCACCTAGTAACATGTATGTGTGATTTTTTTTTTTTTTTTTCCCTTTCTCTCTCTCCAAAGGTGCCATTCTTTCTATTCATAATCTTCACAGTTTATACCATGCTACCTTTTGGGATGAGAGGTGCTGTCATCATTAGTGTTCTTTCTGCTCTCTCTCATATTATTGTTCTAAGCATTGTGGTAAGCATCACTTCCCAGGAAAATAAGGAATCCATTCTATTTCAGGTATGGAAAACTTACTTGGTAAAGTAATTAAATATCCTAGTTGTATTACTGTTTGACACTGGTGTAACTATCTTGTTTAGAAAAGTGCCAGACTTCCACGTGAATGTTCCAAATTCATGGATTTGGAGCTTGGGCCCAATGTGTTTTGTATGCTTTTCATAAAATTGCATTTCTTTTCATCTATAATGCATTTTGGTTTTCTCACCTAAGTGGAAGAAGCAGAATTATTATTTTAATTTTTTAACTAAGTTACTCAAAATATGACGAACTTTGTCATGATCGTTCTTCCCAAGCTGTGCTGTTTCAGATGGGTCCTATCTAACTTCATCTGGCACTGCCTACAGGGTGGATCTAAAGGGACATTGCTGCTGGAGTCAGCAGGACCTGAGAGTGCCACTGGGTGCTTTGGGTGTGTTCAAAGGAGCACCCCAGCTCTTTTGATGCAGGTGTGTGTCAGGCTTCACACAGCATGCTGATGCATCAGTTCGGAGACTGGTTTCTCCCTAAATCAAGCACTGGTGCCTGCAAATAAATGTTAAATGGTATAGCAGAATTTTCTGTTTCATTATCCTACTGTATATTCATACAGGAATGGCCATGACTGAAAGTTAGCTTATATTTCCCAGGTACATCCTGGCTCATTGAAATGCTATGATGTGGTGTGTGACAGGGTAAGAGAAAGTGAATGTGGCCTGTGAAGGTGAAGTATCAATGACTGTTCTGCAGTAGGTAAATATTTTTCTTCTTGTGCAGCTGCTTGCCAATGCCGTCATTTTTCTTTGTGGTAACTTGATGGGTGCATTTCACAAACGCCAAATGCAGGTCGCTTCGTGGGATTTGTACAGATACACATTAAAGTGCATTCAGGTCCGAATGAAACTGAAGATTGAAAAGAGGCAACAAGTGAGTGAACTAATCCATGTTATGAATTGCTTGTTTTCATTTCTAAAGTCTGTATAAATTTATAAGGTTGGTGACTAATGCATGTTGAAAGGCTTGGTCCAGTCTTTGTGATACCCACCTAGTGTCGAAAATAAAAGCTGTGCCATTTGTAACAAAAGAAGGAAGTTAAGGGGGAGGAAGCTGTTCACTGTGGCTTGTCTGTATGAGAATCACAGTATTTGTAACAGGAATGTAATTGCCAGTTATTTTAGTTACCTTTTTTCCAATATAAAATGTTGCTGAGACTAGCCCAAGGTAATTTAAAAGAGCATGCTCTTAGTGCCCAGAAAAATACTTGTGAGGTAATTTCAACAGTTAGTTTCATGCTTACCTTGGTTACGTTTTTTTGTTTTGAATTCCAAAGTACTATTTGTTCTTGTATTTTCTTGTTTCACAAACTAATTTTCTTTTGCAAGAAGGAGAAAATTGGAGCCTAAGGGATAAAAAAGTCCTATAATAGATTATAGTATTTGAGTATGACATCATTTATTTTCATTAACTCCAGTGATAGTTAAAGAATAAGCAAGGAACATAAATTTCTTACTGAGGAAAGATTGTGAAGAAGTATCAAATCTGAAACTAGGGCACCTTTCCTCTTTTATCCTGGTATAAGTAGGGTTAATAACAGCAGCTCTACAAGCCTGGTGTGTACTGAGTTCCCTGCCCACCAGTCATTAGATAAAAGGAAGGGGCTGAAAAGTGACTGACTTGATCGAATTGAAAAGAAGAAAATGCCACACTGGTAGTGCTGTCTGTCCTCTGATGCTAATCTGGTGAGATGAGATGACAAATCTGCATGAAAGCCCTGGCAGAATTCCCCCATGCAGCAGCCTGGGAAGCATTTAATCAGCTTACACAGGCAGTGTGCTCTCATTTTTTGGGCCATGTGGTAACTTACATGGGGTTGTGGTGGATGTGTGTGGTGGTTTGGTTTTTTTTAATGGTTGCTTGTTTGAAGTGTAGATGTGCTTAAGTCTATGGACAGCTTGCTTTTCATCTGTGTTGTAATTTGTCACACAATTTTGAGTCTCCTTTTTGCCGCCCACTTTTTCTCTGAAAATAATGTGAGAAATGCGGTTCAGGGTTCATCATCACTTCTTTGAAAACTGCGTAATGTGTTAGTCTCGAACAGCTCCGTTACATTCACTGGGGCTCTGCTGTCAGTTTAAATCGTTCCCCAAGGTTGACTCTCCTAGTATTGAAATGCTAGAGGAGGGGAAGGAGGTGTTTTCTGTTTCTGGGGACAGTCTCAAACTAAACTGCTGCCTTTACCTACTGTAGTCCAGTACTTGATGCTCGAGGACTCCGACTTCCCGCTCTAATCCCAAGGTATTTCTTTTTGGTGGCAGACACTTGGTTAAGCAGCCCTGGCAGCCTACTGCCATCTATGTACTGCTGCATCAGTTATTCAGGGGACAAAGATTTGGTCAGAGACAGCATTTTACTCGTTGCTGGTGATGTCATCTGAAAAAGTTCCTGGTTGTAGCTGCTCCATGTAACATTTCCTCTCCTGTGATGACTCTGTCTCTGGGACCATAGAGTGCTTCCTGGGTTAAAAGTACTCTTTTTTTTTTTTTGTCTTCCTCTTCTGCCCAGCAACTTAGCAGGGTTGTCTTTGAAGAACAGGCCTTTAAGTCAAAACCAGTGTAAAACAGTGCACTGAATACTCAAACAGTGTAAATGGTTTTTGAAGAATCTGTATTCTCATCAAGTTCGAACGACTCTATTTCAGTGGCACCAGTTCGTGGTTCATTTAAGCTATAGCAGCAGGTTGTTGATGCTTTTGTATCTGTTACTGCTTTTCCAGCATTTGAGAATTCACAAGGGCTTTTAACGCTGCATAGATTGTTCGTTACAAATGTAAGCTTTTACCAGAAGCTTTAGCAGAGGATGCTAACATAACACCGAGACTGGTGGACAGAATAAGTTTGTTTTATCCAGAAATTGTAGTACTGAATACTGAATTTTTGTGTGTTTTATGGTTACAGAGAGATGTCTCATCTAGATCACAAAGAACAGAAGAAAAAAACGTGCATCACCCTTACTTAACTGTAAAATCAGTGATTTTTCGAGAACAGAAATGTAAAAGTCTTTTCTGGAAAACCTGACATGCATTAGTTAAAAGCTATTTGAATAAAGGTGTTTTGCTGTTTGTTTGTTTGGTTTTTTAATTCCTTCTTGCAGTCACTAAAATTCTGTGTTAAGGATTTTGCATGATGAATTTTTTTCCCGTTTCCTTGTAGGAAAATTTGCTTTTATCCATACTGCCAGCTCATATCTCTATGGAAATGAAGCTAGCAATCATAGAGCGACTAAAGGAAACCAATGATAATAGGCAAATGCATGACAACAACTTCCACAGTCTATATGTAAAAAGGCACCAAAATGTTAGGTAAGTGGAGACTCTAGAAGTAATTGCATTAATGTAAGCTGCTCATTCTTAACAGTGTAAATGGTCCAGTGAAATTAAAATTTGGAGGTAGGCTTTGATGCTGAAGTGAGCTTCTTTCCTGTTGTGGGAAGATAATGTGCCTTGAACTGATGTGCTGTCTTCTAAAACAGTCAAGGTACTAGAACCCTTTTTTCTGGAGTTTTCCAAAGACAGAAATGCTTTCTATTAAATGCATTTTAGTATTTAAGCTGTGGAATAGACATATCTTCATATTTCGGTTATGTTGGTTTTTCCTTTTGTTCTTGTCTAGTATTCTTTATGCAGATATTGTGGGATTTACTCGCCTTGCCAGTGACTGCTCTCCTAAGGAACTGGTGGTGATGCTGAATGAACTTTTTGGAAAGTTTGATCAGATTGCAAAGGTAGGTGTTGTAGTTTGTTGTGCACTAGGGATAAAGGCCACCATTGGAAAAGCGAGAAATCCCTTCCACAAGACAGAAGGCAGTTGGTACTTCTGAAGTCAGGAAGGGAAGACTGCTTTGGCTTTAAAGCTAAGTAGCAAAATCACATTAAAACAAAACTTAAAACAAAAATGAGAAATTTAGAAAGCTGTTACTATAATTCCAATTCTTGAGTCTGGAGGTTTATCTGTATTGTTCAGGAAATTGTCTGATGGCAATGAATCATTGTAATAGGGCTGTAAGAGGTGCTGTATACAAGCTCTATTGAGGAGGTTTGCTGTGTTCAGTTAGAAGCGTTGTTTGTTTGCTCTACACATGGAGAACTCTCAGGCACACATTTAAATTCATAAATTCAGTCGTATTGCATCACACCAAAGAGTTTTTTAGCTCAGGAGTAGTAATTAGTAGTAGACACTCAGAGAAAAGCATAAGAGTGGGAAGCAGACTGAAATGGTCCCTATTAAGACATACCCTTACTACAGACTCTTCAGGCTGGCAGTAGTTCTTACACTTCCAAGTGCTGCTTGAGGTTAATTTCTTTGCAACTGTAATCACAAACTCAGCTTTTGAGTTCTCAGATTACAGGGACTGTATCATATACATGTTTGCTTGATTGACTCTGCGTGATGATTTCTGTTATTCTCTGAAACTGTCCCTAATCTTGGGTATATGTTCTGTCATATCCATCGACTTTTCTGTTAAGTATTATGAGGCAAATATGTCTTTAGGAAAATAAATGCTGCATTTTGTTACATCCTATGTGACATAAAAACCCAAATACCAACGCAAATTCTGGTTCTTGAAATTTGGCATTGGTAAAGCATAAGTCAAGACCAGTGACTACCTATCAAAACTTCCCATGGTTTAAAGATGTTGATTTGATTTCATAATTGACCATATTTGGATGTACTGAATGCACACTAGAAAATTAATGGACTTGGAAAATCTTGGTTTTGTGAAATTCTAAAAAATTTTTCAGAAAAAGTGGGAAATCTTTAGAATTATTAATATAGCAGAGGAGTGGAATTGCTTTAAATTAAACTTTTGTGGATGTCGTTGAATAAATCCTTAAACATATTACTGATTAAAACTTGGCTAAAATCCTGGTTAACCTTTTTGACTAAATGACATTGCTAATCTTTGCATTTATATGGATTCAGTTGCTGTTAAAACTTCAAGTACTGGTAAATAAGAGAGTCATACTGACTATTGTAATTGTATTGTTGCAAAGCAGCTATTAAGAATACAGAGAATAAGTCACATCGTCTTACTTGCCACAAGCTTTTTATGCCACAGTAGAAGCTGAAGTTCAAGACATTTGGTCATTTTTGCAACTGTTCCTCAGATACAGAAGAGATTCCAGATTATGAGTGATGATGTTTTAATTTCTCACTCTCATCTGCAACTGGCACTGTTTAAAAAATGTCTGGATTTAGTGAATCAAGGTCTTTTGCAACTCTGGTTGAGCTGTAAGAGATTTCTGCCTTTTTTGTGCCATTTTTGTTCTGCTGGGGACTATTCTGTCATCTTTTCCAGAAAGTAAAAATGTTGTAGGCTCCAATTTACCTGATAAGTGGATGGCGAACCTGGACACGGAGCTGGGTACTGAAGTCTAACAGCTCTAATCTGGGGCTAGGTTCCCCCGTTGATCTCAGAAACTGAAGCACAGGGTTATCTTAACTCATTGCTTGCTGTAATGCTCAGAACCTTCTGGATGGCGTAAGATGGTGGAGAATGATGGATGTTCTCTTAAGACTTTGACCAATGAGGGAGAACAACTTAGTCTGGTAAATTGCCACGGATTTGGGCTGATTTTGGAGTTGATTGGAGAATTGCTGGGCTGTTCCCACAGCAAGGAGGGCTGGGCAGCTGAAGTTGTCAGCTGGCCCAAATTGAACCATCTCTACTCATCAGTCAAACACTACACAGCCTAGCAGAATTGGCCCTGGCTTGCTTGCAACCTTTTCAGTTAAAATTCTTCAGTAATGTTTTAACAAAAGACAGCATGAGGAGCTCTTTGGTTTTTCTCTTTCCTCTCTCCAGCCAGTAATGGGCAGCAGTATCCTCTGTTGCAGTTAAGAAAAAGTTTTCTGCTGCCAGATAGTATTGTGTTGGGTTTTTTTTAATTAGTTATAGCAAACTGTAGTGTGTGCCAGCTTCCTCTTCTGTCATATATGAAACAAAAATTAATCATTTTGCTTCTGCAAAGCTAGCAGATTCAGCATCTTAATTCCTAACTGCTCCCTAAATTTTGTGCAGGTCGTACAACAGTGCACAATGTTACTTATGAGGCTGCCATGCGAAAATTGAGGAAAAGGTGAACAAACTGACTGTAACTCAGATGTTAATAAAGATGAAAAGATAGCTAAGTAGATTTCATCCTTTAGGTGGTAAATTCTAGGACAGTTTTATTTTTATTTAGAGTTTCTCTGTGATGAACAGTTCTGAGAATAAAGTCAGAAACTAGTAAGATGATTTTATTTCAGAAATGATTGAAGTGATCATTTCTGTTGCCCTCCAGTGAGCAACATCTAGACATTTGGATGTGGGAAAAGAGAAGTAAGCTTTGCTTCAACAAGAATTGAATGAAGCCTGACTTTCTCAAAATTATATAGACAAGTCCTAATTTTCGTGTCATTAGCCTGCTTGCAGCTTGTTTTTTCTGTTAAATATGTTTACTGTAATTTCACAGGAGAATGAATGCATGAGAATAAAAATCCTGGGAGACTGTTACTACTGTGTCTCAGGCCTACCTGTGTCCTTACCAGTTCACGCCAGGAACTGTGTTAAAATGGGACTCGACATGTGTGAAGCAATAAAGTAAGTATAGCACAGATAGCTTTTTAATGTATCGAGGCTGTGAAGATACTGAATTAAAGTAATTCTTAATTTTCTTGTCAACACTCGAAGTGTATTCGTTAGCTGTAGCTGGATAGTTACACATTAGGTCATAAGTTCATCTCTTGTTTTTGCACTAAGTGTATGAGGAGACTAAACCTTGACAGAACTCCAGGAGGAGGAGAGAAAATCAAAGGTGTAACTTATGCTCTAATACTCTCCTCTTTCCACAGGCAGGTGAGAGAAGCCACAGGAGTGGATATCAACATGAGGGTTGGTATTCATTCTGGGAATGTGCTGTGCGGTGTGATTGGCCTCCGGAAGTGGCAGTATGACGTCTGGTCGCACGACGTGTCCTTGGCGAACCGCATGGAGTCCGCCGGCGTACCTGGGTGAGGATCTTCCCTGCTGGTGCTGATTCACTCTGTCATCGTGGTTTTCATAATCCTGGTTTATGAGTCTGGAATTTGTAACTGTGCCGTGACACAAATCCTCGTAATGGGATGATGAAAATAGTACAAATGTGTACTTACCAGAGCTGTAAAATGTTAATATTTTCTGATTCTGTTTTTGATGAGCTATAAAACTCTATTCTTAGGCAAGTGACTACTTCTTGACCTTCCCTTTGTTGAGGAAGCTTGTGCGTCTTCAGCAGTGCATTATTTTGACTTAGTTAATTCATGCCGTGCACAGGGATAATACTGTATTTGTAAACTTAGCTAAAGAACAGGTACGCTACTTATGTTGGCAAGGCAAAGCTGCGCATTTACCTAGTGTTTCTGTTAATAGACAGGTCAGTCCCACTAGGTTTATATTAGCACTATATTCGCCACAACCACGCCCCAGGAAAGCACAACTCAGGAATTAAAATGCAGCAAGGAAAGTTTGGAGCTGCTGGTTGTTGCATATTCTCTCTGCATAGCATTTGACATGGGCAGAACGGGAAGGAAAGTGAGTAGGCCTGAGTGGAAAGGCTGAGGCAAAGCAGTAATGTAACTCGCTGTGTGCTACTCACTGTCTGAGATTGATATTTGTGCTGCCTTTTCGAAGATGCTCCTTGAAAAGGACCACTATAAATGTTTTTAAAAAACACTAGCATTTTGTATTTTCCTCATTTGGGAAAGTATACTTGTTTTTTTTCCCTAAGTTGAACTTGAGGATTAGGATTCAGCTAAGAAACTTTTTCTTTTCTCTGGTAGTCTGCACCAAAAGAGACCATATTAAGAGTTTCCCTTTTTCCATTCCCAACTGAGACCAGGGTTTTGTAGGTTCTTGGTAGTGTGTGCAAATTAGTACTTACTAATCAAATGGCATTCATATGGGTATATGTTTGAGCACTGAAGTCTTGGTTTCTCTCGGAAAGTGATTCTAACCAGTGACATTACAGGGTTTCTTACTATTTCTATGCCTCAGACAGCTTTTAGGTATGTGCTTGTAACTTAAAACTAATTTCTCTGAAGTGATAAGGGGATATGAGTATCAAATTATTTTCTTGCATTGGTTACCGAAACAGAAGGAAAACTAATGGAAGCTTGATTAATGGTTGCAATACCATCCAGGTTGGGTGTTTTAGTGTAGACTCAGCATGATTGAACGAGAATACAGAGTTGTAAAGTTGCTTCTGTTGGTAAAGCAAACTACGTGACTCTGAATACGGCACGAAAACATACTTTTCTTAGTCATGTTTAAGACCATTGCCTAATCTTGAAAACTTTGATTATTCTATTACGTTATTCATACTTGCGTTTGATAATCTGTTAAAGAATAAAGCTAGTTTAGGTTGGCATGCTGATTCTGAGACATTGCACTTCATACTTCCTATATCTATATGTGTCTAGCACTCACTTACGTGGCTCAGAAGTAGCCAGAGGAAAGCTTCCACTTGTGGAAGACTGCATCACAGGGAGGAAGGGTTTCTGTTTATTATGCAAACGTTATGTTAGTTTCCTGCTCTGTGGAAAAATGATGTGTCTGAGATTCCCCATTGCAATGTTAGCTAGTTCTGTTCCTTTGGAAGCTGAAGTTGTGTCATTAGGAGCAGTTTGAGGTTTTTATTTAAAGTAGGAAGTCTATATATTTGGGGTTTCTGTAAATGAAGGAATTCTAAAGACTTCTGAAAGGATGCAGGAAGACTTCTAGCTTTATAAATAGTTTATTGCCATTGACAGAGTATCCTTGTTCATCCTCTTTCTCATTTTAAAAATTATTTACATTCATAGCAATATAATATACTAGTAAAGTAGAAAGGACTAGCATAAACCCCAAATTAAAAATGCATTTATGACCAATTCTTTCTAATATGTATATGCCTGAAAGATAGGAAGATGTTGTTCTTGGGCCTGTTAGCGGAGGGAACGGAGTGCGGCGTGTGAGGCGTTCTGTACCAGCATAGTAAGTGCCATAGTGCGTGTTACAGCTCGCTTTTGGGAGGCAGCTTTTGCCACGTGCTGATCCTGGAATCCAGTCAGCATTAGTAACTGCTGAGAAATCATCAGCATGCTAAGTTAAATGGAAAGTTTGCAGTAAGATCTGAAATGTACTACGACAGTGTGTGATTTGAGGAAGGCGGAGAGGAAGCTTGGAAAAATGGAAAATTGTGGATAGTGAACAAATGTGCTGCTTTTTGAGATAAGTGGAAAACCACAGAAAACTTGCTGCAGTACAGGACTGTGTTTTAAGGCTCAGTTAATACAGATGCCTCAGTCTCTGTGGGAGAAAATGATGCTTTAGAGCAAGCTTTAAAATTTCAGATTTGAAGGTTTGCCTCGATTGCAAAACTGCATATCAAGGTAACACTTTAAAAAACAGTTCTTTGAGACAATTACCAGGGGACGAATAAAAACATTATTGCTCTGTGTTCCAAAACTCTTACCTTTTGGCTGCAAAAAGATTGAGGAATTTTTTGTTCTTCCTTGTGGGAAGCCCCAGCCAGTGGTCTCCAGGTCTTGGCTGAATTATCTTTAGGCAAACCTACATGCAGCATAAGGAGGTAGATGCAAATGAGACAGTGATCCCCTGGCTCTCTGTGGTTAGGCAGGAGTGCTGCACACTGTCGGCTTCCATTCTGGAAATGTTTTGTTCCCAGCTCTGTGCTGATGAATTGTAGGACTGACAGCACAGTGTTTAACCCCTCTGTGCCAAAGGAAAGTGAGGAGGTGAACAATAAGAAAATAGAATATAAGAAAAAAATGCTATTTTATGGACACACTCAAGTTTCTTGTTGAGAAATCCTATGGAAAGATATTACTTGTAATTTATATGGGAATATGTTATTTGGGATACTGACCCAAATAACATTCAAAGGAAGGCGTGAATGAGTACAGAAAAATACTAACTGCTCCCCTTAGAAGTGTGTTGCTGTGTTACGCTCTGTTCCAGTTAGTTGTTTCAGTCAGAAAAGAGACTTTCAGAGTTGTCCTCCTCGTTGACAAAAAACCTTTCCCAGCTTTTTTTTTTCTGGACTTTGTAACCATCTCCTCCCCTCCTCATGCATTTCTAGCATGAGACAGTCCTCGCTTGTGTTTTGTTTGTGAGTTTTCCTTGTAGCTCTTGCCACCTGAAACAACCTAGCTGTGAGTGTGCCTTGTCAGTCATCAGATCTCCTTTGATCACATTGTTTCTTATATGTTTCTGCTGATTTCAATTTCATTTTATACTGATAACTATTGGATTCCGGGAAGTGTTTTTAGCATACTTGCTGTGTAGGATGGGGACACAGAACCGCAGTAAAGGATTGCAAATATGGTTTTAAGTACTGGCAGGATTTCGTAGTTGGCTGCCAAAGCACAAGCTGACTGAAAAGCAGAAATGTCAGCAGTAGCCGTTGAAATGTAAATGAAACGCTTAATGTGACCTTTCTGCAAGCTTTTGGGTCTCTTGTTCTTTCTCCCCTTCTCAGCCGTGTTCACATCACTGAAGCAACCTTAAATCACCTAGGCAAAGCTTATGAAGTAGAAGAAGGGAATGGACACCTGAGGGATCCTTACCTTGAATCCATGAATATCAAAACCTACTTAGTGGTTGATCCAAGGGTAGGTGTATGTTTCCAAACGTGTATATTTATTCAAATATCTGCATACATTTTAAGTACATAGGTGTCTGTGGTGCATACACCTTTTTAATTTAGGAACAGAAATAAAGCATGGTATGAGTCATCTAAGTAGCTTGGATTTGGGACTTCGGATCTGAAAGCACATCCTACTGTTTTATGACACGTCTGTTAGCTTGAAGGTAGTAAGTGTTATGATGAGACCTCTTATGTGGTCCACACAGAGTAAAAAATATGTGTTTGACTATGTATTTGTGTAAACTATGTCTCAAATCCAGGTTAAAGGGTGGGATGAAGTAATGAAAGAATACCTGTACCGTGTGGCCGCTTTCAGATAAAGTATTCCCTGTAAAATAGCTTCTGACATCTTCTTTCTTGCTACTCAGATGTGAGATTCACCTTGTTTCAACTTTCAAGGTGTAAAGTTAGTAACTGTTGGTTGTCCCTTTAGAGCCTGATAACTGCAAACAGCTGGAGTGTTGCTATTTTAGATTGGCTTGTGGATGATGAGCAAAATATTTCAAAAGAAAAAAGAGTGAAAATGACAAACTTCTTTCCTTAAGGATCTTTACAGGAAGGAACAGTATAGAGCTGCTTTTAATTAGCAAGAACTCAATCTTATCTTTGCATATTTTATGTGCACAACACTGCAAGCTCCTCTACGTGTATACAGCACCTGTTCTCAGAATGAAGATCTAAGTCTATTAAATGGTCCCTGCTCACTCGAAGATACCTGTGAAATACTAGAGAATAACCAGTCGTTGATGTATTGGTTTATTCTGTAGTTTTAGCTTCCTTTTAGACCCACCAGGATATTGCTATATACCCTGAATATACTGCCTGACTCTTCACCTGTGACATAGGGATATAATCTAATGTAGAGTCTGTAATTTGTGGGATCTTCTCCTCACCACTGTTTTGATACACCCTAGCTCAGGAATTAGGAGTCTTTTTCCCCTGCTGTTGTGCTGACTGCAGGGAAATTGTATCTATTCATAAAATCCTGTGATCTCACGCACCATCGTAAATAAACCAGGAAGTTCGAACGTTGTGGTATTACAAGTGAAGGCTTGTAAAGGCAGCTGAAGCAAATTCATTATCATGGTTTGCTTTAGCTCACATTAATTAAAGGAGATAAAGGAATCGAGGTTGGCTGACGCATTGCTGATATATGTTTAGAGTCTTACTAAGTAGCTAGATTGTATATTCCTAAACTACTCAAGCACACAGAGACAGAGCTTCATTTCTTTGTCATTTGTGTCATTTTCTGTTTTCCGAATGTTTTTTCTGTTAGTCCAAACAATGTGTATCAAATAATCATCTCCCTAAAACAAGAGTTAATGATGGGCTGAAGATGCGAGCATCTGTTCGGATGACACGTTATTTAGAGTCCTGGGGAGCAGCCCGGCCCTTTGCCCACCTGAACCACAGGGAAAGTGTGAGCAGTGACTCTTCAAGTTCACAAGGAAGGCGAAGAAAGGTGAGGTCTGAAGCAATGATTGTCATCCTACAGTTGCAAACTGCTCCTCGTGTCTGTGGTGTGAAAGCTGAAATCTGAAAAGATTTTTGTGACCGATTTCTGCTGTTATTCTTGGTGTTAAATGTGAACACAGAACTAAGAAAGTATTTGTGCAACAACTATTTCTGTCAGAACTTAACAGAATTCAAACTCTGCCAATCTCTAGCATGCTATACTCATAGTAAACCTTCAAAGCAAAACTTTGAAACTATCTTTTTTTTTTTTTTTCCCCTGACACTTTTCCATCTTGGGGTCCTGCTTGCTACATGTGGTTTTGGCAAAAAGATTATTTATCCCAGCCTCTAGATGCGCTCAACATTTATTTAAAATGTAGAAAAAATAAACAGTCCTTCCACATGCTCCACCTGCATCAGGATTTTATCAGTAAAGAATTTTTAAGATTAAGAATTCGTAAGATATTTAAGATCTTAAAATTTAAGAAAACTCATTTTTGCTTCCATCTGCCCTTCTCAAAACCTGAAAGGAGGAGAGGTGCGTGCTTTTAGGCATGCTCCTGGAGGTGCAGCAAGGCTGTACGACTACTCTTTGTGGAGAGGGTTGATTTTAATAAGTTTTTCTATTTGAGAATGGTTCTTCATTTTTATTTGTGAATAAAAATATTTTTGGCAGCTTCCTGAAGTTTATTTTCTGTAGTTGTGTGTTACTGAGTGTGTAACTTATTCTTAATTCCCTACTTGATTTAGGATATACCTTTGTGTTCCACTGGGCGCCAGAGAACATCTGATAGGTTTGTCAAGTACTTTCTTTTTTTAAAATAGGTGATCCTGTGCTCCTCTTGCAGTTCGGTGTGCTGTAAGCATGTGTCTTTAGGTTGGTTAATCACTGCGTGCATGGTGTCCCTACATTAGAAAGGCTAAGCTAAATCTTAGGCCTTTAAAAAGCTTCTCAATTCCGGTTTGTTATTGTTAGCAGACTCTAAAAGGAGCTTCCCCCCTCTTCATCCTACTGGCCCCTCATTCATTCAGGTTGCATTTTGCTTTAGGGGCTGTAGCGGGATGGAGGGGAGTAGCAGAAAACAAAACAAAACACCTCCTATATTGTGTACATGTACATATTGTAACTGCTTGTGCTACCTCAGCTTTTAGTTTTCTTACTCATAGATGCTAGATTGTTTGTAAGTACTGTAGTACAAAATAAGTACTGTTTAACTTAATATTACGGGTAAATATATTTTACAATATATATCTTTGGTTAGTACCATTAATGTATGCCATTGTAGCGGAATAAAAAATTGGCACTATATGTAGAGATGCTTACAATGGCACCTGTACCACTGAGTGAACTGGATGATTTTTCACTTGTGAGACCTTGTCTTAGTCTATAAAAATACTGTGTTGAAAAATGCATGATTTGAGTAACTAGAGAAATGCTTAGCAAAGTGCGTATGGATGTATATGTTGATCTGTTCAGAGCGTTCTTGTTTAACTTTCCCTGGTAGCCTACTTTGCTTGTGTGCTGAAAAGAATGATCCTCTGTAGCCACTAATTGTTTCTGAATAGCATTTGTGACATGGGCGTCCTTTTGTTCTCAGAAATTCATCTCAGAAGGGAAGGATAGAGGAAGATATTTATGATGAAATGATGTCAACCATTGAGGGCCTCAGTTCAACTAAGTATGCAGTATTTTAGTTTTTTCTTCATCTTTTCTTTGAGAATAATCTCTGTTCTGAATTTTAAATCTAGATATCAAGTTTACTTCTTAAAAATGAAAAGTTTGCAGGATTTTTATCTTGCCTTTTTTTGATCTTTGTTTGTTCCTTTTGTCTTGCCTTGTTTTTTGGTCTTTGTTCCTTTCCTATTTTAGTTCCTTTTGGTTTTAATTTGAGTGCAGTATTACTGCATTATTACAGTAAGAAGCCAGTGGTTAGTCTAGCTGTTCCGTGTGGTAACGTCCTACAAAAGAGCAAAATTACTGCTTTGTTTCTTATGACTGTCTAAGTAATGAGCTGAACTGCAGTGTAGGAAGGGATAAGAAGTTAATGTTTGTATTCTGCTTATTAAAATAAGTGCCAGGAAATGGGGTGCAGTCCTGAAAAAAACCCTATATATAAAGTCAAAACACAGTTTTGGGGGTAATAATAAAATTACTTTAGTGTCTGTTTCATTGAAGGTAAATGCTCTCTCAGTAGCAGGTGATGCATTTGGCACTGTATTCACATTTAAAAGTGGACAAACACAGGTAATGTTGTAGTTTTTTATTTAAAGTAGAGTATTTAAATTTCTATCAAATGTAAACCAGTGAATTTGAGAAGAAAAACACTTTCTTTCATCTAAATTATAGCCATGCTGTTATCACTGTACCTCAGCTATTCCTAATAGGCGTCTTATATTATTTAGGGAAAGTTTTTGGAGGCTGTGAGCCATCTCTAACATCTTCTATTTTACTTTCCAATTTGTAAACCTTAGGGGTCACATTTTGCACGTAACTGGCAGACACTGCTGTCTGAGAGTGTTCTGGATCTGCCTGTCAGCTACATTAAAATGTAGCTGCTTGTATGTTACGCTATGAAACATAAAGACGTTGCAGAACTGTCAAATGCGTGTACAACAGTGGCACTCTCACCCTGTGTACTGTGGAGTCTTAACTGCAATGATGCTTTTGCATTCTCCTTGGTCTGTTACATACATTTTTTTAATGTGTGTGTCTCTGAATGCAGTCCGTGGTGTGGCAAATCGGATGACTTCTGTGGATTTTCACTGATTTTTGCAGAACCTGGTCTTGAAAAAGAGGTTGGTAAGAGCAAAATAATCCTTTTTGGTCATTGATTTGTGCTTCAGAGCAGCATAAGAATATATTTGAAACTGCCTGTTTTCGACTGCACATGCGAAGAGGTTTTTGGTGACTAAGGGAAAGCAGATCTCAGATCTCATGGTTCCTTTCAGTTGGTCGTTCTTCCTTGATAATGCTAATTCTGTAGATTAAAGGAGATGGTCTCTAATCTCTGGTTAAATTCTTGCCGTAAGGAAGTTAGTAGGAGTTTGGCAGTTTACCTAGATAAAGAACTTCTCTCAAAAGTAATGAGGTTTTTTATTTTAGAAAAATAAAAAATATTCCTGCATCCATAATGAAAATACTTTGCTTTCTGTGGTTGTTTCATTGCAAGTATGAAACCGTTATTTGTTAGGTGCAGTGTGCTTTTTCTGCTTGGATAACTGTTCTTTAATTTACTGTGATGTGGTGTACTGTATGTAGGTACTGGCATGTGTGTGTACATATACACATTTTAGGTTTACTTCTGTGTTTATCCTTTTTTAATAAGGATTTTGACTATGTGCATCTGTGAAGTGCTTATTTACATGCTCGGTGGATTTCCCTCTAGGTTTGAAATTATCTTTTGGACTAGGCTGGCTGTTTTTCTTGACAGATGGTCAAGTGAATTTTATCTGATGGTGTTCATTTGTTCTTTTTTAGTTCTATGTGCATTTTTAATAGTACAGTATAAATTTGCGTATATATCATCACAAAAATGTAATAGAATTTAAAAAAAAACACTAGAATTATCCTTAAAATTTATTATAATCTCTGTTTCAGTATCGCACCATTCCTATTCTAAAACTGAAGAGTTACTTTGCGTGTGCCAGTTTTGTGTTTCTCTGTATATTTCTGATACAGATGTTTATAATGCCAAAGTAAGTGTCAGTATTTTAATAATTTATAATTCAAATTAACCAATTGCTAAAGTGAAACTCACGTGCATGAATCTTTTTGAAGTCTTTTGGAATTCCTGAGGGTTTACATTTAAGGAACGTACAACTCTTAGGAATAATTTACCTCGTAATACAGAAGTGCATTCATGTTGTTGGCATAGAAGTCTACATATCAGTATGAAAAGAAAATTGAAATATTTTTTTAATACTGTGTTTGCTTAGTACACACAGGGAGATGATTGATTAAGAAATACTATTTTATAAGAGTAGTTGACTGTAAGCACATTTGAGTGAGCAACAGAAAACTGGGATTAGCTGGTTAAAATGAGCTCAGTGATCCTTTTGTCTGTAGAGATACAAGCAGGGAACTTTGAGCTGCTTCTCATACCTCCGAGAAAGCAGATTATTGATAATTCTGAAGTTTGTGGTATGTTTGTTTTTCATGGCTGTTGCAGTGCAATTTCCATGTGGTTTATGCATGGGGTAGTGGTTCAGGCTGTGAGTGAGGAGCAGAATATCTTAAAGTAATGTTTGTGCAACAGAGCAACAATAACCTGTGCAATGGTATGGTCAATCCAGTGCTAGTAGAAGAAAACCTCTATTTAAATGTAGAGAAACGTTGTTAGCAAACGTTAGTCTAAATTGCAGTTTGAATTTTTTTTCATTTAACACTGATTTGTTAATGCTTTCTCTTCTGTTTAGAACTGCAAAACTAGGAATTTCCTTTGGCATTGTTGCAGTCATCATTGCACTTATTTTGTTTGTGTGCTTTGCTGAGAAATGCATGGTAAGTTTATTAAAAAAAACCCAAACGTTTTCTGTTTTTGGAAGTGGATGATGTAATTCGGCAACTTGATCTGTCTTTTAAGATGATGAATTAAGCTGTTAATTTCAGTAGGAGTTACAGGAGCCTTGAACCTCAGGTTGCCGGAAGATTTCGTTGCCTGAAACAGATGTTCTTGTCTGAAAATTCTCGCTGTAATTCAGAACTATTTGGGTGCCAGAATAGATAGGTGGGAGGGAGGAGGAAGATACTAAAACTTGCTGAGTGGGGTTGGGTTTTTAAAATTTATTTCTGTTTTTGTGTTTGTCCTTAATAGTAATTTTGGTTCTAAATCCTGATATTTTCTATCCTGGAAACAACATTAAAATCAAAATAAGTTTGAAGGCAAGATTAGTTTTCATAATCATTTATAAACCTTACGAAAATTACAAATATATGAATAATTTATTGGCAACAATTTCACAGCTGTTAGAACTCTAAATTCACCATTATATCAATTAGGACACTTTGCATTTGTAGTTTCTTTTTCTTTGCATTATTAAATGTATGCAATTGCTGTTTAAAAATATAAAGTGACATAGAGTTCGACAGTGCAAAATAAAAAAAAAAAAATCCTTCTCCAGTCCAAGAACTATCCAGAGGCGAGGATGAGAGATGGAAGGCGTTTTGGAGTGTTCCTTACACTTGTCAACTCTATGTTGTGCTAGACCAAGGGTGAGAGGGAATTCTGAAGTTCTGCTGAGAACATGCCACCATCATCCTGTTGCAGAGCGATGATGGTGGTCTCCCAGGAACACTGCCACAGAAAGAAACGGCCTCTTACAAACCCATGTTCAGGTTGTGTAAAATGGAAAGGAAAAAAAAATGTTGCACTCTGTACATGGGATAAAGTTTTATGCGTAATTTAAAAGTACAGTTAGATAGCATGTGTGGTGTTTATATACATATATATATCAGTGGATAGAGAGAGAGGTGTGTGCATATATATACACATGTGTGGTTTCTACATATGTAAAAATACATGGAGAAAAGAAAATTCCAAAATTGCAATTGCATCAGACTTCAGTTTTACACTGGGAGTGTTTTGATAGGGCGTCCTCGAATAATTGTTAACAGTATATGCTTTACTAGATGTTTTTCTCTATAGCAACAAATGGAGGATATTAGGATGGCAAGAAAGGTGACTGGGACTGATTTTGATTTAGTCACCTGAAAATGTAATGTAGATAACACTGCAGCTCTATAACTAAAAAATACAACATAGATTGTTGCTATATTTTTAGTAATATTTTTCTATAACTTTGAATCAGATCATAATTTTGTATTTTTAAGGAAGAAATTAAGAAAATGTTAGCACCTAGTCCCTTTGAAATAGGGAAGCATTCTTTCCATTTCAGTTGTGGAAAGGCATTAGGCATTTCCTATCAATGACTAGATTCAGAGTTCTAAGTTAGGATTCCTGTAAAGAGTCTTGACACTCTCTTGCAGAGAAAAACTATTTTACATTTAGAAATGTTTCCTCCCATGTGTCAAAATGTTATCCATGCTACTGAAACAAACTAATTGTGTTTACAGAAGTGCTGCTCGGAACAGTGGCCTTTCCTGCGCTATCTCAGTGCTGTCTCAGAAAAGGTGGAAACAAAGCCTTTACTTAGGCTTCCCTTAGCGGTCGTCACGATAGGTGCCCTGCTGATTATAGCCATTTTTAATTTGGTAAGTAACCTCATTGTCTCTGTTCTGTGAATTACTGTAATGTCCGCGGTTTCAGTAACTTCCTGTATTCTTTTCAAGTGCTTCACTTTTTGCTGCTTTTCCTAATGTCTTATTCACAACATGAGTTGATTTACACAAGGAAAATGCACAATGCCATGTAAAAGCACTAAAAATAAAAATTCCCAGTTTGGAGAACTAAAGTTCATGTGGTAGACAACTCTTTGGAGTAACCTCGTGCTCAAGACCACTCTGTTGTGGTTATTTTTAAACAACCTTTACGTGACATACCATGTTAACAGTTTAACCTATCCGATAGCTGGCTACTGAAAGCCATGTCCTTCTCATCCCGTGTGCGTGGTCTGCCATTCTTCTGATTCCATAGGGAGTTTATTCTGAAAGTTATATTACAGAAAATGCTTAATTTTCTTTTGTAGGGTTGCTTTTCTGCTGGCTTAGATCCTTGAACTGACTCACAGTGGTGCCGTGTTAACACCACTAGTGACAGCTTAAAAGAAAACAGGATCAGGAGCTGTGAAACTGAGGGATGTTTGTGTCAGCTAGCTGTTAGATTAGCATAGCCATAACGTGAAACTTTACACCAAATTAAAAAATAAGTGAATACTTGGCAATTTTAACCTTCTTGCACCTTATGCGTGCATATATGTTTAATAAAACTATATGAGATATCATTATATTGCAAAGTTTATACTGCAGCAGCACTGAAAGGGCAATCGATCAGAACTAATTGTGTAATATACAGAGAAAAAACTTAAAATTAGTCACTACCTGCTGGCAAATTTATATGGTGGTTTTGTGCTTTTGTTGTTTTGATTTTTTATTGTGGTGGTTTTTTTTTTCCCCTAATAAATCAGCCTACTGAAAAGAACAAACCTGCAAACTTTACTGGATCAAATGACCTGTGCACTACCACCTACGTGAGTAGAGTACTGTCTTAATTTCTAAGATTAAAATGCAATGAGTCCTGGATGGTGTGCATAATATGGATGAATGGCAGCATTTTGATATTTTTTCATCTTTTTATAAAGATATAATTTTAAAATCATTGAACACAAAGATTTACTCCTGTCACAAGACAGTTGTAGGGATAGTTTCTATCATGAACTGTGGCTCTACTGTGCATCTTTTAGAGATTTCCAAAAGTCTGGAGTACTCATGGATAAAGCTGAAGTCTTGGATTATTTTGCTCACTTAGCTTTTAAAGGTGTTCTCTAGCATTTCTGTAAGGGTAGATGCAGCACTTACTAACTATGCAAAAGAATTGTTTCTGAGGTTTTCATTTTTTATCTCTCTGATTCCGAAGTAGCATTCTGTTTTATGTTTGGGAAGCTCCTTTGTCACCTGGCCACCCCTTTAGATGATGGACATGTTTTTGAACAATGTGCAGCAGGTTGTGCGAGGACCCTTTCATTTAAGTCCTGGTGATAAATGCTGAGTTACACATAAATAATGTATATTGTACTTACCCGGTAATTTTTTGTTCTTGCATGTCTCTAAATCAGGCTTTTGGAAACACAACTCAATCCTGCATTGAGGAAACTGTAAGTATTGTATAAATGTTACTTTAAAACCCAGATCTCTGAATATTGTATGTATTGCTGACAACTGGCAGGTTCTGCTGCTGTATAAACAAACCACAGCTTTTTTCGATATCGGAGCAGAAAAGTTCTTCAGGGAATCAAGATGTCACCTGCTGTTACTGTGCTGAATGAAGTACGGCTCTGCAATTTTCTGAAATTTCAGGCTTAAAAGTAGATCTAAAACTTTGAGGAAAGAGCGGTAGAACAGGATGATGGTTGTGTTGGAGTCTGCGAGATGAGAGCTGTACTTGCAAGCATCCCAGTAAAGCGTTTTGATAGTGACAGGGCTTAAAAGGCCACAGACCTGTGTTAGTGTTATCTATACATGGTGGTTTCTTTTTCAGAGGTTTGGCCCCAGGGTTGTGACTGTGAGTGTTCCTTACCTTCTGGAAGTTAGGCGCAGTGCCTTTAGGATGACTGAGTTGGTACAATACATTACTGTACGGGCTCTGGTCCTGAGGTGCCCCATAAATTGTTCTGGTTTCATTCACTTCAGCAGAAATGTGAACCATTTAGCTAAGAATCTCCCACGTCTGTGGTAGGTCTGTGCTATTATGTGTGAACAACTCTGCTTCGTACATACAGATAAATAAACTCTTGAGGAGTGGAAGCTGAGGTAATTCTGGAGTTGTTGTAGACGAAAGCGTGCCAGCTCGACATCTCTTACCTGTGCCTGCGGCTGCAGGGAGCGATCCTGTCTGTGCAATGTGCTTTGTAAGGCCTGACAGTTTTCTTGCTCCAGCTGCATGCTGACCTTGGATACTATGCTGGAACTGTGATTTCTCTGGGAGATTTTCAGTAGTTCCACTGGTTAACGGCCAGTCACTGGGCTATGAACCTACTTTAGGTTAGTCTTGAACTTTAAATGAATAATTGCTTAAATTAATAGACTTCAGAAGATAAATTCTCAACACACTTCAGTTTTTATCTGACACTGCTTATGTTGGTGTATTGCTTGTTTAAATCTTTTTGTTTGTCTTGAAAATTTTTTAAAAGTAATCTAAAAAAAGTATTAAGCTCAGCCTTTTAGTGCAATTAAAAATAAAGCTTCAAGTGTTTTTAGCAAGAGATTTTAATTTCTTCTATTTAAATTCCAATGATCATGAACTTAGAGCATTTGCTATAGTTTGAAAGTCTCTTATGCATAAAGCATGAATAATGCAAGTGTTCCTTAAATTCTTCTTTTACAGTATTATACTTACTGCTGCATATTGGGGTTCATTGCTTGCTCGGTATTTCTTCAAATGAGCTTTGAACTCAAAGTTCTCCTCCTGTCCATTGCTGTGACTGTATACCTCATCATTTTCAACACTGTTCAGCAGAGAAACTTCAGCTTCTATGGCAACAGTACCAGGTGCAGTGTAAAGTTTCTTATAATTGAAAATAATGTTTCATTAAAGAAGATGATAGGTTTTTGTACACTTACTTGAATATTGAAATGTCAAAATCATGTAAAAGACATTACAAACCTTTCTGTAAAGTTAGTGGCATGGAAATCATATTAGACCATTACACCTTTTTTTATTTTATTTTGAAGAAAGTGTCTGTTGTCTGAAATATTCTGTAGTATGGCTTCTGCTATCTCTGGAAGCTTAGCTTACATTGAAGACTAGGAGGTAGAATATTAATCTTCTAATAAGGTTGATCTTCTGTTAATCTATGGAGAAAAGCCTTGCTAGAAGTCCGATGCTCAAGCTGTGCTTGAGACCTCGCCAGTCAATAGGATAGTGAACTCTTCGTTTACCTACCTCACTAACTGCACGTATTTTGAAAAGGAACAGCAATTTACTTGATCTAATTGAAGAAACTATAAAGATACTTAAGAAATCATATGTGGAATGTTTTTACTGTTGATTCATAAGTCTGTTTCTCAGGTTCTCAGCATAGTCTCATAGTTGAAGATTAAGATATATTTATTTTGCAGAGGCCAACTGTGAGCTGTCAGCGCATCATAAAAAAGCCTAAAGGAGCTCTTAGTTTAGCCTCTTAATCTCAGGCTATTCATATAATGAGAATTTAGTTTGATGTGTTTGTGAAAATTAATAGATGTCAGACAGACTGATCTCACTGTGAAATATGAGTGGTGCCTCAGACTTGTATGGAACTATATACAGGTGTGAATTCATGGCTGTCTTTGTTTCGGACATTCAGGTTTTTATTTGTTACCATCTTTCCTTCCACAAATAAGAAAGTGATTTTTTTTTTTTTCCTGCTTCAAGGTTTTGTTGGCTGTGTTTTTGTGGGGCAGTGTGGAGAGGAAAGCTGAGCTCAGTGAAATGGAAGTTAAAATGCCTCCATTAAGATAAAGCCATGTTTACTTGAACATCTTGCTGCACTAGTTACTTAACAGGGTTTCAGCACCCATTTTGTCATCACGTGAAACGCAGTTCATGTACTGAACTGAATGACAAACCTTTCTCGTTATTAGGATAGAACCTATAACCAGACAGCTACTGGCACAAATAGACAATGCCACTGGTGGTGTATGTCTGAACAAAGACACCTTTTTCTGCTATGTGCTTCTTCACCTCCCCTTCCCCCTCCAACCCTTAATCATGTGGGTTTTCTTAAAGGATACAGATGACTTTGTATTGCTTTCCTGTTTTCAGGCTTTTCGTCAAAGAGCCGAGGATCATGACTAATTTATATCTGGTTCTGTTTTATGTAACTGTAATTTTACTTGCAAAACAGGTATGTATTTAAAAAGCAATAGGTTAGTTCTTTTACTTGCAGCAAATGGATTTAAATAAAATGCAAAAGTATTTGTTCATTGAAATTGTACACTAAATTTGTATATATTTTAATCTTTTTTTAATATTCTTGTACTTAGTCGTAGATAATGTACTTGCTTGTACTTTGTTATAGATAATGCAAACATTTTTACTGTGAAAGGGTGGGAACGTTTTTGTATTTTTAATAGTGTTTGCATTACAGAAGTCAGAACTGTCAAATTCTTCCAGTTTGGATCTGTCTGTATTTATATATCAATATTCATCCTAAATCAAGGCAGTAATTCAAGATAAAAATAAAGACCATATTTTTTAAGTGTCATTTTGGTAAATACACCTGATGGTACCCAAATGGCATTCATTCATACTGACTGCTTCATGTTTTTCTGACCTTTGCTCTCAAAGCACATTTGTCATAACTAAATAGACTCAAAAGGCCTTGAAGAAACTTTATTGCGACTACGCTTTTTGAATAAATCGACTAATATTTTTCAATAAGATATTATGTGGATTTAATTTATCATATTTGGTCCCTTTGCAGATTGACTATTACTGTCGACTGGATTGTCTGTGGAAGAATAAGTTTAAAAAAGAACATGAACAGTTTGAAACGATGGAGAATGTTAACAGGCTTTTGCTGGAAAATGTACTTCCAGCACACGTTGCTGCCTATTTCATTGGTGAAAAACGAAACGAGGTATGTTTAATCTCTACTATGTGAAGGACAGTAAATTTGACTTCTGTGACATAGAACATCATGCTAACAAACACACAGAATACTCTGAGGTTCTGCACACTTTGCCTCTTATTTGTGTCCCAAGAGCTTTGTAAACCCAAGAATCTGCTATCCAGATGGCCCCAAAGAAATGCAGCAAAAAAATGCAGGCACTTTAGTGTCGGCCTCTGAAATCTGTTTTCAGAATTGGTAGTCTGGCTTCAGGACACAGTTTGAGTTTGGCAAATATTTAAAAAGGATTTACTGCTTTCCAAAGACCATATTTTACCAGAGAGGACAGGCCTCTTAAAAAAAGTTAGTTGAGGAACGGATAGTATCTCTTTGGTAACAACCCCGGTGAGAAGTTCATCGATAATGTTATTGATTTTAAGACACACATCTTATTCAGCCAGCATGTTATCAGAATAAATATTGCTGATTTCATATGGTAAGTGGCAGAAGACTGGCACTGTCCGGAATTGATGAGAATCTTTAAGATGCATAGATATCTCAGCTTTCCCTTAGGCAAATCGACTTTGTTAATGTTTCTGAGAAAATAAGAGATGCCCACTGTAAAGTACTGTAGTTGACGTCATAGGAAAACTGTAATTTGATTACTGGTTACAAACAACAATCATAGTTTTGAATACCTGTGGTGGAAGGTGACTGCTAACAATGTGTGAATATATTGTTTTCCTGTAGGACTGGTACCATCAATCTTATGACTGTGTCTGTGTCATGTTTGCATCGGTACCAGATTTTAAGGTGTTTTATACTGAATGTGATGTCAATAAAGAAGGCCTGGAATGCTTGCGACTGTTAAATGAAATCATTGCTGATTTTGATGAGGTAATTAAGCTTCTGGCAAAAAATGAACTGGATTACATATTTACTGCAAAATAAAATGTTTCACTAGATCTGTAAGCATTAGCCGGGGAAAAAAGGCTGTTAACACTGAATTTATATTCTGAGTTTAGCCTTTAAATGTTTAAGATATATTCCCATCTGATGGGATTTTTCAGTTAAATCATCTAATTCATTAATAATATGGTTTGAAAGTCCTGAATTTTGGTATTTTGTTTCAGTACTTCAGCGCTTTATTTCTCCTATGAGCAGGTATGGCAAAACTCAGAACTTTCTCTAACCTTCATGTGATTGGTAGTATTCCTAAAGATGTTTAATGCTTATTGTAGACAGTATAAGATTTCTGGTCAATTACCACATTGAAATACGGTACTACAGTCTCAAGTTTCTGTTTTCCTTCCCTTCAAACAGCTCTTGTTAAAACCTAAATTTAGTGGTGTTGAAAAAATAAAAACCATTGGAAGCACTTACATGGCAGCAGCTGGTCTCAGCATTACACCAGGCCAAGAGAACAACCAGGTACGTTGTCTCTGAAACCTGCCTTCGGTATTCTGTGCAACAGAATGTAATGTGATATAAAAGAGACAGTAAATCACCAAGAGTGACTTTCTGAAATGTGGAAAAAAAGTGTATTGTCTCCTGTTGAATTCACTATTTATCTCCTAGTTCCATTATTTTCCTAAGCAGTTATTTAGTCTGTAACCCCAGCATACTTTTTACATCTTTAGTCCTTCATTCCAGTAGCTTGACATATCTAGATGCATAACAATAATAGGGAAGTCGAAGAACAGCTGCCAAAGAAAAGGGAGTCTCAGAATGGGACAGTAAGCTTTTTGTGATACCTGAGAACTGGCACAAAAAGGGAGTCCTCAAGTGCCACATTAGATCTGAATCTGAAACTGGTTGTTACCCAGAAGAGTTAAAACCAACTTCTGTACTCAGGCTCGCTTTCACAATAGCAGGTTTGTGTATGACATTAGGATGCACATATGTAATACATACAAGACATGTAAAATGAAATCTGGAATCCTAAAGGGCAGACATAAATTTGTTATAAAATTTAATCATGTCATGCTTCTTCCAGCTTCATGTCTTCTAGCCATTCCAATGGAATTTAATATTTTTTTTAAAATCCATTTTGGATGTTTGAATGTTTGTTAAACTGTACAATTCTGCACAGTTACAAGGATGAGTGGTCTCATCCTTATAAATACGTTAGTGCTGGTTTGGAATAGCAGCCTGACGCAACTTTGTGTTGTAATTTGACCATTAATGTGTGTTATGAATGGCGTAGGATAAGGACAGACAGCACGCTCACATTGGGATTATGGTGGAATATGGAATTGCCCTGATGAGTAAACTGGATGGCATCAACCGACATTCCTTTAACAATTTCCGCTTACGTATTGGTAAGTTCAGTTCGTGAAGAACAGGAACTCTGCAGCTCCGTAGAAAATTAAAAATGAGGGAGGATACTGAGGTGAATTGCTGAGTGCTGTGGAGCCCTTCTTAACACTGAACACAGCGTTTGGATTATTACAAAATGCGGAATAGCTGAGGGTAGTGTTGTCTAGTCCAGCTTTTAAAATAGCCAACCTTCTTTGTGGATGAGCTTTTCTAGTCACTGGAGGGAGCAATAGAAGGCTGCAGCTGGATGAGTTTGGAAAAAATTACAGGTATGGATGAAGAGTGAAGTACCTGTTACTAACTGTTGACTAAAACCAGTATTGTCATTATACAAATGTTTATTTTGATATGTTGAGAGTAGAAAAGGAAGAATTTTGCTTTGGCATGAACTTTGCCCTAGCTCTTTCTTTCCATTTCACGAGTCACTTCACATCTCCTAAGCCTCAGTGCTGATGTTTATAGAACAGTGGTAATTTGGGGATTTTATCTCTGAAGCTCATGACTTATGGCTAATAACGAAGCGAGATATCATGTAACTTTCTCCTTCAGTAATAACACCTGCTTTTGTTTATACGAAGGGATAAATCATGGCCCTGTGATTGCTGGTGTGATCGGTGCCCGGAAACCTCAGTATGATATCTGGGGCAACACTGTTAATGTTGCTAGCCGAATGGAGAGCACGGGGGAACTTGGGAAAATCCAGGTAAACATATCAGCCTTGGAATGTCTAAGAAATTATTTCTAATTGGTTATGGATTTTTTAAAAATGAGAATAAACAGAAGAATTTCACAAGTGTTTCTAATTCTTTTCATGCAAAGGTCACAGAAGAAACGAGTAAAATACTACAGGAGTTGGGATATTCATGTGAATGTCGGGGACTCATTAATGTCAAAGGCAAGGGAGAACTGAGGACTTACTTTGTTTGCACCGAGACTGCCAAATTCCAAGCTGTGGGACTGAACTGAGGCTACAATGAAGTTAATCAGAAGATACTTGGAACTGCCTCCCTTCTGTGAAGACTTAGAATTTCCCTCCTTATGTGAAGGACTTTATTCTAAACACGTATATACTATTCCTATTTCTTCTACATCTCAAGACAAGAGAATAATTTTTTTTTTTATTTGAAAGAAGTTCAGAGAAGTTCCTAGAAGACATGTAACCACCAGTCGGAAAAAGACTACGTTTTCCTAAAGTAATTGGAAGATTTACCTGGAATTGCCATGAAGCATTTTCAGTTAGTTCCTTTCCTTACCTGCACTGTGGGAGTCTGAATAGCTCCAGTGACAACATGTGTGGATGCACTGCAGAACTCATAACCGTGTTAAAACATTCCACTGTTTCATTCCTTGACACACACCTCTTACAGTATTGCATTTGCCACAGCCACGTGAGATGATGCTCTGGGCACTGAATATCCCGCTTTTAATGCTGAACAGACTTCACAGCAGCAGACGGCTGAATAATGGAAAGAGAAATGCAAGTAAACTCAAATACATCAGACAATAATTGTGCTGAGCTCCTTTGGACAAAAGAAAATGAATTGCACGGTATCGAATCACTTTGTTGTCGTCTTTGCATCCTCCATAGTGGCACCTTGTATTATGCAAATGGTTTCATGACCAACAGCTGAAACTTTCATCTAGTTTGGAGTGTTTACATTACGTTACATGTTCTCCTTTGTATTTCTGTGCCTCTGTATTCAGCATCTGTGTGCACAATCACATAAGAGAACTTCTTTAAAATTCTGACTTTAAATTTCAAAAAACATATCCAATCTTGAGGAGCACCGAGCGCCTGCAGTTTATCCTGCGTGCTTGGTTAGGCAGGTTTTGGTAACAGCTCGTGTCGCTGATACAGGCAGGAATTCTGCATCCTGACTGCCTTCTTGAGGGCACTCCTGGTAGAAAAAATGATCTGTTTTGGATTGTTTGGAAACTGAAGAACAGAACTGATAAGATAGTATTAGAAACAGTGGCAGATACTGTATAAACAGAACGGCACCTGAGGTGGGTTTTGGTTTTTTTTTTTTTCTATTCTTGTTTCTTCAAAGTGACTAGCCACTGGCTGGTTTACATTCCTTTTAAAGGCAATGCAGTTTATGAAACAAACTGGTTTTGAGAGTTACAAAAGGACTTACGGAAAAACATATTCATAATGGAAATGTTTCAGCAGAGCCTTAGTACTGCAAGTATGTGTAGAGTATGAGTAAGATCACAGAGACTGACTTGCTGTAAGTTTAGTTTGTAAAGTTTTTAAGCTGTTAATGGCTTTTGCTAATTCCTAAATTAGTACTTTTCTTCTTATTGCAATCACTGTTTTCTGTGGTGGAGATGATAGTATTTCGTAAGGCCAACATCTTGTGCCCAGTTATATGTGTTAACTAGGGATGGATTCCCCCTTCCCCCAATATACTGCATGTAGTATGACTAAACAGCACAGTGATTAACGAGTTCAGCTTGTTTTGTTAAGCCTTACTTTTCTACAGACAAGGCAGCATTTACTAATATTTCTGGGTTTAGTACTGAACCATACTGGAAAAGTGTTTAACAAGCAGTCCTATGCGTCACTGCCGCTTTCTAATTACTGTGTAATTTCTTTAGAAGATGAAGTGACTATGTTTCAAGACAGGAACAAATCTAAATATTGTCCAGCTGTGGATTAAAAATTGTGGTTAGAGCCTTTGTCAATTTGGTAGGTCAAAATGGTGTTTGTAGTAAGTCTCCAACAGAAAATAGCATGATAGAAAACCTTAGTTTGAGGGTGTCTGGTTCATGTATGGACTCTGCTGAAGAAGTTGTTTCATACTTGGTTTATTGTCAGTATAAAGTCGGTGTTGTAGTTGACTAAACTTTCAAACAGCTTTTGCTACTCTTGTATATTTGTAGTAACAGATGCTCAGCAAGCATTTGTTTTGAGCTATTTATTTATTGTTTTATAAGGACCATTCATGTGTCAAAGGCTCCTTTCAGCAGGCTTTGATGTCCTGTGTTTGGTGAAGTGACTCTTTGCCTCATGAATGTATTTGGAAAAGCGCGTTACGTGTATAGATAGAGCTGGCTCTGAAGTGTTTCTGTTCCCAGAACTAGTAGAATGTAGATGTACGTTACCTGTGAAAGAAAACTCTGTAACAGCGTGTTGAAATGCTTTTGTTTACATTCCGTTGCCTGTCAGGCTGGTAACTCGCTTGGGCACAACTTCAGCTTGACCTCCTTTCCAGGGTGGCATTAGGAGCTGCCGCTTTCAAACTGGAAGGAGTAGGTTTTGTTGCCGTTTTGAAAGGACATTGTGCACTTACACTGCTCACTCAGTGTTCGTGTACGGTGCAGTTGGAAAGTGTGTGTAATGAAAAAAGGGTGGTATCTGAGGATGACTTTCTAATTTCTCATCAGAACTGGAACTGTATGAGAGCTACATTCAACCGCAGAAAAAGTTCAATTTGAGAAGGAACTGTATTTAAAGAGTTGTTTTCAGCAGTCCTTTTGAGAACGAACTGTGAAATTTAAGATTAAGGAAATAACCTTGCTAGAAAAATTTTCCTTACAGCATTATTGTTTTCTTAAAATGGCACTGTATCTAATTTGAAGAGCTAATAACCTCTTGAATTAGCAACCTATTTCAAAGAACAAACTTTTCTTTTTACCAGTAAATAAAAAACTTCCTGAAACTTGTTTGGTTTTGCGATTACTTTGGTGAAGATTCCCATGAAAAGGAGGCATGTTTCTTATACCCCTGTAGAGTTAATGAGATTGTTTTTACTCATAAACTAAACTTGATGGCTTTATTTTTTAAAAACTGTGTAAGTGGAAAATACATAGTGACATACTCAAGTTCAACAGCTAAAGAGTAATTTAAATACTGAAGTTTTCTGTCATTTGTGGCCTTCTACTGCCCTAGATGAAAGGTAAGTGATGGGAAATGAGATGCTATGAAGTGAGCCAATAATTGATTCAGCTGGCAGGGTTGTTGTGCGTCTTGTCTTGTAGCATGAGAATGACTTAAATATTAATGGAAAAATTCATTCCCTGGAGTGGTATTTCAGCTGCAATTACCTAGAACTGAAAAAATTTTAGCAGTGACTTTATTATATATTCTGGGAGAACTGAAAATATTGGAGAAAAATCCAGGTTGACAGTTCATTCTTTTTGGAAGGAATTTTAAGAATTGTGAAGAAGTTTAAAAACACTTAAATAAACACTTCTGCATGTTTTTGGAGAGGAGGAAGGGAGTGTAAGGCTGTAAGACTGGGAGTAGAGGGTGGAATTCACGGTTATGCTTTGCCTTCGTTACTCTTTGTTTCAATTCCATGCCACTGCACCCATGAGCAATTGCTAATCAGATGCAGCTGATACACTGCGTGTCATTCCTGGTAGAGTCCAAGATTATATTGGAGCCATGAGGTAAAAAGAGCAACATTTAAAAACACTTAAGGATGCGCGTAGTGCTGCGTGATTGTGCATGTAACTGATGAGCACAGGGAAAAGCCTGCTTGTACCAGAGTCACAGGCTCCGTATCTCATACTGCACAGGTGCCTGAAAGCTGTACTGTCAGTCTGCTTTGTCTGCAGCTTCGGTGAACAGCACACTGACTTTCAATGCTAGGCGTCTTCTAAACATGCTCTCCTTTCTGATAAGTGAGCCTAACATCGTTTTCCAGATAATGTCTCCAAGGAGTAAGAGTTGCCTACATGAGTGTCTCAGAGTTGACGGTACTGTATTAATGCGGTATTTTTACTTACTGGCAGCAAGTGGGTTTGTTAGTCTCACCATACCATCATGACGTGTCTCTAAGCTTGCTCTCAAGTTTCAGAATGCTGTGAGCACAGGGTGGTGTTTCCCTCAGAGGAGATTCATCCACATTCAAAGTCTCACAACGCTGATTTTCTGTTAATTCATCAGGCTACATCAGTTGTATTTAAAAAGTTTATTTCTCTTTCTCATGATCGTATGAGCTGCACCGTAATTTTAAAAAGGGAAACCTGCACGTTCAGATACTAATGATTTTCACCCGACCAGATTCACATACAGCCCATACTTTGTTTTTAGAAACTGTGGTTGAGTCCCTGCGCCGTATATAGGCACATTCTCACTTACACTTTGACCTTTCCAGATGCTTAACAACCTCGGAAAACTTAAATGCTTCTGACGTTCTTTAAAATAATAAGGAATGCAAAAATAATAATTTAGTGCATTGATGTAGCAGAAGTAACTCCAATACAAACCATTCAATTTCAAATGTCATCAGTTTCAAAATTTAATAAACAAAAGTAGTTGAACACACAATATACACCTGCTCGGTGAATGCACCTGAAGGCAGTTTATCTGGTTCTTAAATAGAATCAAACAAACAGCTGTAAACTTAACCGAAGCTTCAGACTGTAACTGGACCACACTCATTTTCAGGGATGGTGACAGCCTTTTTAGGTTCCTGAAAGTCTGAAAGATACCAGGTCAATTAGCATATAGAGCTTTTAAACAAAAGAAATGCACACGCAATAGAGTACTCCTATTTGCTGCTACTTGTGCAGGTAGTCCTGAGTAGCTGCATGTTCTCCAAGAGTCCAAGAAAAGATTATGTTTCAGTTGGTTCTGTTACAGAGCCTCTTGTACAACGCTACGAAAAAGACGTCGCTCGGCAACTTTGAAATGGAAATTTCTTAAGCAATTTCCTTGAAAATGTAAGAAAGTTCCTGAAGTAATCCCGCTCTTTTCATTAAATAACAACTTAACTGAAACTTTTTATATGTTTCTTGAAAGGAAATTCTTACCTGCCTTAAAAAGTGGGGACAAACACAAACTCGGGGTATGCTTTTACAGTTTATGTGCCACAAGGGGGAGATGTGGTTCTGGCACTTAGATTTTCCACTGACCTGACTCCTTAATCCAGCAAAACCAGTAGTTACTTTTGGCTGGACGAGTTGAGTTGAGCTGGTGCCATCAATTTACAAAACACTACAGCTGGCCAAATTAAGCAAAAGGAGTGCACAGCCAAAAGCCTGGAGAAGAAGGAAGCATGATGTCCTACTTTTAGCAAATGAGGAATTTTAACTCTTCTCTTGTAACTTCACACTCAATGGAAAAATTAAAATTTGAATGGATTGCCAAGCTTTAAAATTTGGCAATACTGTAAGACGAATGGTAAAATAACTACTTTATGTAGTTGAATCAAAGTTCCCTACATCCAAAAGATTAATTTTGGACTGAGACCAAACACAGCAACTTTCCCTTAGAACCAGAATTTTAAAAAGGGGAGAAAAATTTAAAGTTGGAACTAAGTTACCACAAGCCAGTCTAATGATTTGCAGATGTGGTTTTGTTTTAGTTGGAACAGATGCTACAGTACTTTTTTGTATACTCACCCCCTGTCAAATCTACCCAGCTGTCTTCAGTATCGGGTAAAGGAACTGAAATTCCCATTGCTTTCCGGATTCCGTATGTACTAACAATATCACCTGGAGTCACTTGTTGTGCAAGTTCTTTCAGGTTATTGGTTACTCTCTCCGCTAGAAAAGAGAAGTGGATGTACTTTCATACACACAAAATGGCTGAAATGAGCCCTTCACCCTGTAAGCAGTGTTCCTTACAAATGGAACAAAGTTAAATAATATTTCTGAAACACAAGAGTTTTGTTGTACTGTGTGCAATCGTGCAAGACCTACTGGGAACTACAAAAGAGAGTTAAGATGAACAGGAGGAATGAAATAGCTGCTGACCAAGGCTTGTTGCCATCAAAACCACCGAAAGTTAGAGTGAGCTACTGATGCCTGGGTCACCAGTACAGCAGCTGGGAGAGAGGTGGTGGCACCCACAGAGCAGGTGTGTTGGTAACACCTGGCTCTCAGGATTCAGCATTTAGTTCTGTACATAAACTAGAGAGACTGTTCTTGTCACTGCAGTGCAGTTTTCCTTCAAGAAGGAAGCTCCAAGTACTTCAACATTTTAAGGTAGGTAATATTTGATCTGGTTTAGACTTGGTATAATACCAACTTGGTGATACTTCTGCAATAATGGGGAATTTATCTTATCACATCAAAGTGGTTATTTGAGACCACACTGTCTTTTTTAGACCAGGCTGTATAACTGACCATGAGACAAGAAGCTTTACTAAATAATTAATGAATTTATGATTGGTATTAACTGGTATAATAAAATAGACTGATAGCTAGATCAAACCTGGAATAAAGCCACCTTTACAATAAGAATTTAATAACACTTAAGCAACCCCTGTTCAAAGACACTAAAAGTCATGGAGCTAGAGGTGTTTGGCTACATCTGCCTCATGGCATAGAGAAAGCTTCCCGTCTGTTCTAGGAAAATTTATTAATAAAGAGAAAATACTTGTAGTTACTGTTTAAAACTTTCATCTGGCTTTACGTACCAAAAAAACCACACCATCTTCTAGGCCTAACAGGGTACATATTCTGTACCACTCTTACACTTCTGTCTGTCTTGGAATTGATACAAGTTGGGACTTGATCAATTCTGCAAGAATGATCAGAAAAAGTGTATTTACCCAAGTGCATCTCTCTGTAAGATGGACCCAGAAGACAAATCATATTAGGGGGTGGTTTTGTACTTAGTCGTTCATTTTGAGCATCCTGGAGTTCTCTCAGAAGCTTTGTTGTTTCATCGAGTTTCCTCTGGAAGATTTCAGCCTCTGTTTAATGAAGAAAAAAGAAAGTCCTAACTAGTAAGAGAGTATATTTACTTACTCTATGATGTAAAATATGATTAGCCTGACCATGCGAAGAGATTGAGAAACTGAAACGGTTACAGACATATCAGAAGTGCAAGTAGCAAGAAAACTCACCCTCAGAATCAAACTCTTCTATAGGCATGCCAAAGTTTGAAACTGCTTTTAGTGCTGTAAGTCTGTCATTAGTAGCAGAGTCCAGCCTGGCAGCAATATCAATTTCCATAATCTTTAAAAGAAAAAAAAGCAGTAAGTAATAATTTAGATAGTATCAGCCTTGAAACAACAAAATTGTTTGAGGAAAATAAGAACACGAAAGTTAGTTAAAATTAGTCTGCTCTACAAAAAAAGGGAACATACAGAGGGAAAGCTGAAAAGACACCCTGTGGAAATTTTACTGCCCTACGGTTATTTGGTTTACTATGCCATTTCAAACTCAAACAGAAAATGGCATCTGCCAACAACACTGGGGGCATGCACCAATGATGTAGCACCTTAAGACGAGCATCCCAACTAAAAAAAAAAATATGTGAGGCTAAATTCAAAACCAATGTGGGAACAGGCTGCAGAGGAAGGCTTCAGGAGAGCAGCCCTTTCCCTAGAACGGCCGCTATGCTTTGTGTAACTGAACAAACTTTGAGTGGAATGATTAATTTAGAGATATGTTGTATGCCCCTAGGGGCACAAGGTATTGGTGAAAACGCCTCAAGGATAGCTATGTATCGTGTGGTATTTTACACTTACAAGTTCGTGTTAAACCGAATCAGATTAAGATAGGAATAAAGCAACTGTAGCTGCCAACCAGAAGATCTAACACAGGGTTAAACAATCACAAACGAAAACATACAAAACATTTTCTTCCAGTTCTCTTGCCAGATAGCCTCATTTGAAGACTTAACCTTTTGGAGATTCTTACTCTCCAAATGCCTACAAAATAGCAAACGTTGTCGTGAGTCACGCAGTGTGTAGTTGTGTGTTTACAGCTCGTCAAAGTCCCAGCGTAGCTGCACAGGCCTTAAGGCTGTAGGCAGTTTTGTCTCCGTGAGGTTAGACAGGCTGGTTAAAGCCATTAGCTGATATAGAAGAATTTTACCTTTACATCTTTTATTGCATCACTTCTTTCATGTGGGCCTTCAGCTTCCTCCAATGGCTGAACAGAGAAAGGATTTTTAAAGGCAATAAAATTAATATTTTAAGTTCAAAGTAAAACCTTACAAAATGCAGTATTTTTAAAGTGAGGTAAATATACCACGATGAGCTTGCTTTGTAAGCCAAGTTACAGAGTAGCTATTTTTAGAGGGGTTTCTTCAGCTATTAACGTTTTAACTATAATACATTTTATTGCTCTTTGCAAAGGCCACATACTTATCCCCAGTGATGTCACATCCGAGATTATTTACTGGGGGGGCAGGAAAAGGAAGGATGAGTACTAGAGGCCGACATCTATTCTGTTTCTGTACATAACTGTGTTTCTCTTAACACTTGCAACAGTAGAGGTTGAACCCTGTCACTTCTGGGTGCTAGAAAAGAGCTAAACTTGTGATGCTAAGCAAAGGTCTGAACTGGGGCTAAAGGTTGACCTTTGATCCATGAAATATATCTAGTATTAATTTAGCTAAGATTCGACCCCTAAGTAAGAGGCTATGATCTGTTTTAATAGTTTACACTGATGTGAAACTCAAGACTTTCAGTTAACAGGAACTGTCTTGTGGAGATTCTCAACCAATTCTCAGATTGTCAATTAAGATCGTCAAAGCAGCCCCTTTGATTCCAGTCGTGTTTGGCACATACAGGTACTGAAACCTCCTGAGAATTTGAAGAGTAGGTGTTTAGTATTTTTACATAGTACATAGTTGAGTATAAAAGCACTGCACCAACTAAAGAGAAAAAACAGTTAGGAATTCTCCAGAACTAAACAGCGGCTGCTAGGAACATGAGAAACTTCTAATAGAAGCAAGAAAGCCCGTTCATGATTCCCTCATTTCTCAACAACTGCTTATTGATATTTTCTTACTAAATGGAAAAGGAGCTAGTGCTAACAGGAGAAGGACAGCCAGCAGACCACGAAAGAATGTGTGACTCTGTCCCTATCTACAATATTTTGTTAATCTTCACATTTCACAAATTAACAAATCAGAATAATTCCTTTCCAGAAAATCCATCCATTGGAGACAAAGATCAGTCCTCACTTTCAAATTTTACCAATTAAAAGGGAGCCTATAAATAGAAGCAGCATCATCTTTCCCTAGCTTTAGAGCTTGTGTGCTAAACCCAAAGATCAGACAGTACCCAAACCCACTCTTACCGTTTCTAGTTCTCTGAGAGCTCTAGAATGTCCTCCTTTAGTTAGAACATCAAGCAAACTATCAGCCATTAAGAAAGGATAATCTTGTGATTTCATCAAAAAATCATGAATACTAAAAGATCAACAGACAGTTACAGTAACTACCTTCATACCAAACATTCAATGGAAAAAAGTTACGTAAAGTCACATCAATATGTACGGCATAGAAAACACAAGAAGTAGCACAGAATTGGATGCAAATGGCTTGCTTTAGTTTAATTATCCATGCCTTTTGTAGCTGAGGAACCCATTCAGATTCCTAACAAAAACTGGAAAACTAGGAAAAGCATCCTGCCTAAGGCAGCCGCAGACTTGCACAGGCACTTAACACTTGTACTGTACCCAAATATTCCCACATTTCATATGAACTTACACCACCATGAATTCTATCTTTGAGATTCTCATAAAACAAAAGGACTTTGAAGTTTTTATAATCAAGAATAATAAAAACAATGAGAATTAAATATTTTTACTGTAGTAAATAATATGAAAATCAACAATATACACACTATTTAAGAATGAAATCGGGAATCGTTATGTCTGGCCTCAGCTCTCCCACTATGACCATAGTGGCTTGGTCAGTATTTGACATTAACAAAGATGCATCTCACTCAAGGCAGTAACTAAGTTCATTAATGTTAAAAAAAATCCAGTTTGCATAAACATTTGTACCATTCAATGTTCTTCTGGCTTTGAACATGAGTCCTTCAGAGTTGGTCACAAACATACTTAAATTTTAGACTGTGTTCCTATGTATCAGTAGCATCGAAATCCTTCCATCTTGGCTAATTTCACTTTACAGTCAAATTTTCTTGTAAAGTACTTGTTTTCTTAAAACAAAACCAGCACATTTTGCAGAGAGCTGCACATAACTGCTGCTGTACACGACAGCTGTAACAGGCATCCTACTTGTTTGATTACCTGAAAGATCCTTGATTAGAATCTTCTCCATACGTTGAATAGATTAAGTCAGAATCTTCTTTGCTGATGTTGGCAAATGTCGAATCGTATGTGGGAGCATAGGAGCTATAGGGTCCGTAGTTCAAGTATGTCACTAATGAATAACAGTACTAATTATTACCTCCGACACACATGTATCAGATAAAAACAAGAAGAGGTTGTAAAACAAGCCCCAAAAAGAAATTTTCAGGAACACATTTCTTATGGTAAAAACAAGCTTTCACAGAGTACCATCTGTTCACGCTGTAACATCTTTTACTCACATCTAGATCAAATGCATTTCTATTTACAAATGTTTTATTAACAATGCTGTGTGCCTTAACACAGTATGGAAATTCAGTCTGGCGCCAGTAACAGGTTCTCAGGCTCCCCACTAAGCTCTTTCAAAGCCAGCAAAAACCTTTATCTATCTTCTGTAGTTCCTCTTCTCAATATAGATGAACGTTTCACTAAATACGCCTCCCCTTTTAGATGTGTAAATTAAGCTAGACTTCGTGATGCGCTCTTTAGCCATGTCACAGATACATGCAATAATGTGCTTTATCATTACAAAAACCAAACCACTTAGCTCCAAACTATTTGTGTGCCAGTAATGAGATCAACCTAATTCGTTTATATGAGGAGGATGATTTATATTTTAAAGAAAAATCAGCACTTGCCTGGAGTAACCTTGTTTCTTTTATCTTCTTTGAACCCTTGTAATGTATTAACTCCCGACTGAAGCCTTCCTGCTGTCATTCCCAGCTTTACAGGGCAGTAACCTGGTTCTACAGCAGGATGTATCAAAAGAGAAATAACCAAGGCATAGTTAGGCGACAGAGGAAGATGCCCAAACTCATCTGATACTCGTAGCCAGAAACTTCAAAATAAATAGAATACAACTCCCAAAGTGTGTTTTCCTTTCCAAATGCTTCATATTAAAGACCATGTGTCGTCTTAGACATGAATCCAGACCAAATAAGTGGTAATACCAGTTAAGTGTAGAATGTTTAACTTAACATTTAAGTTTTCACTATCAGTCTTCCTCCTCCTTCCTGTCCTCCTCTAACAAGAGGCTGCATCATTAAAGAGGATCTGATTGTTAACGTGGAACACCACTCTTTATTTACTCTTGCTGACATTTCCTACTGCACAAATAGAGGGACGCGAGAAGTCAAGTTTTCAGCTTGGTTGCTGTCTGTTCTAGACCTAGTCCTGGTCCGTTCAGCTCTGTCATGAGCTGGCAGTTGAACAGTCAAGCACCTGCACTCTTTTAGCTAATGGCCGTACACAGATGGTACTGACATGACAAAACGATTTGGGACCCAGATAGTTCCCAGTGGCTGATTCTGGAACACCTGTGACCTTTGGGGTCAGCAGACACTGCACTCTACATGGATCAGACATAAGGGGAGCCCAGGAATTAGATGTGCCCAAGCATATGGCCCGTAGTCTCTTCTCCAATGGCAAAAGTTTTCTCTTGCAGGTCCCACAGACAGCTGATGCAAAAAGAAGCAAGAGCCACTGAGGGCTCCCTCCAGCTGCTCCTAACAACAGCCACAACTGGTTCCCATCTATGTGCTCTCTCAGCTGCAGCTTTTTAAATCCAGATCTTTATCAGACTGTAATGGAACATTAGGTTCTTGGCCAGTGTTTGCTGATCTGCCCCACCAAAAAAGCAGCAGACCAGGTATGTGAAAGTGGCTTGTTACCTGAGCCATGCCAACTTACCTCCTGCAGTAAGGTCAACTGGATTAAGAAGGCCCAGAGTTGTTGTACCATCTGGTTTTCTTCTTTCAAATTCACACTGAAGTAAGATCAGACTATTTTAATTTACTTAATAGTTGAAATTCATGGTCCTTAAACTCATAAAAACATCTAATGAAACTGTCCTATCTGTAGGAATCAGAAAGGGATTTGGAAAGATCAGCCAGACTCAGAGGGGAGTGCTGCTCTCTAACTTTTTTATTTTCATTAGGTAATTTTATTATTGGTATAGGCACAAGGAATTAAGAAATTATGATAAATATTAACATTTCTGCAGAGGCTAAAAGATAAAATAAGTAATTTATGTAGAAAATTAAACTGGCCCAGTACTACCAAACTGGGCTCCTTCTCCTGTAACATGAATAAGCTTTGATCAGATATGTGCCTGTTTCAGAACTATGGGGTTTTTTGCAGGTCACATTCAAGATATTTTCTTGAGGCTCCTACTATTCATCCTTTTCTACTACTTTATAGAAAATTTAAGCTCCACTTGCTCTGCTGATGAAATTCAGCAGGCATTCAACTGCTCTGCCCCTCTTTTTTAATCTTACGATGTCACACAGATGATCAGCCACGTGCAAAATGGTGTCAACTGTAGCAAAAGCACAGCCTGAGTTTCAGCTGACATAAGATGCCAAGTAAGTCTGGTTTAGGGAAAACTGAAAGGGGTTACCAAACACACAAATATTTACCTGGCTGTTTGCAAGTCGTCTGGTTAACTTTCCTCCAGATTCCCTAACAATGCGATCAATCTGCTCTTGTTCCCTTTCCAAGCTATTGTTTCGTAATTTGTCTTCAAGCAGATCTTTGTCCTTCCTGTGAAGAAAATCCACACAACTTAGTTACTAGTGTTAACAGATTTAACAGACACAAATCGGCTAAATATCACAAAAGGATACAGTGAAGAAATTGGTTTTTGCCACCTATGCAAACTGTTTTTGTAGACAAAACAACTAACAAAAAAAAAGCCATTTAATATGACTATTTAATATAGCTGGGGAAAGTATGTGACAAAGATTTATATCAGCAAATACTTTTTTATGTTAGTAACTGTACAGGTCCCTATGTTTAGCTTACATCAGCCATACTGGTGTCCTAGTTTAACATGTTGCCAGATTTTACGTCATCACTCCCACAAAACCAACAAGGATATTTTGGTAAAATAAAATACTAGATACTCTGAATTTTAGTATCTGTATTTTCTGATCTGTGAAAACAAAGTCACTAGTATTTCAGAACACTGAAAGGTTCTAGATATTTCTAGATACTGAAAGATATTTCAGGAAGCATATGTTCTCTATATGTACATGCATTTACATGTTTCAAATACAACTGCTACTACTAAAAAAAAAACAGAGACTTGACATTGGCTATATAGTTATTTGTACCAAAACATGTAAAAGGTCATGTTTGCAGGCTCTCTCCAACACAATACTGCTTCTGTGAAACAGACACTAATATAGAAAATAACTGAAGGAATGGAGTTGATGAGCAGTATAGGGTTAAGTACATTAAAAAATAATGGTATCATAACAGATTCTAAACTTTTGGTATATGAGGACGCTTTATATAAATGGTGCTTCCTTGAGATAAAAAAAAGTCTTAGTGTACATGCAGTACCAGAAAGAGAGAAACCCACATCCACTGGTCCCTAAGAGTCATGTTTCAGATGCATTTAAAGGGTTTCTCCTTTAATAATTGTTATTGAGATAATACTTCACTTTTTGTGTTCTTTGCTAGGTGTTTTGAAAGCTTTGGTGTCACCATCCACAGGTTCTCCTTTGTCTTTCCCAGGACCATTTTCATCTTCCCCAGTTTGCTGCAGCTCCGTCTTGTCCTTCTGCTTCCTTGTCTTCTGCAGGTCAGCCATGAATTCTATACTTTGTTTCAGGCTCTGAATCCTCTCCTAAGAAACACCGGAATCCTTTTATTTGCTACTTCAATTAATCTTCTCCTAAGCTATCCACAGAGGATGATCTTATTTCAGTTCATTCTTTCTTACACTAGCAAGTATAAATGCAGTTTAGAAAATGAAATATTAAATGTAAATATTTCTTCAATAACTGATCTGGGAGCAGTACTAAAGCATGAGCCTTAAAGCAATGTATTATTTAAATTGTAACATACAAACATTAAGTAAATTTTTATTAATTTTCCTGAGATCACTGTAAGAAAAGTGGAATGAAAGAGGGGTCAAAAGGAAGCAGCATATTTTTTAATATTTTGTTTTGTATTTTCTATTACCTGGCTAAGTATCTTCATTCCTGAGTGCAGCAGTTTTTTTGCAGCTTTGTAGTAAATGGTGTCTGGTTTGTTGTAAGTCATGGCATTAGTACACATCAGTTTGAAGTTATCCTGTACAGACATTAATAATTTTGGGATGAAAGTTAAAATTTTATAGTATACTGTATTAAAACCCTTGTTGCATATGCAGTGTCTTGAGCTTCAGGGAAAAAGAACTTCAGAGAACACTTTAATTAATAAGTTTAAGAAATCTATTTAATTAAAAAATTAAACAGAAATAAGCATGTAAATTAGATTCACATCTCAAAACTAGCACCCCAACAAACATCCTGAAAGCATTCTTAAGTGTTCAGTATTGTTTGTCGTTTTTAAAGTTTTAATGCAAGTCCTCTTAGCTAAAATTACCCACTCCCCTGACCAATCAGCAGTCATTAAAAGAAAAACAAAGCAAAGCAACATAAAAAAGACAAGAACCTAACATTAAAACCAGAAAAGCTGCAATTCAAAGTTGAATCATTGTAAGGAATATAGCAAAGTTTCAGTTACAATGAAGAAAAGAAATGCATGCTTGTTTGAAGTTCTTGAATGGCTGAGCTAGAAACTTCACTTCTATACTCACTGCAGAGCCTCTACAGGTAGGTATGTTTTATCACATTCTCAGCTATTTACAAAGGCAAAAAGTTAAAATGAAAAACTAACCAGAAACAGCTGAAACAACAGGGAACATTCCTCTTAAGTTTTGGAGCTTTACAGAAGAATGTGTAAGAAAACAACCAATACTATTAACTAACATCTGCCCAAGTTCAACTGTTAACTATATACAAATTACACTTCTCAGGTCCTCATGTAGCCCAGTAAAGAAGTAGAGGATATTTCTGCTGGAGAAAACAAAACAAAACAAGCCCCCAGACCTTTTAAAAGCTTTAGAGGCCTTCAGAACAGGCCCTCGAATCCGCTGGACACACTATAGCGCAGGGTCAAGTGCTTGCTGCCAGAAGGACTGAGCTCATCTTGCCTTCACCAGTTGGGGATCTACATGACTAGACAAGGCTGGCTGGCACAGAGGTGACAGGAGGCAAATGACAGAGTAGCAAAAGGCAAAGCCAGTAAATTCACCAGGCTCCTGTTTTTTTGAGAGGCAATATATTCAAAAAAAGAGAGCAGTCTGACAGAAATGCTAACGTTTTCATTCTTAACATCTAGAATGACATGCTGAAGGACAAACTGACAGGTTCTATTTCATCCTGCATAAAGCCATCCACATCTTTGAGAGCGTATTTACCAGAAGTGTTTTCTCTTTCATGTCCACAACTTCACTACTCACAAAAATTCAATAAGAAACATTTCTTCAGGCAGAAGCACTGGTTATTTCGGCATCTTCATATTCTCATAAAATACCAGAGCTCAAGTTAATTGAGCATTATACATCTTTGTAGTCAAAATAAAATGTACAGAATTACCTTTAATTCCTCTATGGACTGGTACCCATTGTTCTTGATCTTCTCTTTCATGGTACTGAAATCCATTGGGTTTTTAATGATCATGGAATAGCCAGGGGCAATAAAGTCAGTCACAGGAAATGAAAAGAAAGAACTTGGATCTTTTCTGTTAAGAAATGAAAAGACAGTTTTTTATGTTTCAGCTTATAACAAAGAACACATTGAGCTTGGAATTAAATAGAAAGGAAAGGACTAAGCTGAAAAGGAATCAAAAACATAAAGCTAGAAATGGCTTGTGTCAGCACAATCTTTCACTTTTGAAGGTTGACAAGATCCCATATGCAAACCCATACACCAAAAAAGTGCTACAAACATATTTTAGAAGTTACTTCTACATTTTGATTAACTGAGTTTCCAAGAAGATTAAAAAAAACCCCTCTTTTTTTAATTTTAGCTTTTTGAAATTTGGTTTTACAATAATTAACTGAAAAACAAAGGGAACAAATGTCTTAACAACGTATACCTCTCATTCATTGCTTACTCTGAAATTAACAGAAGGGAAAGCTCGTTGCTAAAAGTTGTGATTGAATGTGTGTATTTATGATTATGTTAATGTTCAGGTTATGTAACGTTAATAGTTCTTTTACATTTTTAAAATTTAAAAAATTACATTTTTAAAATTTCCCAAGACTTTCGGTGATATCTGACATACACTGATGTTCCTGGGTGCTTTTAACAGCGTTAAAATCAAATACAGTTGGTTGGTATTTTCTCCTTAGGATCAGGCTTAGTTAATAAGCTGGCAAGAACCTCTCCTCCAGAACCATTTTTTTTGGCTTTTCACTAAACTCTGCAGCTTGAGCCTGGCGGCCTACGCCAAGGTCGACATGTTCCTCGCTGTTAATCACATACACTGGTGAAACCCTCAGCACTTCAGGCCTTTTTCCTGAGGCCTTTTTCCTGAGGCTTACTTACAATTTGTGGATTTCTACTCCAAGGTGCAAAGTTGCTACAGAACAGTGAAAAGCATTTTGCTACACGCACTGCAGAAGCACACAGTGCAGATATTCTGCAACGCCTGTGGAACGCTTGCACAATAGCTTCCAACTGCGAGACAGGACTCAAAAGCAAAAGTTTCTTCTTTCTTTACGCATACAAAGGCAGCCAAAACAAACACACGTGCTTTTTGACAGTTGGTAAGCAGCTTCTTGAAACCGACACCAAGGTCTTGAAAATGAAAGGTTAACAGAAAACTCGAAGTTGCAAGCTTAACCTGGTGAGACAGGTTAAGGGAAAGATCTTTCAACCACTCTTGTCCAAGACGCACAGACTTCCTTAATACTTGAAGTCAAGAAATAACATCTTAAACCCCTGACTACTTGAAAGAACTACAAATACTGCAAATCTGATTGTTTCAATCAAAAGACATTTGGTTAATAAGACAGTAAGAGAATATGACTTAAATTTTCAAGTATGTACTTGTAGCAAATAATGCTAAAAATAGGAGAACTCAAGGTAAAAGAAGTTTTGGCAAGTTCATCCCAAACTCTTGAGCCTCTCTGAAAAAAGCTTCTTATAAAGAAAGCATTGCGTTATTGGAAAATTGTCCTACTGTAAAGTTTTTTAAAAGTACTCTAAACTTGAAACAAGGTGATTACAAGAAGCCTAAGCTGAGGAGAAGTTGTAAGTATGCATTCTTAAACTAGTACTTAAATTCCTAAAATAGTCCTGTTAGCAATATATCTAGCAATTATATTTTCACTCAGCTTTTTACATGCCTCTTCCCGAATTTTGATTTCATGGCTCTAAAAGCCTGCAGCACAGACATTTACCTTTGCAGCTGTCTCATGAGTTGATTCAAAGCTTCCTGAAGTGGTGTTTGCTCCACTTCTAGACCAAAAAGAAGCGAGAGGAAAAAAGGGTGTGAAACAGAACTGACTGCAAACTAAACTTGCAAGATATCAGAAAACAACTAAACAAAACTGACACAGCTTGTGAATTCATCATAAAGGAAAAGAATACAGTGGCAAAACCCACAACACATTCAGGGGATCTGCTTTTCTCAGTGGCCTTACTTGACACCCTGCTCACTCTGACATAGGTACCAGGTACCAGTCTGAAAAAGAAGTATACAGTAACATAATTTCAAATATTTGTATGAGATGAGGAAAAACACTGAGATGGCAAAAAACGTCAAGTCACTTACTATACAAACAAAGAACAATAAAATGTGAGTCATAAATAAAACCTGGAATTCACAAAAGAAATTTCTTTTTTTCTCTCCTACCTTCCTGTTTTGATAAAGTACTTGTCAATGGTTTCTCTGGTGGCAATTCCAATCTGATGGGCGTCTGACACCTCATTTCCTGTTCTCCCTCACTGTCTGCATGGTCTCGATCCCGTTTCTTTTTATCCTCCTGTAAAGAGAAAGATTGTTATAGACACCTAGAGAACCTGCAAAACCAGCATTATTACTGTAGATAATGTGCTCTGGATTTTTCAAAACAATCTCACATAGGTTTGGTTTTTTTTAAAAAAAGTTTGTAAGTCTTTAAAATCCTTGCATTCTTTAGGTACTGTCTCCATCTGCTGGACAATAAAATAATTCAGGTATAAAATGAAACGTATCACAGAATTATTTTTTTAAAAAATGTGACAGACAGCCACTCATGGCATGACAGGAACGACTCCACACTAGCCCTGCACAGAGAACTGCCTCCAGAGAAGCCCCTAAGATGATTTTTGAAGGTTTTAGAAAAACTAGTAAGAAATAGTCAGCAAATTTAAAATTAGAGGTATCCATAATGTTTCAAATAAATGTGTTATCATTTCTTATCACACTAAGAACCCTGAGAGGGAAATACATTTTTTTTTCTTTTTAATTAAGAACTTGTAAAATCTTCATTGTGTTTTATATAAATGGATTTATTTAGACACAGAATTTCCTCCCCCCTTTTTAATTTTCTGCGTTTTTATACTCGCCAGTAAATTTTTGAAAGATGAGAAATTTCAGATTACTTCACTCATCTTTTTCCAACAAAAATACCTGGAGAAAAGGAATCAGCAAAACTGAGTTTGAAGGTATTCCAACTTAAAGATGCAAGTTACAGTCATATCTGCTCACCTTTTGATGTGAAAACTAGAGAAAGCTGAAGCATGTTTTTTTCTAAAATGCATTAGCATCAATATGTACCTTAACTTTCCTCTTTCTTTTCTCCTTTTCTTCTCCAGGAACCTGTTTTTCGCCTTTCTTTCTCTTTTTCCTTTTTCTGTCCTTGTGTTTTTCATGTTCAGATTTGTCTTCGTACAGGCTTGAGTCCAGTCCTGCATTTCCAGTAGAGAGCTCAGCCACTTCACTTCCTCCAACTTTCAGCACCAGCTTCAGCGGTTTTTCTACGTACTCTGGCGAGAGCAGAGAGCAAGCGACGTGAGCACCTCACAAAACACACTCCTACCCTCAGCCTGCGCGGCACGGCACAAGCTCCTCACTGCCGCACGCAGCTTTCAAAGGCTGCCGCTAAACCATCTTCTCATCATCTCCTTTTCTTTCCGGCCGATTCTGCTTCCCCCGCGAACAGCCGCGGGGCCGCGCCGCCCCGACCACCCGCAGCCTCCCCGCGCCGGGCTCACCGGCGGCATCAAGGCCGCTTCTCCCCGTTCCCGTCCCCGTCCTCGCTCCCCACACGGCCTCAGCGTCTCCCCTCAGTTCCCAAACCGCGCCGGCGGCCGGGCCCGGCCGGGCCGCGCTGCCCCCGCGGCGGGGCGGGCGGCAGCGAAGGCCGAGGGCCCGCGCCCGCTGTGAGGCGTCCCTCCCCGGCGGCCCCCTGCCCACCCACCCTCGTACGGGTGCTTGTCCGACTTGTGCTTCTTGTGCTTCTTGCCCATGGCAGCTGCAAGGCACCGGCCCCTCGAAGCAGGCCCCGCTGCGGCGGTGCTCACCGGCCCCGCCGACGCGCAGTGCCGGCGGAAAGCGGGCGGGCGCGGCCGGGCAGCGCCCCCTGGCGCGCCGGAGGTACGGCGAGCCGCGCGGCAGCCGGTGCCGGTGCGGAGGCGGCCGCCGGTTCGCTTGGCGGGAGCAGCGGCGGCGGCTGAGCGGCGAGGTCGGGCGGTGCCTGCCGTGAGCAGCCCCCTCCGCCCACAGGGCTGAGCTGGCCGGGCAGCCCGGCCCCGCTCCCGGGCAGCGCTGCCTCGCGAGCCCGCACAGCCCCTCGCGCCTCTCCCCTCACGGCCCGCCGCAGCCCCGCTCTCACGCAGCCGCCGGTGAGCCCCTTCCTCCTCACGGCGGGATGAAGGCCGCCAGCAGCGGCCTGCTAGTCCCGAAGCTGGAGAACCCGGGCCCAAGTTTGCACCAGTGAGAAGCGCAGAGGCCGTGCACGCCTGAGGAGCGGTGGGAGCTGGGCGCGGCCCAAGGTGTGTACCCTCGGCAGGGACCGGGCGCTCCTGTGCCCCGACGGAATCAGTGACGGTTGTAAGGCGCTCGGCCTGTGAGGCTTGCTCGCCGGTTTTGAAAGCAAATCCTTTGTAATCAGCTTGTAAATTTAAGGAAAATATATGTTTATTGTCCATTACAGGTTAAAAATAGTTTAGGTAGAAATGAGGACCTCCTAGAAATGGTGGAAGTTAACACGTTTGCTTTGCCTGGCAGTACTTCCCAAAGCACGCAAATGGTTGTCAAAATTAAATGTAGCACTGATTAGTGTAGTCTTTCAAATGCAGTAGTGTATTTGCTGATATCACTTAAACTGCAGTCACTACCGTTTCAACAACGCGTGGAGGTATTGTTTTGTGCTAACACACAGAATGTAGTACCTCTTGACATTGCACTTCCCTAAGTTTGGAGTGCAAAAATAAACTGCGTCTATTTCAAAAGAGAAGCTTTAATTTCATTCCCACACAATAGTCCAGTAAGTGTTCCTCAAGTTGGTTGAATCATACGTGATATTTTATAGCCAAAGAAAATGATAGTTCTTAATTAGAAATTTGTGATCTGTGTGGCTGTGCATCTACACAACGTTTATTGTGAAAGCTTGAGAACTTAGAGGAAATCTCTTGCCCATTGTCCATTCAGTCACTGGGAATTTAATGAGATGTTACAGCTTTGTTTTGCATTTTCCTGGTTAAATCCACTGTCCTTTGGTAACCTACTCAAAGAATTGTGTGGGTGGTGCTCTGGAATAAGCCACAACGTTCCTGCTTGATCTTACTCTGGTTGTTTGAAATTCAGCTATAACAGACACAGTTGTTTTTCTAATTCACATCTGGATCCTTTAATACCCTTATTACATATGCAGTGAATGTTCTTAAGCATACTTTAGTGAGAGGTAGTGGGCTTTTGCTTGGGATGTGGCCACATGCAGGAAATACAAGACTAGTAAATATTTAAAAGACATGTTTTATAGAATGAAAAAAAAAAGTTGCTATATCCTCTATTCCCACAAGAGGACTGGCAGATTTTCTAAGTTTTTTTCTTGTGAATGTTATATGGCAAGACCATTTGTTCAATTGTTATTCTGAAACTTCCTGACTAATCTTGTCTTGAATTTAATGAAATTTGGGAGAATTATACGCAAACAAGTAATGTGAGATATTGCCAACATTGAGAGCTGCCCTTTGTAGCTGTCTCGTTGACTCACATCCCCAGGATCAGAGACAGACACTTTTTCTGCTGTTGGCGCAGGCGCAAACGTGTAGAATACACATTGTTTTTGCCATCCTTGTCTCTAGCTCTCCTTTCCAGTGGAAAGATCAGTACTTCTTTCCACTCAAGAACAGTTGTGTGCAGCCTTTCAAATCACGGTTCAGCGTGGACAAGCTTGGAAAGAGAAGACGCTGCATTTCTCAGCAATGTTCAAGAGCATTGCTCTTGGGTCTTGTCACTTCCCTGAGAAACGAGCCTGTGTTCCTTCATACTCAACTGGCTCTGCTGTTACCTGTAGCGCCAGAGGAAAGCTAAAGGACCTGCCCCCTCTTCCAATACGTTGTGTCTTCTCAGCCCTGATCAGGGGCAGTCCTTCCGATTTCAGGGGAATTCAGTTGTACAAAGAGGAAAGATGGAAGTCCTAACAAATCATTACAGAGGCTGGATATGACTTGGAACACCTGTTATTTAAATGTTTGAAAAGTAGTTTGTTATATCACCATAAAAAAAGCACCTCACTTTGACCTCCTATTTCCTAGCAATGTTTTTTCATATTTCCAAATAAGATGTTACTTTTCTACAACAAATCACACTGTTCGCAAATTATACTTTTGCAAAGTAAAAGTGAAAGCTGATGGTTTTCAGAGCTACCCCGAGATCGCTAAAGCTTTGCCAGTACGATGTATGCCTGGTGCCATAGCAGAAGAGCTGTCAGTGTAGACAGCCTTATAGCAGGACTAAATAGACAAGAGGTCTTCTGTTTCTTCTAAAGGTTACAGAAACTTTTGTTCAGTTTGAAGAACTTGGTTTTGGGAGTTGATGATAAAGATTATTACTTGTGACTTTTTGAAGTAAATTTATCCTTCCTGCATGATTTACTTTTCAAGCAAAATGCACTCTCTGGTTGAGGGAATGCAAATAGAGAAACTTCTATTAATTGCAAAGAAAAAAACAATATTACTTTGGACCTCGAAATACTATGTTTTCACCTAGGAAAGTTAACAGCTTTTATTGTTACTTAGTCTACACGTATAAGACCTCCATGTCAGCTGAAGCCGTACGATTTTTGCGATAAAATGGTAGAATGCTTACTGTGACTGCAAGTTGATGTGTGTAAAGTGTGTGTGTGTTTTGCTAATGTGAACAGAGATATTTTAGATGACAACTGAATGGATTCCAGAATTGCATCACAGAGTAAGAAGGAAATTTGTTGCATCTTATGTACACAAAAAACCAGAGCTGGGCTAGGGTAAGAACCTCTGTGTCAACAGTTGCTTGTGAGTAGTCGCTTTGAAAGCTCTTACCTATGCTCTTTGAAATTCCTTTCGTTAGCAATCAAATAGCTGGCAGTAACTGTCAGCATGTAAAAACCTGCTTCAGGTCATATTGTTTTCATGCATCATACTATTCAGAAAAAACCTACTTGGGCATCATTTCTAAAATACCGTTTGTAAGCCCATGAAGAGTTTTATCAGTGTCTGGTATTAGAAATGGAAGGTCTCATTTGTGTTGGTTGCACGTGCAGGATTAATAATTTCAGTTCACTGCATATTTTCTGAGGATCATGTTCCTCATCTTAATCAGTGTCAAGTTTCTATAGCAACTAGCATTTAAGAGTGAGAGACAATAATGTGTGTTGCTATCACTGTTAGCCACTAAGACTAATGGAGAAAATGGTTGAAAAATAGATGTCCAAGTATTTTCACGTGTTCCTTCTTCCATCTCTTAAAGGATTGGGATTGAGACCTATGGATGGCATAAGATCATGTTAGTGTATATTCATTTAACTAGTCCTCAAAGAATCTAATTATTTAAATTAGTCATAGGCTTTTTCCCAAGCATCAAGCAAAGACGGATGCGATAAGCACAGACGTTTGTGGGTTTGTCTTTAATCAATGTGTGTGTATCTTAACCAATATCATTTAATGTGTTAACAGAGATATAAAAAACTTGGTGAGACCCTGTTGTTTTAATCACTAGTGTAGTCTGGGAGGAAGAGGTAGATTTTGGTAACAGCAGAAAGATGTAGAGACCACTGCAAAGCACAGGAGGCAAGTGTGCTAAAATCTTTGGCAGAAGATTCCTTGAGTGTAAAAGCACATAGAAGCTTGGGATGCTGAGGTCACTGGGAGTTTTTCTTAAGCAGGTTTGGTTTGTAGTCTATGACACACAGAAACATTGGGATAAACAGTTTTTGTGACAGACGTATTTAAAACCCATATTTTACACTAGTACACCTTTCCAAAAAATAACCAAACACATATGGCTGAAGTAAAGAATGTAGTCAGTATTTTATTGATTCATGTATTATTAGCAATATGACTTTTAGATCAGTTGTTAGCTGAAAGATTAAAAATGAATATTTTCTTGATTCTGTGAGTATTAAAGGGACACTGTCATTTTCCACGCGCACGTGGCCTGACAAAATCTCCTGTGGCAGATGGAAGTTTTTCCCTTAGTTTGGATACACTGTCTCGTCATTATGATGTGTTTTCTCTTTTTTACTTTAGCACTGAAGTGCTGCATATTGTGAGGGTGGTAAGTCGGTAAGTCCCATCTGGAAACACACTGTAAATTATTGGTGAAAAAATGGTGCATTACTTTGTCTAAGAAAAATAATCCTAATTCATTAACTCATGGTAATAGGCAAAAATCTGTTTCTACCCCCAGATCCTTAAGAATGTCATAAACTTTATAACGAGATGTAATTCAATGGTAATTGTGGATGGTTACTTTATTGTCCTTAGAGCAGTCATATTCATTATGCTGTTAGATATGTGTGTATATATTTGTATAAGTCTGTGTTTTGTAAATATCTTTCTTGTGACCTTGTCCAGATCCTGTGGGCACCTCTTTTAATAACTCTCTTTGGAAGTGATTTTATGCACCTGAAGAGGTACCTCATTGCACACATCTGAACTAAAATAGTAAAATTTTTGCTAGACATGCATGAAATTGCACGACATTTAGACATTTATGACCTTGGTTCTTGGCTGATATTGCTGCATGGGTTGGGAAAATTAAACAGGATTTAGTTGGGTCCACATAGCTTCCTTTACAAGTGGAGGTGGATGGACAGGTGGGACTTATCCGTCATCCCTGCTTCTCCCTAGTCAAGTGGAGGATTTGGAGGAAAATAAGGGAGAAACCTGAACAGCGACTGAGTTGGAAGCGACGCCTGCCTTAGCAGTTGCAGCAGGTAGTTTACCTAGGGAGCAGAGATGTCACTGGCAGAGCTGTTTTTCAATGCAGAGTATTGTCTTCTGTGGTGACTTTGCTCCAGCACCGCCTGTTCTATCTTCGTTCCCTCTCCCCCTTCTTTCCATTTAGCTTGTCTTTTCTCAATGCAAATCACACTTGTATACCTGAGTGGGTATGGTTGAAATCTGCCTCCTGTTGTGTTGTTTGCTTTGTTTAATAGTTATATTCCTCTACTTCAAGCTTACTCTAGGCTGTTTAGGGCAGCAGCTATCATTGCATGGATTTCCTGGAACAAACAAGGAACAGAAGCTTTCTTCTGTGATTGCTGTGTGCTTCTAACCAGGGAGCAGGGAAGTAGCTCTACTTCTGTGCATGTCTAGCTCAAATCTGTGTGACTGCTTCGTGCAACCTGGCTACTGTCTTTCTACAGTGCTTGAAACAACAAGGTCCGAAGTTTTAATTGGCAATTGCTCTAATTGTGTTGAAAGAAGTGTCTCCCTCAGGCTTGAAGGAGTATTTAACTCTTAATGAGATTCTCTCAGTAACATAGCTTAAGGAATACACTAGGTTAGCACAAAAACTCTAGCTCAGTGTTGTCTAAATGGTGAGCTAAATGTTGTCTAAATATGGAGCAGATTTCCAGAAAAAGCCATGCAATCTTCTAGCAGTGTAAAACTGGGCATTGAAAATGAGCATGGAAAGTTTGAGCTCTAGTTTTAACTGATGGGTGCAACCTAGTATTTTTTTGAGATGTAACTAGATTACATTTAGTATTGATGCTAAGTCTGATCCTGTTGCCCTCACTCATGTGTGTAGTCTTGCTCATTTCAAATACCTGCAAGCTTTGCATGTTCAGTTAAGATATTACAAGCCTGTTCTGAATTTCCTTGATTCAGTGACTTGGCCAGACTATTTGTAAAGTCCTAAACCATTTTTTTTTCTGTTGTACGTATTTTAATTACTTATGTCATATTTTAAATTTAATCAAAACGCCTGTGTTCATAACAGACGCGTAAGACTACTCCATTAGACACATATATCACCCACCTAAAGGTAAGGTGGTGATCTTTACTTACCTTTTCCTAGTAAGTTTTAAGTTACTGTAAGAGCAGAAACAGATAATAAAATTTACACTTGTATTAAACTTGCACTTGTAAGCTATAATAGGAGAAAGTTTGATCTCAGATTATGCTCCAGTTAATTTTTTATTTTAGGTAGGAATTCAGCTTTTTAACTTTATTTTGTTTTGTGTAGTAGTGTCTCTAGAGGAAACAGTGAACAGAAAAAAGTAAGAGCACTAGGCCACTTGGTGGTGTAATATGCAAAGGAAAATGAATCTGTCATGTTCAAGTGAAGGAAATGTCCATAATAGACCATTTTTACTTGCTTATTACCTGATTAAACACAGTACAAGACGTTACCATGAACACTTACTTTTTAAAGACCTTTAATTTCAAGCAGGTAGTCAAGTATGTTTTGTAGGATAAATTCTAGTTTTAACTCAGCTCTTACTGAAGATGTTTGTGTTCAAGCTATTAATGATTTGCTAGTTAGTTGAGAAATCCTGAACCAGTTCACAGTGGAAAATCTGTGATTTGAAAACGGAGAGGGCCACATGCAATCTGGAGCTCCTCCCCTTGTGTGACTTTATAACAGCTTTGGTTTTCATCTGCTAGAGTCTGGCGTCCCTCACACTCACAACAGGTGCAGCAGCTTCTCTTTGTATTTTATACACGTCTGAGAAGCTTGGGAGAAGCTGTGGCATTGCACTGCTTTGGGAGATATCTTGAACTGCACGAGCTGGGGCAAGAAAGCGGGAGCAATGGGCATCCAATACACTCTCCTGCCAATGCATACACCTGCCAAAGATACGCGTGAGTTTGTATGGTGATACTGAAACACATGTACACTTGTGCAGTGAATACAAAAAGGGAGCAAGATCAGATTAGTGGGGCCCATTTATTTTTCTCCATGCAATGAGAAGAATGAAAGGTCCAGCCTTCCATTACCTTTCAGTTCAAACTTCTTTTAGGGCAGGTACAAAATGTTTGAGCTCAGCAGGATGCCAGAGGGTCTGTAGAGCAGACAAAAATTTATACTCTATGCACTGGTGTTCGTGTCAAGGGAGAGAAGTGAGGATAAAAGAATCAGTATGATGCTGCACTGCAAATTCTAGCAGAAGTAAACATTTTCCATGCTAAGTGGGGCCTGCTAAGGAATGTCAGTTTTAGTCAAACTATTATTTTTAAACGGTAATAAGAATTTTCTTTTCTAGAGGAACGAAAAAAACAAAGGAAAAAAGAGGAAGTTTCCATTCCTGTTTGACAAACATCAAAATAACTGTTAAGTTTCATTTTCAGATTGAGGGAGGAAAAAATCAAGATGTTTTAACTGGTGTTTGGCTTGAGTTTGCTTTGGCTTTTTAGCCTACAGCCTAGAAATGAAGTAAAATTTAAGAACCACTTAAGCCTGAGCTGTTCAGATTAAACTGAAGATATGATTTAGCCTTGTCCTTGATGGTTGTACCAAATCTGTGTACTAAAAGAAGCAGCAGGTACTTGCTGATTTTAAGAACAAGTGAGCAGGGTAGTGTCTCAGTGGGTACTAACCTACTAGGACCTTGGCTTAGGTGAATTTATTTGTTTCATATTATTAGGATCCCCTGTCAATCCAGAACGTATAGTTGAAGTGAGAACCTCACATGTTGACTGTAAGAACTGTAAGGGGTGGCTTACTCTTTAAATCAGTATGGAGCATACTTCTGTACATCAGAAGACAGCATCAGTGATGACTGATCTGTTGCTTATCGCACATGTTGGTATGAGTGATGACATCTGGATTGTGTTCTCCCAGAATACCTTCAACACTCCACAGATTTTTACTTAAATTAGACCTGAAATATTTTAGCTTTCCCATAACAAGCCAGGTGGCAGATAATTGATATCCTTATGTTGTATATATATTATCTGTTGAAACTTCCAAGTGGTTCTGATGACCAAAGATGTAGCATGGATGGGGAACACACAATTTGTAGCATACTTCTATAGCTCCTGTGATATCCTGCACAAATTTGTTGTCTGAGTGAAAGCTTGGAGGCGGGCAGCATAAACAATGTACTGTGAGGCCACTTGTCACTTTAGATTGCTCATTATATGTAACCAAAATAATGCTATTTCAATACCCAAATATTAAGGACCTATTGCAGGCTATTAATCTCTTAGAAAATACAATTTAGAAATTGCTTCTCTATAGAAATTACGAAGAACTTTTGGTTTAAACTTCTGCTTTTTTTTTTTTTATTCTGAACCCACTCAGTAGAATACAGATTCTTTAGAAGAGATTTGCTAGGATTAGAAAGTTGACAGTTGCAGAAAGGAAATGAAATTAAATGAAAACAATGAGAGATTTGTCCGGCTAGGCTGATTTACAAGAACTCTGCACTGATTTTAGTTCTTCTAAAGTCTTTGTGAATAACTAGTCTGATATGGAATGAGAGGGGAAAGGGATGCAATCTGTGGGGAGGAAGATGGCTTCAATGTACTCTTGTTATGCTTCTCTTTATTATGCCACTCTTCTGTTGAGAGAGTTTGCTGAAAAAAATGTACTAAATGACAACTATATGATCTTTTTCTTTATCACCTTTAAAGAAAAAAATAGTTCATTTACTCAAGGGAGTGGGGGAAGGAGTTTAAGGATTTAAGCATGTATCTGTTCAGATGGAGTCTGTTTGGTTAGACCTGAATTCCTTATGTCATTGCTCATTAATGTTGTTGTACCAAGGGTTTATGCATGAGTGTCCGAGAAGAACTGGATGTGATCAATTCAAAATGGCCTTGTCAGACTGCATGAGGAAGTCACTCCCAGGAGATATATGGAAATGCATGCTTTATGATTTATTCTGACGGGTATTCACATTGCTGCTTAAAGCATTTCTCAAAATCTTTTCACCGTAGATGATCAATTAGTGCTTTACTTATTCTTTCTATTAATTCAAAATGTGAAAACACCAATATGGCCACTTCTCATGGGATTTTTATGTATCCTGTGAAATGAAATCAATCAGATCAGTGATCTGTCTGGTTCTGTCGCCAGCAGGTTCTTAGGAGATCTGCCTCTTGTTGCAGTGATTGCCTTGTTTTCCCCTCTAGTAGAAGGTTAACTGAATTACAGCACTCTGTAGGCCTCGGGGCAAGAATCAGATTCTGATCTTGGAATTGGAACGGACTTTTTTTGCTGGTTTTTGTAAATCCTTCTTTCCCTCCTGCAGTCATCTGGTCTTCAAAGACTACTGATTCTAAAAATTGCTTGCCTTAACAGGTTATGAAATTTTACACAGCGTTAGGCAACTTAAATGTATGGTAGCATGGTTTTGTCCTGGTGTTACATCCTGATGTTGAACATTTATTTATCTGAAGGACTTTGTCTTGCATGCTGAGGATGGAACGATCCAATATTATTTGAGGTTTTAAGCTCGTGTTTTGTTTTTCGCCCTGTCTTAAGGCAAATGGTTCCACAGGCTGATGGGACAAGAAGTTGTTTTCTTTATTCTCAGTGTTTTAAATTTTCTGATCTTCATGTCATTCGCACACCCTTGATTTTCTATATAGAAAAGCATGAATTTCGGTCATAGTTACCTTCATGCCAAATTTTATTGGAAAACCAAAACTGATTGTGTTTAACCTTATAGCAAGCTAGCAAGTACTTTTGCCCTAAAACCATAGTATGTTGAGTAATATAACTTCTTGCCTTCAGTGTTGGGGTTTTTTTGTTTGTTTGTTTTGGTTTTGGTTTTTGTTTTTTAAGGAGCGATTTTTCATCTTTGTTGATGCAAGGTAAAAGTTGAACGTGCATATTCCAGAGAGTAAATTAACAGAAAATGGAAGGATGAAACTTATATTTGTTTCAAGGTAATATGATTATTCTGGTGGAAATAGCCCAACTTGTGACATTTTGAATGTTTGGTGTAGCTATTTTTTTGTCTTAAATCTTGTCTTTATTGAAATATCTGAACGTTAGAGGTATTGCTAAATGTAGGTCCTGATCTCAAGCTACTCCTAAGTACGGTTGCCAAAGATATTCATAGGAAGCCGTTCAGGAAGAGGTTTTAACCATACGTTAGATGCCACTTCCGGAGTGCTTGCTGGACCAGCAATGTTGCTAGAAATATTTCTTTCAGATCATCTATAAGGGGGTGTTGCAAATGTTTTTCTGCTTTTTTACAGAACCTGTTTCTCCTTACAAGTGGATGCTAGATAAAAAGGGCAATGCAACTTCAGAAAAATAATTCTCATTTTTGCTTGATTTAATTGGAGGCATAAATATAAGAGTCGTACTTATTCAACTGAAACCTTATATTTATTGTTACCTACCAGAATTCTTGCTTTATAGTACAGAGCAACACTTCACAGTTGCCAAGTTTCACTGAAGATGAAGTGATAATCTCTGGCTGTAAGTTGTAAATTGCTTTGGGATAAAAGGCACTGCATAAATGTAAATTGTTACCTTATTAAATGCAAGTGCAGCATAACACGGTTTTCAAATTACGAATGAGTATTTTCTTTGCAAGTCTGATGGCTTTTTTAAGATAAAATAGCGCTGGGTTTATTTAATCAGCCTAAAAGGTTCTTATCTAGCACATTGTGATACTTATTTTTATTGCTATAAACAAACATTATTTGGAAGAATTGCAGGATAAAATAAGATAAAGTTTGTAGTGCTTTTATTGGTCTTGATGTTTTGATTACCAATCAGATTGCTTATTTTTCTGTTTGAATTTAAATCAATACTTTATGATAATACTAAAATACATCTTTTTGTCTTGTTGCTGTTTTGAACAACACACAGAAGTCAAAATGCCATAGAATCTATTCTGGATGTGCAAAATGATGTTCAAAATGATGTTAATATGTTCCTGTATCATTTGTATTACTTCAGTTCCTTCCCCACATTTATATGCTTGGCTTTTAATAGGGTGAAAAAACAAAAATCAATGAGACTATATTTCAAATGAGTGTTTTTGTCAGCAGGCTGCAAGATCGTCAAATTCTGACCAGTCTAATTGTTGTTAGGAAGTGCTAGGATCTCAGTTCTACCTGACTAAATTTACCACTCATTTGAGGAACCGTTAAGAACACAAATATGTGTTTACATACCAGCTACTGAAACTTTACAGGTAATATGCTTAAAATCATTTTGTTTCACAGACTTATTTATCCAGGGAAGAACTGGAGGAAAATAGCAAGGTTTTAAGTAGAAATTGCTTAGGAAGGGCCATAGCTGAGTATGTCCTTGTATGTGACCAAACAGGGGAAAAAACTCCCAGATAATTGGAAATCAAAAAGTTCTGTTACAGTTGTGAGAAAACCAGCAAGCAAAGCTAAATGAGAAAGGATAAGACAAAGCAGCAAAAAATCCATTAAGGCTTAAGTAATGATATGAGAGTTATTGCCACGGCATGTAAAAACTCATTTTTGTTGGACCCTGAACTGTTAGCAGGTCCAACATAGTTTCATTTTATGCTGAGCTACACTTCAATAGCAGTGTGCACTTACATATTTTTAAAAATACTAAATGATGTATATAAATGATGAAAATTTTATGCGTGTGCATTTTAGCAAGTCTAATTTCGCTCTCAGAGCGTGTTCACATCAGGTAAACACTGTCGTTTTGTGTTTTGATTTGGTTCATTACTATTCTGACATAGTTCATGATGTAAAATGTGGGAAGGGAATAATGCTAGCACAGCAATAGACAATACGGTGAAAACGGAAACTGCATTTTCCAGGGGTGTATTGCTAAGCCAGCCTCATGGCCAAAAAGGAACAGAAAGCAGTAACTTTGCACTTGGAGTGAGTATATATAGCTGACAAAAGATGAAGGACTGTTAAGTATCTATAAATATTTGTACCAAAATGAAGTTGTGTTTGTGTCCTGTATTGGTACATCTCACTAAGGCAACAATGAAGACAGAAATGATGTGGGCACCTGTAGTCTCTGCAGAATTCTTTGGTGGTCTGTGTTGCAGTCACATCTTTATTTTGCTGTATCACCATAGTAGCAGTAGGAGCCACTCTACCTAAGATTTACAACAGCTTCTATTTTAACAGCTTCCTACCTCATTCTCTGATGGTCAACTACAAACTGGCATGTTGCTTTGGGGATAAACAGTGAAGGAGGGCAGACAAAACTAATAATATTTAGTTTAGGTCCTCTGCCCCCAGCTCAAGATAGCAGTTAAGCATGACTTTAAGAGTTAAGGTTCAGAATTCAGATGTAGAATTGCACGTGCAACGTTTGCGATGATGTTTGCTCTCATTTTCTTGGGGCAGGAGGAGAAAGGAGGCTGTGCAATTTTGGAGATTTCTTACATGGAATTCTTAATGGTTTCCATGTACTGGAATATTTAGTGATGTTTCCTACATAAGCAAACACTGTTTAGGTGTTTTAATTTGTATTTTTGTATGCTCTCCAATAAAAATGAAGTTAGTGATTATGCAGTAGTCTATTAAGATGCTCCATATTTAATCAACTTTGTCAAGGAGTGGTGGAATGAGGATTTATGGTCAGAGCTAGGGGACAGAGTCCCATCATGGACAGGGAGCTAGAGTGGACTAGAGCATCTCTAATTACAGAGACTGGTTGATTTAAGCACACATTGTGGGGCCCACAGGTCTGTTGGGAAAAGACAGTTCAGGGAGAGGTATAGTCTGACCCCAAAGCTCACATAAACCTCTAGTTACACTGATTTTTTTCTCCCTTTAATCTCATGAACTCTTTATTTTATAACTAGTATTACACCCTGTTTACTCTTCACTGTTTTTGTTTTCTGTTATCTCTTGCTGAGTATATTAATTTATTTTAGATTGTTGCTCGGTACATGATCTTGAAAGATTTCTAACACTAAATATACACAAAAAATAACAGCCTGTGCTGTGAAATTATAATACCTGCTAAAACCTGAAGGATATGAAGTAGAATAGCTTATTCTAGTTGTTTTAAAATTATTTTCTGCTTTTACTACCATTTCCCACTTAGGCAAATACTATGTTCAGGAGAGCTACAGAAAAAAACGCTAGATACGTAAATCACCATTTCTTGGTTTATCCTGTTCTTTGGATGTGTAAAGATTATGTATGGCTCTGGTCTTTAAAACTAACATGCACATGTTCTACTGCTGCTTGTTGATGCCTGACTCAGTGGTGCCTGAACACATTCCTACCTGCCTGGAGGTATCATGATGTATTCTACTGAAGTGATTAGAATAAGCATTATTTGGTGAAAAATGGTGTAACACATAAAGTGAGCCTTAGCATTTATTAAGGGTGAAGATAATATGAAGCAAACAGCTTTCTCAAAAGGGAGGCAATATTTATTTACCGTAGGCTCTCGTGGTCCTGTTAATATCTCTGTAGTGTTAAAGCATTTCACAAAAATGCAGCACTTCTTTAGCACAACGACATGTTTAGCAGTCTCCCTAGGCTATTTCAGACTTTCATTAGAACTATATAATTCTCTCAAGGATGCTTATTTATACGCCTTCACAAACTGATGTAAAAACCCAGAGTGGTTGTTTTTCTAGGGTAAATTTGGAATTCAAATCCAGATGACAGTGCCGATATTTTCACCTGGTTTGAACAGGTGAATAGATGACTTGAATGTCCTTCAAGTACATTTCATTTTATTGTGAATAAGTTGCATGGGCTATTCTTGACTACAGACAATTTTTTTCTTTAATTATTTGGCAACTGTTCATTGACGACATTCTACATGTTTTGCTGTAAAAACTAGCTAGACATCTGGAGCCTTTATACTTACAGCCAAAGAGAAAAATGGCTTTTTAGCAGGTGTGCTCCTGTCAAATTCCACTAAATTGGGGAGTAAGGGTGTAAACGTGATGACTTCTCTTAGCCAACAGGCAGCTAATTAACTAATAACCTTTTCAGTTAAGTGCATGATTGTTCACACTTTGAAATAAGGTCAGACTTCTGATAGGCTCTGTTAATAGATTTCAAGCCACTTTGTATTAGAAACAGATTTTAACAGGCATTGACTGTAGGCTTTATGTTATTTACCTTAAACCAAGAAAGCTCATTCTGTGAATGTAAGGGCCAAGGCACTTTGCAGCCGGGATCAAATTCTGGTTTTGTAACACCACCATCTTGGCTACCATGTAAGAGACCTGAGAGCAGGTTTTACAAAGGTTGAAAATACTGAAATTCTCATGTCAGGCTTGGTAGTTGGGGATTTTGCAGCCCACACAGATATATTCTGGAGGTCAGAAGTTGATAGTAGTATTTGCTGACCAGCAAGAGAGAAGAACAAAATAGACAGGACCACTGTTTCTTGTCAGGAATGCTATAGTTCATAAACAGTTAAGTGCTGCCTCCTTGGAAGAGTTTAGCTTAGCCCACAAGGGGAAAAAGACTATTTTATTAGCACAACTCCTGGAGTATTTTAGCCAAAATTCATTTAAAACTCAATTTTGTTCTAGAAATCTTTAAGATTACTTCAGTACAAACAACAGAAGAATTTGAGCTCTCTGTTGTCTTTCATGATAAATAATTCTGAGTTCTGTTCTATAGCCTTCGTTTGCCACTGACTGATGCAGAGCTTCAGGTACTGAAAGTTCACAAGAAAGAAGATGAACGTGTATTTTGTATCAGCTGTGAAAATATGCCATTTACTGACACCTATGTCATCAACAGAGCAGAATCAAGCGTATTGTTTACTTCACAAGGACGGCCAAAACTGCAGCGCTGCAGCCGCACTTCTGAATGATATGTACTGTTCACCACATCCATCTGCATAAACATGCTTCCTTGCAGAATTTGGATGAATAGAAATGCCTCCTCTTTGGCTTTATTAATGTAATTTATTTTTAATAGAGGGGAAAATTGAAATAAGTTCTTTATGTGAAGTCTGTTGAGGAAAGGAATCTGGGGAAAAAAACTTAGAAGTTAATTTTTTTTAATCTTGAAATCTTGTGCTTAGTAAGTGTTTAAAAATTTCTGGCAGTCCTGTTAGTAAAAATAATTATTCACAGCCTTCTGGGTGTTGTGGATCTTTTCATTTTATATGTTCAAAAGAAAGGGGGATTCTTCCAAATCCTCAAATGTACAAAAGTACATTAATTTCATTTTCATCACATTTCTTCATTGCATTAGATTTGCATGGATTTTTAACCCAGAGATTTCGCATTAGTGTGGGAAGCAAAGCTTTTTTTTTTGCCTTTCCTTTTTTTTTTTTTTTTTTTTTTGGGGGAAGGGCATTTTGGGTCGTTTTAGATGAAAGAAACCGGTTCATGCTATTATGTTGGTTTCCTGGTTACAGTTCAGTTTTCATTCATCCTCTGAAGGACGTACGAAATGGAAAAGTGTTGGCAATAATGTTGGACCTCTGGGTTGTTGTGTTCCTTTTAAATTTTAGCACAGATTCTACTTAATGCTTTTGAATAACATCAGCTTGCCTTCTCAGGTTAGTCTCTCTTACTATCTTATTGGCAGAAGGATGTTAATTAATGGGGACTGCCTAGGTGGAGCTCTGCTGGTCAGTGTAACTAGAAGTGATGAATCTTGTTTGTTTGACCAGGGGAATATGGTTCCCTAAGAATACAGAAGTCTTGCACATTTTAACTAAATGCAAGATAACGCTGCAGTTTACGAGAACAGTTCCAGACACTCCAAGCCCTGCAAGATGCAGAGGCTGTAAGGATGTCCACCAAACAAGGATCTTTCTGATGAGGCCATTATTTAGGGCTTAATGTAATGTAAAGGCATAGGGGGACAGGCTGGGCAAAAAGAGTGACTTCTGGATAGTTGCACTGCCAGTGAGTAGTCCCTAAAATATCTGAATTATTAGAGTAAGCATATTATATCTTTTGGATAACAGAATTTTCCTGAATGGAAATGCTAAAGCGACCTCTCAGTGTGAATTCTGTGTTACATGTACTGCAGGTGCAATGATGAATCACATTGCTCTTTTGTAATGAATGATCTAAATATATTAGAACATGTAGATTGTTGGCCATAGGTGCTTGGGAAGAACATCTTCCAAAACAGAGATGTAGGAATTTCTGGTATCTGTAACAAGTTTGATTGTATTCTTTCTTCTCTATCTATTTTTAGCCAAATATAGATGGATATTTCACCATCCTTTACTAATCACGCAACCACTTGCTGAGTGTTTTACGATGGGTCTGTTTCTCTGGGAGTGACTGGTACACTGAGTATTCTTGGTGACAACTGGTACTTCAGAAATGCAGGATATTAATAGCATAAGAGCTTTATTACTTGTTGTACAGGTTGTTTACATTAAGAGAAGTTTTTATGTGGAAAGACACATAAAAGCAGTTCCTTATTCACAGACAATACATATAGTACTGCTTATCTAAACGTGATTGAGATCAAATAGAAACAAATAATTTCTTGGCTCATAGTTCCTAGTCCTTTGTTTTACAAAGTGCACTTGCTGTCTTCTCTCTCAGCTTTCTTCCAGGGATGTATTACCATGCCTTTCTTCCTGTGTCCTTGACTTTCCTGCCGCCTACTTTTTTTTTTGCCTCTGGCTGCCTCATGTTGCTTTTACATAGTTGCATGTGACTCTGCCAAAAATCTTCAGGCTGATTTTAGCATTCAAACAAGAAGGAAAACCTCAGTCCACCTGCCCCAACTTCTAGATCTTTAAGGCTGCAGAAACTGTGTTGGCTGCCTTGTTCAGCTGTTACCAGGAAAAAATGGCCATTAAGCTGCTCTCATAATGGCGTATGGCTACTGTACCTGCTAGTCTGAAGGCAATTTAACAGACTACCAGTAGGTCAAAACCCCGTTCCTGTGGAGCTACCTGATCTTCAGTGTGACATTTTAGCCATTAAGCCCTTGAGGAGCTCGAATGCATGCCTATTTCATGCACCTAAAGACCTTGGGAAGACAGCTAGAAGACTTTTGTGTACAGCTTATACCACGTGGGATGTCAGTGTTGGGCCACCTCCTTTTTGACTCATTTTATTTGAGCATAATTCAGCATTTAGGTCAGCATTGGTTTTCTAGCAATACTGCATACAATTGAGGTTTGGATATAAATGCAAGGATATCTGACATGATTTCAGATTTGATAACATAGGAACTACTGCTTCTGTGTGGATCTCAACTTCCATATTTCATTGTCGTAGTTCCACAATCAGATACACATTTGCTTAACAGTACGGAGAGTCTAGTTTGTGGATCTATGTCCGTATTGATCACAGAGAAAATACTGCCACGTCCATCTAGAATAAACAATTTCTTATACTTTGTGATTATCAGAACAATATTAGCAGCTTGTTGGATTTCGTGTTCATGTGACAATTGTCACTGCTTTTTTACAGATTTTGATAGCCTTACACCTAATTTTTTGTTTCAATCAATATTAGAATATAGCACATTAAAAAGTTGTCTGATATGGACTCTGGTGCCTGCTTTCTTGTTATGAGACATCAAGGCTTCATTGTGCTAGGTGTTACAGCTGCCTACAGAAAGATGGTTGTTATCCAAAATATCTTGCCATCTAAATGCAAACCAGAATGGAGCTACAACTTTTTATATTTTGGTGATGTTATGGCTCAGAACATTTTCCTGTCCCTTTACCTAATCGTATTTTCAGTGACTCAAAATGTGATTTGTATCTGCTCCCACTGGAAAGCTAAAGCTTTTCAAACTTATGAAAATTTTCCATCTCACGGTTTCATTTTTTCATAGATCTGTGCTTGTGTGATCTATTCTGTGTCTGGATTAAAAATAAATGAAACACAACGAGTAGATAGAACCTGTAGTGCTGCACAGGGTTGCTGTTGTGTTTGTGTCCAGTCAGACAAGGGCTTTTGAGGACCACCAGTTCCCTGTGACTGTCACTGTGCTCAACAGATCTAGTATTTCTGAGAAGCGCTGAATATGTTCATTTTGTGTTTATATAGCTTAGAGAGTTTAGGATAATGGGACAGAAGATTGTTGAAGTAGATAGTATCTGGGAATACAGGAAAAAAGAGATTCCTAGGATTGAGCTGTAATTCTGATGTCGTTACAGTGTTTACCACCTTATGACTAGGTGTCCTTTCTTAAATGATTATGGGGTGAAAACAATTGTGCCAGTATTTTATTTACATTGTTTATATTCTTTCAGAATGACACGTCAGCCTTTCTTTAAATATGAGTCTTCTGATGTAACTTGAACCTTTACTTTCATTATTTAATTATGTTGGGCTTTTTGTTGAAGTTTCTTTTCTCTCCCCGGTGCTAATTAATTATGCTTTTATCCTAGATATTATAAAGTGAAGCACTCATTGAGAGATTAGTTGATATACTGAAGGATGAAGGTCTAGCGAGATATGAATATATAATAAGACAGTGTTGCAATTCACATAAACATAACGGGTGATTTAACTTCTGTGAGAGGTAAATATTATGCTGTAGAAAGTTCTCATTTATGTCTTTACTATCATAAGCTACTATAAAATGCTCTTTTTTTAAAGAGTGAGTAATTTTGTTGAAATAAGTGGAAACTGTGCATAGTCAGTAATTGTTATTCTTATCATAGCAGCAAAGTAAAAATATGTAGTATTACTTTGGGGATGCTATTTTGGTTGAAAGAATGCTGTGTTTCAAAGCTAGTGGAAAGCATGATTAATGCTCTGGAAATGAAGTATTTTGGATGCTTTTTTATGTGTGGAGTTACTGCCATACCACTATAAAGACTTAGTCTTGGGTTGCAAATGAGCTTGAGCCCTCCAGTTCCTTGTATGAGATGTTTAAAGGTCGTGTCCCTTTTAGGAGTTTTATTTCTAAAAGTAACGGAGCAGAAATAGCTTCCTATTTGAAATCTTTCTAGCAGAGGCAAATGTCGAAGGCTAATTCATTCACGCTCCTTATCAGTTCTGGTTTTAGTGACACAGTTTGTTCCAGGGATCTTGCCTGCTTTTTTCACAGTGGTTGCCTCACGTAGTTGCTTGTTTACAACTGCTGCCCCAGCTACTCACAAGCAGGCGGCGGTTTACAGCTGATGTGAAGAAATGATGAATGAAGTTGCAGTTTGAAACAGTGGTCTTCTATCGAGTGCTCTGCTAGTTTCTGGGTATCTTCTCTTTGGTCCTGTGACAGTGAAAAATAGTTTGAACTACCTTGATGGTACAAGTTGTATTTCTGGGAGAATGGCAATGGAATCGTTGAATGACATGGACCTTCTAACCAGAAGGAAGAGTCACTCTTTAAGCTAGTTTGTACTGGAAGGCTTATAGTGCAGCAAGGGTCTGACAAAGTCAGAATGAGGTGATGCAGAGATGCAACGTTTGCAACCCAAAAGCACAAGATAGAAAAAGAAAAACCATGATACCGTCATTATCAGAAATGGAATGAAAGAACTGGTTAAACTGGAGGTTTTTATGAGAGAAAGCAAGAACAGGAATGAGGTCAGGAATGGAAGGCTAGCAGAGCATGACTTTGGAATGGAAGCAAGACCATACTTAACTGCTTGGGATGAAGTGGTGCAGGAAGTAGGCTTCTTCATTCCTTGTTTTTAGCACCTTTTTTCTCTGACAATTTGTTGTGAATAACATCAATTTTCCAACTCCACAGTTTGTTTGGAGAGCTTGCAGTGATATTTCACAGCGATATCTTCCCATTTTTATCAAATTTTAAAAATCACGTTTAATTCACACACTGAAAATTGTGTGGGTGGCATCTGGAAAGAAATATTCCTTGAAAGATGCAAGGCATTCAGGATACCAGATGAGAACAGAGGCACATCATAGAAATCTTTTTATTTTCCTGTGGAAGATGTTGGAAATCTTCACCACAGTGAAGTAGTTCAAAGTCACAATTTATAAAGCTATTGTTTGCAATGCAAATGTGGAAACCAGCCTTGTCATTTTTCACTCATGTTCTGCTTCACAGCCTAGAATCCAGGAGAGCTTTGGAAACCCATAGCTGGCATTGTAATGGTGTATGGCTTTACCACAGTGTGAATTCCTTTTAATGTCAGTTTCTCTATGGGGGATTAGCCACCACAGATGTCACAGATCCTGGGAATATCTTCCATGATAAAAAAAGGAAAGCTGGCATCTCAACTGTCATTTAATAATCTACAGACTCGTTAATTTATGTATTTTATGATATTTGATACCTACAGATACAACAAACCTGTTCTTCAAGTGCTTGCTGGTTTGATTGCAAAATGTGTATTAATTTATGTTCTTGTAGAACAGTTGGATTATAAAATGCCGTGTTGTCTTTGCTTCGAATCTTTTAACACACCAGTGGATAAACCAGGAGTGCTGATCTTCCCATTATACATGTCTTAAAGCAAGCCTCTTTGACTAGTAACTTCTTCCCTCCTTTTCTGTCTCCCTCTCCTCGCTGTGTAATGTTAGTCTAAAATGCTGATTAAGGTCAAAACAAGATTATGCCAGTTAAAAACAGACATATGGAAAGTTCCAGCACTGAGCCCCACAAGCTATGAGAGAGGAATTTATAGCCTCGCAATGCTCCCAGTGCTTCTCTTTAATTAACTACTAGGCGTCCTAAAATTCTCAACAACAATCTGCCTGACAACAGGCAACCCTCTAGATCTGTATATAGTCGCAACCACCCTGCCCAACAGTATTCTGTATAGATGAATATATCAGGTGTTCTGTGACATCCCAGCACACTGGTACACTTCTTGATCTGCACTGAAGATGTGAAAAATGAGTTGGTTCCATTGTTTTGCTCTTGTTTAAAGAAAGCATACCCTAACTTCCACTTTACTAATTTTACTTGTAAAAGCATGCTTGTTTCTTTGTTTTTAAGAAATAGCCAAAAAGACAGAATTCCACAGTGCTTTTAAGCATGTAATCACAGGTATTTCTCATCTAAGTACTGTTTTTCTTTTATACAGAGTCTTCATTTGCTTGCTTCAAAATAAGGGCACTTAGCTGTTCTCTGGAGGAAAAGAAAGAGACAAGTGTGTTGGTATTTAATCCTTTCAAAAAGGAGGTCCTCAAGATCTGTATTCCAGTAGTGATCTAAAAAATAAGTGAGCTTGCCCTGTTATTCCTTGCTTCTGCACCAGAAGACCTGTCTCAGTAGCTCTTGTAGCCACGGCATGGCACAGGCACCCATGCTTATTAGGTTGTCTGCTACCTGTTACAACTCTAAGGTTCTTTTCAGAGTTACTGCTTTCCACAATGCTTCATCCTGTAAATATGACCATCTATACTTGTTCACAGATATATGATCTCACATTTGGCTTTGTGTATATCTGGTTTTTAATTAGATATAAATGACGTTCTTACCACGATTCAGCTCTCCAGCAATCATTACCTGCAAACTTTATGCATTTTCTTTTTTGTCAACGTTGAAAGCTGCCTTTTTTTTGTCAGATATGTATGCCCCGTAAACATCTAGAATTTTTCCCCCTTTGGTTTTTAGAACTTTGCTAAAACCTGTCTTGTGATAACTACAAAAATATGATAATGCATAAAGCAGTGTTATACAGTTGTCATTGATTATTATAATGACTAATAGGTAGAGACTTCGGTGTGGTGTGAGTATGAGTATGTCCAAATTGGCTGGCCTGGGGCATTAATCCATCACAGAACTTAGGGGAAACTGTAGCACCTGCTGAGCTTCAGGGTAAATGTTTTCATGGTTATCTTGTACTGTGCTTTGTACTGGTAGATGATCTGCTTTCAAACTAACCAGTTTAAAGCAGCATTGGGTATGTTTACAGAGATGGTATTAAAGATACGGCTGTTGGGTGTAAGGTTTTGGGGACAGGCTACAGTGCTTTGATTACTGAAATCCTAATATGTGGTTGCTACAGTGGTACTAAAAATAAATAATGACATAGCTACTTCCATGAAATAATGTCACTGTCTTTGGTTCCAAGTTTCAATTTCTCGCTGTCAGGGGTAAGTATTGATCAATTCACTATTGTGGAAAAAATGCCTGGAAAAAATATGGCCTTTGGGAGATTTAGGTATGTTGCCTTTCCATTTCGTTTAATTTTCTTTTCTTTTGAAGACATATTCCCAGTTATCCCCTTATTTCTGTTTTTACCTCTGTCCTTGACCCTTTCATTACACCGTTAAACCCCCTCATTTATCTGTTATCTTTTTTGATACTGGCCAGAATGGGTCAGTGTCTTAGGTGAGGATGTTTCATTGTTTTGTAAAATACCATATGTATGAGAGGATTTCTGAAGCTACAAAGGGCAGTTAGACATCTGACTGAAAATCAGTATTAACCGAATACTTCACTCCCTTTCTACCTTTGAAAATCTCTCTGTATAGTAGTATTTCCCTCTGGAGCTGTCTGAATAAGAAAGACAACAGATGTCTGTGTATCGTGATTGCTTACCCAAGACATTGCTGTGTAAATCTAGTAAGTGAGGATCAAGATACTTTGTGATATGCTCTACCATGTGAAAACAGTGGCTAAATCTTTTCACTGAAGTGGTGATTAGGAAATTTATATTTAATCCAAATAGTCCCTAAGTGCCACTACAAAGAAGTAAGACTTAATTGCATTATCATTTGTGACATAGATTGTATGCAGTACAAGTTAGAATAACATGCATTGTATAAAGATTTTCAGTATCAGCTTTATTAATTGAGGGAGAGAATTTGAAAATTCTGGTGTATTAACATGCTAAATACGTTTCTGCTTTCTGAAATTCCATACATTTTGACTTAAAAGTGACTCTAACAAGGGCAACATTCATAGAGGGAATATTTAGCAATTATTCACAGTTGTATGTGCAACCACTGTTTCTGCTTACTTTTACAAAGCAATAGGACAGGTTCAGTAGAACAGTATGTAGTGTCTAAGGAAACTGGAAAATGTGGACCGGTTGTAGGAACAAAAATTTTGTAAACTGCCCACATGTCCTAGTCCCAGTAACTCTTGATGAAACCTTTACACCTGTGAATGCCGATATTGCTTAGGAAAGTGAGATTTAGCCCACATAAACACCATCAAAATTGTGGTGCCCTTGTAGCCCAGGGGTGCACACTGAAGTTGGCTTTAATATTCAGCAACAGTAGTAGCAACGATGGCATGTATAGGGCTCCAGAATGGAGCAGCAGCCAAAGTAAGGGCCCATTAAGTGGATTATATCTCATTTTGTGGTCCGCAATATAGTTAATGCCAGGTGACTTTAGCAATTTTTTTTTTTAATTGGCCCATTAGATTAGCTCTAACAAACACCAGTCTAATTCTGCTGTCGTCTTTATTGTGCATGCCTGCGTTTGACCCAAATCAGTGTGGTTCTTGTGAAAACGTTATTTCAGGCTTGTCATGTGAGAGGGACATGCTCTGGTGTGACCTATGATCATGGGTGACATGTTTGTGGCTCAAACCTGACAAGAGCTAAGCTTGTCCTCACAAAATAAACATATTTTAGCTGTGTAAGTCATGATAAAGTATAAAAATTAAACAGAAGGACACCTATACCTGGTTCCTAAGGTCCCTGCTCTACAGATTGCTGGAGGCTGAGAGATTAGTAGACTGAAGAATCACTGTATGATTATTCTGTCCTTACGCTGTTCCCCAGGCATCTGCTATGGACCACTATCAAAGACTATGTGGACTTTGGCTTGAATCAGCACAACTCTTCTCTTCTTACGCACATCAGTGCTTTGGTGGCTGTGTCATATTGCCACAACCATATAGTACTTAGCCTACATAGCTCTTTAGATCTCTTTGTCTTAAACTGGGCACCTCAAATCGGATAGAAATTGGGCAGGATTTTGAACCTCAGCTGATTAGTGTTGCTGAAACAATTGCAGATGTTTTGCTGCAAGGTGCCATGTAAAAGCAGTCTGCTTTCTTGTAGCATAGTTTTCAGAGCTGTCACAGAGGTTGTAGAGAAAATGGCACCAAGGTGAGGATTTTACATTTGGCATTTTTACTAACGTTACAGTTGTTTGTTCATAGAGGACAATTAGAAAAGCTCCCACAGTCTCTCCAATGATCTGTAGCACAGTGGTGAAGCCTGGGCACCATGAAAGATCTTCTGCTACTTAAGAGCATCTTCATGAAATCTGCACTACATGGTTTGGGATACCAAAGCAGCTGCTCTGTGTGGGCACTCTATACCTCCCTGCCAAACTAACAGCTGTGAGCAATGTACAGAACTCTGAACAAG